>NW_006198360.1:38297-65587 GCF_000334495.1 Tupaia belangeri chinensis | reverse complement strand
TTTCTCACTTTCTGTCTCTCTGTCTCTCTCTGTCTTTCTGGCGAGCGCGCACACCCTATAGCAAAAACCTCTCCAGAAAATAAATAAATAAATAAAGTTAAATAAATAATTCTTACAAAATAAAATAAAGAAAGAGCACCTGAGGATGGGTGGAAAGAACCTAACCTATGGCATGTGCATAGGTTAGAATGTTTTCCCATAGAAGGGAATGTTTTGTGAACTCTTCTGAACATTGTAAAAAAAATGTAATAATGTATAAAAATACTTATGTTGTATTTTAAGTGGGAAAAGTTGCCCCAGCCTGTGTGCCATAATCTCCTTGTAAAGAATAAGGCTTTTGGGACCAGCAGATAGTGCAGCAGTTATGTCACTGGACTCTCACATAGTCAACTGCGATTCAAGTCCCGGACCCAGTGCCTTGAAACTCACACTGGGCGCGTGTGCATGCATGCCCAAAATCCGAGAGGAGAATGGAGTAGGGATTGCAGTGTGGCCATCCCCCCAGGGGGCGATTTCTCACCTCTGTCTCTCTGTCTCTCTCTCTCTCACTGGCGAGCACACATGCCCTATAGAAAAAATCTCTCCCAGAAATAAAGAAATAGCAATTTACAAAAAATAATAAGGCATGTGCTGGGCATGTGCTGGGCGTGTGCCTGGCGGGGGCAGGGGCTTTTATTTCCTTCTCGATTATCTGCGCATCCTCCACTTGCCAATGATGAGTGTGCCAGCTGCATCCTCTCCCTGGCTACAGGAGAACGACCTCACTGCAGACCCAGAACCCACTTCGTTAGCACAGGTCGTCTCCAGCGATTCCGTCCATGGGAACTTGGCGCCCAGCACCAACCCAGATGAGGAGACACTGGCTGAGCCAGAAATCTCCGGGCTTTGGAATGAAGACCATAAGCTGTACCAGGTAATAGTCTTTGTTCTTTTAGATCCTTTGCAGTCAGACATCCCATGCTGTGTCTTTTCATGGCCTCTCCATCACCCATACACCTCCTCCCTGCCTGCCTCCTGCTCCTCCAAGTCCCGTGCTCCCACCGCCCAGCCTTCCCTCTCCTCCAGACCTCCAGCCTTCCTGCCCCTTCAGGCGCACAATAATCCTAAACGCCTCGCCACCCAGTGCCCGTGGTCACTGGGGCCTCAGTGGTCAGCCACGCACTGCTGCGTGTGGTCAGAGGGAGCAGAGGGGCTTAAAAGTTAAGGAAATTCCTCTGCTTACTATTAGGGAAACATATTTCTAGAAAAAGGCATGACTTTGGGCTTTCCTTGACAGGCTTTTTCAAGAAAACATGGGCTGGTCCTGCAGATTCTCAGAGAGCAGGCACAGCTGGATGAGCTGAGGAGCTGGCCCCGCAGCAGGGCGATCACAGGCTGTGGTTCTCCTCTCTTGGGAGGACGTCACTCACCCCTCAGATTCTGTATAAAGTGGTGACAGTTGCTGTCAAAGTAAAGCCAGTCGGCTCTGCGGGTCCAGGGAAGCCTGACTGACCAGGGCAGCAAGCAAGACAGGCAGGGCCGAGCTGGCCACTCCCGTACTCTGGACCCAGTTGGGGAGATGGTGGGAGCCAGCATCGCTGGGCGGCTTCCCACCCCCAGACAGCAAGGGGGGCCACAGCTTCTCAGCACAGGGCACCAGCAAGCACTGACCTAGAGTCGAGTCCCAGAAGATTCCAACAACTTCAGAAGGAAACCTTTAGGGCTGGCCTCGATCGTGACTTTCCCAGATACCGACGTTAGCAAGGCAGCCTTTCGTCTTGGTAAAGCTTCACTTGTGCCGACATTGCCACTCCAGAAAATTGCTTCCTGGGGGACTTTTCAAAAACCTTTCTTTTGCCCTGACTTAATAGGCTAGAAAACTACCCCCTGCCATTCTTTCCCAGAAATGTGCCCGAATCCTGGACGTTGCTTTTCTTCCCTTTCATTTCTTTCTCTCTTGTTCTGAAGTAAGGACTCACTGTCTCTCAGTGGATCAGAAACCAAGTCAGAGCCTCTCTCGGCCTCTCACCGGAAGCTGCTTGGCTTTCTCCATCGGCAGCTGGCGGGCCTGGCTCTGTACTTTACTCGCTGTTACCTCTTCTAAGCTGCCGCCAGGGACCCCACAGAGTAGGCTCCACCATGCTGGGCTTGCTTTTAACAAGCATGGCCTCTGTTTTTGAACTCAAGGTGCCCAAGGAGGAAGTGGATCAGAAGCCCGTGGGTGGGACGAAGATGGACAAGGACATCCTGGCCCGCACCATGGAGCAGCTACGGAGTGGGGTGGTCCGCAAGCAGGTGGTGTCAGGGCATGAGTTCAAAGGCCGCCCCTTCAACAGCAAGCCGGAGCTCATCCACTTCAAGGCGAGCCACCCTCAGTCACTGGCTCAAAGGCAGCAAGGGGTGGGAAAGGGCCCTTTCACCTGTTGTCCTACTTCTGGTTCCATTGTCAAACCTTGAAAATCCAGAGGCTCCCACAGAAAGCATGCAGCAAGGTGCCATGCTGAGTGTGAGAGGGCTCCACCTTGGTGGGAGGTCAGACACCAGCCCTAGGGAGCAAGAGGCTTCCATGGCCCTCAGAAAACCACACTCTCCTCTCAGGGCATCAGAGAGCCCCTGGGCCCCCTGGGAAGAGGAGAGAGAGAGAGTACTCACTGGCCAGGCTCCTGCTGACGGGCAGACTCCGACTTCACACGAGGCAACCCCCAGGGAGTCCAGCCCCAACAACTTGCTGATTTCAGCAGCTGCAAAGCAGGGACGAGTGAGACTAAGGCCATGTCCATCTGGTCCCACTTGCCAGACTTTGCAGGAACAAGCAATTTAAGAGTCGCCATGATTTCCCCTCATCTCTGGTCCATTTGATGGAGTCAGGGACCCACTCCGAAACTTGCATTGTCTGGTCCTCCCCTTTCCACTCTAATCTGGCTGGTCTGCAGCAAAGCCCACGTCCTGGGTGGGAGGTGCAGGGGCCACAAGACAGGAGCCTCCCACCTGCTCTTGGTGCACCCTAGAGGGGTCCTACTCAATTCAGGGAGAGAACCTTGAGAATCCTTCCCTTGAAGTCTCGCTAGTTAGCATGCACTCGTTGATCCTCTGCCTCAATGTGCTCACAGCCCGCTCCCCTCTGACCTGCTTTAAAGATGCTGCCAGAAAGCTTGGATGTAACTTCTCTGACTTTTCTAGGACTTTGATATTGGCAAAGTATACAAGAAGAAGATCACGCTGATAAATGCCACCTACACAATTAACTACTGCAAGCTGGTGGGCGTGGAGGAGCACCTCCGGGACTTTATCCACATTGAGTAAGAATGGTCAGGCTCGCGTGGGCGGTGAGGTGAGGGAGGTCTGCGGCTCAGTTCCCTCAGGTTCAGATCCAGTTTGTCTGAGCATAGCCTTCAGGTGCTATTTTAATGAACATTTTCTAGAAGCTGTTCCTCTATTTTCTCATGTTGAAGTTGTCTGAGCCCAGCCTGATTTTTTTCCCCTTGTGCATGGCTTAAGCTGTTTGCCTGGCTGCCTGTTTTCTTTCTTTATCATCGTTTTGATGTTGACCTCTCTGGTAAGTTTTCCCTGACAATTAGTATGCCTTTTCAATATGAAGATTAAAGCCATTCTTATTTCAAGACTGTTTCCTTGGACTACACATTTAAATTTTTGCTGTCGCAGTGTTTCATTTTCTTCTTTTAACTGTGTCTGCGCGTGTATGTGCGCTAGAGGGCATGGGCCCTCACCAGAGAGAGATAGGGAGGGGTGAGAGAGAAAGCAAAGCACCCCCCCCCGTGTCCCCGTGGGGAATGATCATGCTGCAATCCCTTCTCATTCTCTCCCTCCGTTTTGGGATTTTGGGCACACCTGCATGTGCATCCAGCATTTTCCCCAAGCCCCAGGGTCCAGGACTCAAAGCACCCAGTCGGCCATGTGGGATCTGACTTGAATTCACCCCACAGCACCCCGTTCCCTCTGGAGTTGGCTCCTGGGGACTGGCCTCATTCACTCACTCACTCACTCACCCTCAGACTTTCAAATGTTACTCAAATGCCTCCTTCCAGTGGTACTGGGGGCAGCAGAGAGCATAGCCGACCCAGAACTGCTCCTGCATGAAAGTAGCCAGGCAGAGCACAGAGCCTGGAATGGGCAGGAGGGAGGGAACAGAAGGCACCCCGAGGCGTGCCTCAGCCCCACTGTAGGTGAGGCATCCACCACTGAGTAGATGAAACCACCTATGTGCCACACATTGTCGTGTCTGCAGGTTCGACCCCCCTGGCCCCATGTCAGCTGGGATGTCCTGCGAAGTGCTTGTCACCTTCAAGCCCATGGTGAGTCAGAGGGGACCCGGGTGCTGATGGGCAGAGCCTGCAGCTGCTCGGGCTCTGTTGAACATCCTGACAGAGGAAGGGTGCGCTTGGTTCCTAAGTCAGGGTCACTCAAGGCCCCATTTGGCTGTTTTATTTCTAAAAAATATTTAACATGTTCCTGAAACACGAGGCAGAAGCACTATGTGGCTCCTCTGGTATACTAACTTGTCAGGGAAACCCAGGTATTTATCTTTCCATACTCTTATGAGGTAAATGTCCTAGCAGGTCCCGGGGGTTAATGTGCAACCCCTGTGCACTCTAGTTACAGAAGTGTGTAGTGGTTGGATTTTTTGTTTGTCTGTTTGTTTTATGTTGGTTTGTTTGTTTTTAGATAAATAAAGATCTAGAAGGAAATGTCTCATTTTTGGCTCAGACGGGAGGATTTTCTGTTCCACTAAAATGTTCAACGAAAAAATGTTCTGTAAGTTCAAAGGTGTCTGAGCTAGTGTTTCTTGGGGCATCCTGGCTGGAAACTCCAGGGAGGGGCTGTGTCTCCTGGAGTGTGGGTACAGATGGGGGGCGAGGGGGCCTCCTATCTCCAGATAAGGGAACTTGGGATTCAGCTAAGAAGACCCCAGTCCTTTTTACAACAGCTTTATTTCTTTCTTTTCTTTTTATTTTTCGGAGAGGTTTTTGCTATAGGGCGCATGCGCTCGCCAGACAGAGAGAGACAGAGAGACAGAAAGCGAGAAATCACCCCCCAGAGGGGATGGTCACGCCGCAGTCCCTTCTCCTCCATTCTCCTCTCGGGATCTTGGGCACGCACACACACGCACCCGGCGTGAGTTTTAAGCCACTGGGTCCAGGATGCGAACTGCGGTCGACTACATGGGAGTCCAGCAACATAGCCATTACACTAACTGCTGGTCCCACAACTGTTTTATTTCTAGAAAATATTTCACATGTTCCTGAAACTCTAGGCAGAATTGCTATGTAGTTTTGGTGTCCTCCTTGGCTCTTTTATGTTTGTTTGTTTTTAATTAAGAAAATTTTTCAAACAATGAAAAACAAGAATAGCATAATGAACACTCAGGTACCTCCTGCCTAGACCCAACATCATCCACATCTGCCACATTTTTATCATCTGGTCTACCTATCTATTCTTGCTGATCCACTTCAAAGGTAACTAGTGATATCATAACACTCCACACTCCACCCTTAAAGCACTTCTGCATCAGCTCTGGTAAACAGGGAACTCACTGTGTCACTGTCTGTCCTGACTGAATTTGTCAGCTCTTACCACAGTGATGCTGCATGACAACCAACTCCTGAGCTCAGCAGCTTGTAACCGCAATCAGTAAGAATTCTGGTCATGAGTGTGCAGGTTAACCGTGGTCTGCCTGGTCCAGGCAGGGCTCTTCTGAGCAGCTCTGCCCCGGCCACAAGTGAGCTAAGCAGGGCTTAAGCTAAACACAGGGGTGCATGAGGGAGTCCTGGCCACGGCTCCCAGCTCCCAGGGCAGCAGCTATCCAAGCATGAGCTTCTCATGGAGAATGACAAGAGCCCAAGAAATCAAAACCAACAATACAAGCACATTTCAACTCTCACTCATTTCATGTCTCCTAACAAACTGTTGGCCAGGGCAGGTGACATAGCCAAGCCTTACATCAATGGACAGGGAGGGACCCATTCCAGTGCATTAGACAAAAACAGGCAGAAGAGAGAATGAAGAATTGAGAACAGTAGTCTGCATTCTACATTAATAAAATTCACAAATTCTTGGCCCAGTCTCTGTGGCATAGTCTGTAGACTGTGGAGCTGAAAGCCACCTGCTGGCCTTAGTTGGAGTCCCTGGCTTGTTCAACCTGAAAATACACCATACAGGTGCCCATGTGGTCATGATCCTGACAGGTTGGAGGACTGGAGGAAGGCAGTTACAGTGTGGCCGAATCCTATGAAGAATGCTTCTCTCTCTTGCTCGCTCTCTCGCTCTCACTCTCGTCTCCTCCATTCTCACTCTCTCGCTCTCTTTCGTATGCACATGCTCTATAATGATTTTTAAATTATTTATTTATTTATTATTTTTAATTTGCTATAGGACATGTGCGCTCCCCAGAGAGAGAGAGAAAGTGAGAAATCAAACCTCCAGGTCCAGGACTCAAACCACATTCAGCCTCATGGAAGTTCAGTGCCTTCACTACGCCGCCTGCTGGCCCCTTATGATTATTTTTTCAGGAGGATGACGAGGTCACAATTTCTTCTCCATTGTCCTCTTGAGATTTTAGGCACACAAACACACACACACACACACACACACACACACACACTGGTTTTTCAAGCTGCTGGGTCAGGGCTTGAACCACATTGCTGGTCATGTGGGATCTAGCACCTTAACCACCATGCCACCTGCTGGAACCGTCCTTTTTTTCTTTTTTTCCCCTGAGGTTTTTGCCATAGGACTCATGTGCTTGCTGGAGAGTACAGGGATAGACAGAGAGAGAAAGCAAGACATCTTCCAGGGGAGGGCACATTGCAATTTCTTCTCCTCCATTCTCCTCCTCAGATTTTAGGGGGACATGCGTGCACGTGTACCCAGTGTGATTTTCATTTTTTTTTAACTTGTTTGAATGAAGGTGTCTGACAGCAATGGCTAAATTAGTCATGCTGCTAATTAACCTCTAAAGGTTTATTTAGCACATCAGAAATATCTTTTCTCTTGATACAAAAAAAGAAAAAGACAATGAAATATGCACCCAGTGTGAGTCCAGGACTCCAACAGCATTGGCCATGTAGGGGTCCAGCACCTTAACCACCATGCCACTTGCTGGCCCCATCATGATTTTTTTTTAAGTTAACACATTGACTAACTAATATTAACTATTGAGGGGCCAGCAAGTGGTTCAAGTCCTGGACCTGGTGGCTTGCTTTCTCACTTTCCCCCCTCTCTCTTGTCAAATTAAATAAATGAATGAATAAATAAAATTAAAATAATTATTTTCTTTTAAAAATTTAATTAATTTATTTACTTATTTTACATTCATTTACTGAGCATCATCACAGCATACAAAATGTGATTTCCCATCCAGAATACACTTCATAGAGGCTTAATCATATATGTTATCATCGATAATTTTCCATTTCTTGTTTATGTATATATATTTTCCCCCCTATTTCTCATCCTCTGCCATTTCCCACACTGTCTCTCACACTGTCTCTGGTGTCTACAGTTGCTTTCCATTCCTTTTATTTCCCCCACATTTTATTGATTCACAAAATATCTTAATTAATCTAACTACTTTCTTTTTGTTGTTGTTTTTTGCTATAGAGCACATGTGCTCGCCAGAAAGACAGAGAGAGACAAAGAGATAGAAAGCTGGAAATCACTCCCCAAAGGGGATGGCCACGCCACAATCCCTTCTCCTCCATTCTCCTCTTGGGATCTTGGGCACGCACGCACACACTCCAGGCATGAATTTAAACCACCCGGTCCGGGACTCAAACCACAGTCGACTACAAGGGAGTCCGGAGTCCAGTGATGCAGCCATTACGCCACCTGCTGGTCCCGAATCTAACTACTTTCAATAGCAAGTTCAATGATGCATACATTATCTGTGGACACATGTCTAACTAGGCATTAAATTCTGAGTAGAATGAATATGCTATAAAGTAGCACCTAGCTGATGCTATATAGCTTTCTGTGGTCATTAAATAGGTATATTTAAATATATATTTTAATTTCAAGAAAAGTGTTTTTAGATTTAATAAATCAAAATTTTTAAAAATGCTAAGAGAGCTTTGCTTAAAACTTAAATCCAGGAAACAGGTTAGGATTCTGTTCAAATAGTAAGTACATGAACCTATCGGCAGTTCAAAACAAGACAAAAATCCATAAATCTGGAAAACAAAGCATAGAAGAAAATCAGTAATGTTTTAGTCAAAACTCGTAAGATTCGATTTCACCAGTTCAGCTTCACGTACTTAATCTGTCTTCTGTTGTGGTCTGATCTTCCCATTTAAATTCTGGAATATAAAATTCAACTCCAGACTTGTCCCTACCTTTAAGTTGTCCATTTTCTTAGTTGTTTTTGAACTCTTATTTCTGTGTGTATTTAGTTTCCCTGGTATAGCACTCCCTTCAGAACTTCTGGTTTGGTGTTGGTAAATTCTTTCAGCTTTTGTTTCTCTGAGAATGTTCTTGTCTTTTCTTACCATATGAAGGATAATCTTGCCAGGTATAGTATTCTTGGTTGAAATTGCTTTTCCCTTAACACTTTGAACATATTTTCCCATTCTTTCCTCACTCACATTGTTTCCTATGAGAGGTCTGCTGTTAGCCTGATGGGATATCCTTTGTAGGTAACTTGCCGTTTCTCTCTTGCCAATCTTAGTATCTTGTCTTTGTAGTTTTGGTCAATCTGGCTATAATGTGTCCTAGAGAAGATCTTCTGGGGTTGATTCTATTTGGGGTCCTTTGTATTTCTTGGGCCTGGATCTTTGAATGCCTCTCAAGGTTTGGAAAGTTTTCTTCCAGGATTTCATGGAATAGATTATCAATGCCCTTACTAGTCTCTTCACCTTCTGGGATACCAATTATCCAGATGTTTGGATGTTTAATAGTATCTAATATTTCTTGTATATTATTCTCACTTTTTTGGCTATTTTCTCAGTCTTTGTGGTGAATTTTTCTAGGCCATTGATTCTGTCTTCTAGATCTGAGATTTGATCTTCTGTATGATCTAGTCTGCATTTAATACTTTCAAGGGAGGTTTTGATTTCCTGTATTATACCCTTCATCTCTAACAGCTCCATTTGATTCTTTTTTATGGTGTGTACTTCTTCTTTCAGATCGTCCAAGAACTTCCTCACCTCCTGGAAATCGTGGACTCTTTTCTCCTGAGTCTTCTGGAGTTCATTGTCTCTCTTCTCTTGCATCTCTGTTAGCTTTGTCACTATGAGTATTCTAAATTCTTTATCTGATATTTCCATGAGTTCCATTGTACTGTTCGTGGATGAAGAGACAGTCTATTCTTTTCCCTTGGAGGAGAGGTATTTCTTGCTTTCTCATATTTCTTGTGCTCCTGCAGTGACTTCTGGTCATCTGATGGATTGTGTGTTTCTTCCTAATTCTTAAAGTTCAATTTGAGTGTTCAGAGACATACAGGAGGAGGTGATCTGCACTCTCTCTTCTGTTCCATTTTTAACTCTTAATGCGTCAGATTCAATTGAGGAATATTCTGACCCTAATAGTACTGAGATGTTTGGATACTGTTCACTTAGACCTTAGTGCATGGAAACTGAGCAACCGAGGGGTGAAGTTAAAGAAAAAAAAGGGGGGGGGACTAAAAGAAGAAAGAAAAAAAAAAGAAAGTAAAAAAGACCATAAAATAATTTATATTTTAATTTTAAAAAGTAAAAAATGAAAACCGTGAGGCGTACATGTGTGCCACACCAAAGTTATATTTCATAGTTCAAGTTCAGTAGCCATCTCAGAATGGGCCTGGGTTTGTGCCTTTCCCAAATGGGAAGGGGGAAGGTACAAATTAGCAAGATAAAATAGGGACTTGAGAGCCCAGAGAATACTTTACCATAAAAATAATAATAAATTTTAAAAATATTAACACACAGGGAGACACAGAGAGACAGAGAAATGGAGAGAAGGATACAGAGGTTGCCCTACCCCACTAGAAATGAATCTGAAGAGTGAAGGCTCAGCAGAAGATTTTCATTTTTAGTCCCTGAAATCAATATTTCACAGCTCAAGTTCAGTAACCACCTCCTAAAAAAATTTTTTGAGAGGTTTTTGCTACAGAGTACGTGCGTTCACCAGAAAGACAGAGAGACAGAAAGCAAGAAATCACCACTCAGGGCAGATGGCCACACTGCAATCCCTTCTCCTCCATTCTCCTCTCGGGATCTTGGGCATGCACGTACATGCACCCCATGAGTTTAAGCCACTGGGTCTAAGACTCAAACTGCAGTTGACTACATGGGATTTTAGTGACATAGCCATTGCGCTAACTGCTGGTCCCAAATTTTTTAAAAATATTAACTATCACTGCATTCAGATTCAATTGTACCTAATAGCCTCCAAACCACATTATATAACTTCTTTTTAAAAACTGGGATACGGGAACCAGCAGTTAGCTTAATGGCTATGTCGCTGGACTCCCACATAGTTGATCGCGGTTCGCGTCTTGGACCTGGTGACTTAAAACTCACGCCGGGCACGCGTGCGTGCGTGCCCAAGATCCCAAGAGGAGAATGGAGGAGAAGGGACTGAGTCGTGACCAATTCCCCTGGGGCGTAATTTCTCGCTTTCTGTCTCTATGTCTCTCTCTGTCTGGCGAGCACACGCGCCTTATAGTGAAAACCTCTCCCATAAAAAAAAAAGCTGGGATACCATCAAAATCATACATTGTATTCATCATTGTGTTCTTTACTCTGTTTTTCTTCCTTCCTGAGAGAGACAGGTACCCGGATAGGGCCTCACTGTGCCGTGATTACCCCCCAACCTTCCAGCCAGCTGGGATCAATCAACGCCAGTGTGTTGAGGTCAGACTGAGATCTAAACCCAAGCCTTCCCACATGCTCCAGTGTTGCGCAGTGGCACCCTACTGTCTGTGTCACCGCGGCTGGGCCTATGTCTGTTTTGATCTAGAATAGTAACCCTCATTCCACTCTGGTCATGTCAGTAATCAGGCCAGTTTTCTTACAGAAGGTACCACACTTTGGATGTGTGTCACTGCCTCCTACAATTCCATTTCACGTGTTCCTGTCCCCTATATGTCCTTTAAACTGGATACAAGAGTAAGTTAGATCAGATGGTGCCCTACGCCTCACGCCACATTGATCAGGGGCAGGTGAAGGCTGCTCCCCACCCCTACCCCTGTGGGAACTGGTTCCAAGATCAGCCTTAAGTGACCTGGTGATAGCCTCCCCTGGCAGGTGGCCTACACGGGACACCTCACTGATATCTAGTCCCCTTTGACATTTCTCCTCCTGGTTTTAGTGATGTTGATTCTTGCCTGAACCAGCAGCTTTATGAAGAGGCCAGGAGGGTTCCTTTCTTTACTAAGTTGTTTCTTAACTATTCACTTCTTTACTACTTTTTGGTGTAAGGAGGAGTTCATATGATAATCACTCCCAGCTGTGCAAATCAGTTTTTTTTTCTTTTCTCTATTGAAGTCTCATCATGGATTCATAGATTTTTATACATTGGATGTGTTTCATTTTAGTCTCCCTTCTTCTTGGCTCTCAAATGTCCACCATGAGCTGGGCAGCTGTTTGCTCCCTTGAGTCCAGGCTCAGCCTCCTATCTCTGGGACACCCCTATCCCAGGGCTCTCGCCTTCTCCTCAGAGTGACCAGGTTGGACTGTGCTTCTCTGGAAGGGATCCCCCCAAAAAAGAGGCAAGATCCGAGTCATGGAAGAAGGCCAGACCCAGGGAGTCCTGCAGGAGTGGGTGACAGACCTCAGGCCTCTTCGTCTGCTGGGCCTAGAGAGCACAGTGAGGGGTCCAGGAGCTGCAGACCCACTGCTGCTGGTACCCCCGCCCCCAAATCAGTGTTCTCCCACCATGTGCCCCCTCAAGGTCCCAGTCATCCTGCTCTCCTACGCTCTGGTCATTGCATTATGAGGTGAAGCCATGGTAACAGAGGACACTGTCAGTTTCCTAAGCGGGAGCTTACTTCTCTCTGGGGGTGGATCTGCATTAGGGCACTGTAGAAAACAGTAAAACCCCCACCTGGACCAGGAAAGAGCGGGAGCCGTGCGGTAGCCTCAGCCCCATGCAGTAGTCCACAGCAAGGATGAACTCCAGCCAGGCAGGAACAAGGCAGCATCCGACTGCGCTGAGTCCATGAAACAAAGCAGACAAGCTCATAATGGATTTAGTAAAAGTTCAATACCAGAGGGTAACTTACACACAGGAGATGTGTTTAGTGGAGGTTGATCCTCAGTATGCAGCCACAGGAGTTAAATGGTAAGGGGAAGATGTGGATGTTTCAGGGCTAAAGGATCAAAGGGCACTAGGTTCCTACTGTGAAAAGCAAAGGAAGCAAGTTATCTGTTAGGGGATCTGAGTGACGGCTCCAGGTAGAAATTTAACTCAACCAGAAACTCCAGCTCAGCCATAGGACGGTAAGATGCCGCACTAGCGTGGAGCATCAGTCTGGCTCACTCACACAGGCGGCCTCCCTACACTGCATGGGGTGGCATTCCCTTGGCTGACTTGGTCTGCTCTCTGAGAAACTTGTCCTTTTGCCCAAGCAGCCAGTCATGACTCCGGGGCAGAAGCACACAGGGACGTACCCAGAAAACCCTCCCAGGGGCTTCTTGGTGCAACTGTGGTGTGGCCCAGGCATCCCCTGTGGTTCTGTGGCCTGTAGCTCACAGAGGGTGCAGGGAGGTGCTGCCACTCTAGAAGGACATGTCCTGGGGTCCTAGCATTTACAGCTCAGCTGATCTCCCCCAGGGGTGGCAGTCCTCAATCCCTGTTGGCCTCCAAGCCCCGTGTGCATTTTCACCTAACCCTCACTATCCCACAACAAGGAGCTGCTGGCTTGATTTTAGTAAAACTGGACTTGGGTGTCCCAAGTGGTCAAGATCAGCACATGCATCTATGAGTCCCAATTCGGGTCAGTGTCTGGGGCACGCAGTGCATGCTCATGGCAGTCTTGTCCTTCCTGCCTGGACCCTCAGGCTTCAAGGTGACAGAGGGAGAGATCTTGCTGTGGGGCCAAAGTGCCCATAGGTCTTACCCTTTGTGCTGGGCATCCTACCTGCCTGGTGTGGTTACCCTGACTTATTCTGGTGTTTTTTGGCAGCTGTCCCTGGACCAGGAGCTCATTGACTTTGGCAGCTATGTGGTGGGTGAGACTGCATCCCGGACCATCACACTGACCAATGCTGGGGGCTTGGGCACAAGATTCAGGTGCCTCCCGGCCTCCGAGCTCTGCGAGTTGGATGACTCCTGGTCCATACTGAAAGTGGTGAGTATGCCAGTCCCCAAAGACAACCCCATGTGTGGAATGGGCCCAGACACCAACACATGTTAACAGGGAGCAGAGGGGCTGTGGGGAGTGTCCTCAGAGCAGCGTAAACAGAAGAGGCGAGACCAGCGTCATAAGGAGGACCCCTGAGATCATCTGGCCTCGGGTTCAGTGGCAGCCAGGTGCTACCCCTGCCTCAGGAGTTCCAATTCTGAGTCGCCCCTGCCGTGTCTCCTGGAGTGTCTCAGGCTGCCCAGGTGTTGGGGAGGGGTCCAACCCACAGACAGCAAACTCCACATCTGCCCACGCCTGTACCACAGTGTAAGGAGAGAAGACTCTGCACATGTGCCGCTCTGTGAATGAAAGTGAAAAGTGGCCTTGAAATATCGCCGGGGTGTGGAGGGGAGCCCCTTCATAGAAATAACTTCCGCCATCCCCAGGGGGTCGCAGAGGGTTATTTGGGGGTGAAAATAGGTGGAAGGGATACTGTCCTATTTAACACCTTTCCACATTATTTGAACATCTTCTGCAAGACGCATTGAACCCCTACTCTACAGTGCCAACAGACACAGGAGGGGGTCAAGCGAAAGCCGGGAAGGTCCCCCAGGAGAGGACAGGGCTCAGTGTGGCCTATGACAGAGTGCTGCAGCAGGAGTGGGGGCAGGGATCTGAACCAGAGAGCAGGAAGGATGGGCTAGAGGTTAGGGTGGGGGCAGGAGGCGCCCTCCAGGACAGGTGGGGATGAGTTGCTGAAGGGCCCCTTTGGGTGTCCAGGGGCTCCCATGGAGAGGAGGGCTCTGCCTCCATCCAGCTACGAGGAATGCAGGTCTGCTCAGGAAGGAGACCTTGGGCCCCACAAGCTCAGGCTGTAGCAGAGCCAGCCCCCGGGTATGGATCTAGGCAGGGTGGCAGGTGGCCAGGCTGGTGGTGTGCAGAGCCCAGCATACAGGTGGGTTCCAAGATGGGCATCCTCATTCTGAGGATGAGCCTGAAGGGACTGAGGGGGACAGACTCACCCAGAATAAAGGAGGCTAACCGGTCAGCCTTGAGCCCCTGGTGAGGCATTTCTGTGGTCCTGGGACCCAGGACATGCAGGAGCCAGCAGCCCCCAGCCCAGAACACAACCGTGTCTCCACAAGGGCCCTGTCAGCAACAAGGGAGGCTAGGAACTGAATGGGAAAGGTCCATGGGGCAACAGCCAGGTACAGATCCCATGTGCTCTCTTTCAGAGCAGTCTCCTCACATACGAAGAAAAGAGTATTTATGAAAAAATCATCACCGGTCTTTCCGAGCAACAGTTTGAGGGCGATTCCTCCCCTGTGGATGTGCAGAGCTGGAAGGAGTCAGGGAAGCCGGACAGCAAGGACCAGGAGGAAGCACGTCCTGGAGGTGAATGGGGTCCCCACAACTGGCCTCAGCATCAGGGCTCTGGGTGTCTATCCCCAGCACAGGGCTTCCCTTCTGCCTCTGACTCCCCAAGTTAGAGGGGACTTGCATCCAGTGGGCTGCCAGGCAGGCCAAAGTGAGGGCTTGCGTGGACAGGAGCAGGCCCCAGAAATGCCAGAGAGCTGTGTCTTGGCTAGATACCGAGGGGACCAGGGCCCTGGTAGGGTTTGAAAGAGTCCAAAGGTATGGAATTTTCCCAGGGCTTCTATTTTAAGCCAAGAGTAAATAAGAATATTCATATATTGAAATAAATCCTGGTTATGGAGTAGGCTGAAATTTGCATTCACGGAGGCCAGCAGATGGTGTCATGGTTACGTTGATGGACTCCCACTTGGCTGACTGCAGTTCAACTGTCAGCCCCGGCAACTTGAAACTCACACTGGGCCTTGTGCATGCATGCCCAAAATCCAAAGAGGAGAAGGGATTGCAGCGTGGCCATTCCGCCTAGGGAAGGATTTCTCACTTTCTGTCTTGCCGTCACTCTCTGTCTCTCTGGCAAATACACATGCTCTATAGTAAATATTTCTCTAAGAAAAAAGAAATTTGCAGGGACAGGAGGATGACATATGGTTATGTCCATCGCAGGACTCCTACGTAGTCGACTGTGGTTCAAGTCCCAGACCTGGCTGCTTAAACACAGGCCGGATGTGTGTACATGTATGCCCAAAATCCCGAGAGGAGAATGAAGGAGAAGGGATTGTGGCATGGCCATCCTCTCTGGGGGGTGATTTTGCACTTCTGTCTCTCTGTCTCTCTCTGTCTCTCCAGCGAACGCACACACCCTGCACCGAAAATCTCTCTCTTAAAAAAAGAAAGACAGAGGGACCAGCAGTTAGCATAATGGCTATGTCGCTAGACTCCCGTGTACTCGACCGTGGTTCGAGTCCCGGACTCGGCCACTTAAACTCACACCAGGCGCATGTGCGTGCGTGCGTGCCCAAGATCCCAAGAGGAGAAAGGAGGAGAAGGGATTGCGGTGTGGCCACCGCCCCCCGCCCGGGGGATGTTTCTCACTTTCTGTCTCTCTGTCTCTCTCTTTCCGGCAAGTTCACGCGCCCTATAGCAAAAATCTCTCCCCAAAAATAAAAAAAGAAAGACAGAGGGAAATTTTCATTCATGTTGAAGCTAACTAAAAATCTGAAGAACCACCAGATTGGCTACATGGTAACGGGGGGGGGGAGGGGGGAGCACACAAGTCTCTGCATACATCACTGGGACACTGGGCTGTCTGGATGACCCTGCCCGCATGGCTGTGGTTCTTGTTTCCTATCAGCTATGCAGAGTGCGTATGACCCCCCAGGATGGTATTGAGAGCAGTCATTAATGATACGTATCCAGTGCTGAGCTGAAGCAGAAAGCTCCCTCTAGGCCCTGGCCCTGCCCTAATGCACCCCAGCTCCACCCCCTGCCATGACTCCTACCTTGAACTATTTTCATCATTCCTTTGTTCTCTTTATAGTTTCCCCCCACATGCACAGACATCCAGAAATCAGGAGGCTTCTGATTGGGCCTTTGCATAAACGTGTTACATAAAGAACCACATGCATGTGTTCTTCCATGCACTAGCCCACTGCTCAGGGCTCAGCTCCTGAGGTTCACCCTCAGTGCTCATGTGCGAGCTGCACTTCCTCTGTTTCACCGCTGTGTGGTTCCCTTTCATGTATGTGCCTCAAGTTGTAGATGCATTCTCCTGCCAGTCCATGTGTAGTTGGGTCAAGGTCTGTGCCATCAGGAACGTCGCGCTCTGCACCCATGCGACTCCCTGTGTGAGTCTCTTCACGTGGTTGGTGTTCCTTGCTGCATCCGAGAGTATGCCCAGCTTCACTTTCACTAGTTAATGTCAAGCTCTTTTTCAAAAGTTGTGCTAATTTGCACTCTCGTCAACAGTGAGTATAAGACTACTGTCCAATATGCCTGTCCCTAGCCACAACTAGCTATTTAAGTGTAGATTAATCCATGTTAAATAATAGTAAAAAATCTATTTCTCCTTCCAATGAACTATATTTCACATGTTCAATAGCAACACGTGGCCAGTGGCTGTCCCTGTCACAGAAAGCTCTAAGGAGCCACGCTGGGTTCAGAATGCCTTTTTCCAGGACCAGCAGGTGGCGTGGTGGTTGAGACGCTGGACATTCCCACATGGCCAACCATGGTTTGAGTCCCGGACCTGGTGGCTTGCTTTCTCACCTTCCCCTCTCTCTCTGTGTGTCTCTCTCTGGTCAAATAAAAAATAAAGAGATAAATAAATGAGTGGATAAATAAATAATTTAAAAATTAAAAAAAAAGAATGCCTCTTTCCGTGTCCACATGGACCCAAGTCACAGGGCTTGCTGTGTCCCCTCTAGGAGGTCTGCGGGGCAGTTTTCCCAGATCAACAATAAGATTGCATGTTTTCATGTGCTCATGTACTATTTATGTTTTCTTTTGCATGAGATACCTGCTTGAGGCTTTCACTGATTTTTCTGTAGGGTTATTTGTCTCTTTCTTACATAGTCACAGGACTTCTTAATGTATCCTGGATACTAACTTTTTGTCCGTTTGGAAAATGTAAAACATTGCCTCCAGTTCTGTGGCTTGTCTTTTTATTCCCTTTATATCTGTTTCTAACACAAAACTCTTAATTTTAAGGTTTGCAAATTTATCACTGATTTCTTTTGGAGTTCATTTTTGGGTTTTTCTTTAAGACTTATTTATTGATGGGACCAGCAGTTAGCGTAACGGCTATGTCACTGGACTCCCATGTAGTCAACCACGGTTCGAGTCCCGGACCTGGTAGCTTAAACTCATGCCAGGCGCGTGTACATGCGTGCCCAAGGTCCCAAGAGGAGAATGGAGGAGAAGGGATTGCAGCGTGGCCATCCCCCCGGGGAGTGATTTCTTGTTTTCTGTCTCTGTCTCTCTCTGTCTGTCTGGCAAGTGCAAAAAAAAAAACCTTATTTATTTAATTAATTAATTTATTATTATTATTATTTAATTTCTATAGGGCACATGTGCTCACCAGAGAGAGGGGAGAAGAGAGAGAGTTAGAAAGCAAGCCGCAAGGCCCAGGACTCAGCCCGTAGTTGGCCATGTGGGATTCCAGTGTTTCAACCACCATGCCGCTGGCTGGTCCCTGGAGTTTATTTTTTATACTGCTTTAGCAAGTTCTTTCTGTCCCTAGGTTATGAAGACGTAAGATATAGCTTTCATGTCTAAGTCTATGATTCATTTATAATTAAATTTTTGGGTGATGAAAGTAAGGACTGAGATTTTTTTTTCACGTAAATATTCACTACATAAAAGGGCTTCAGCTCTAGCCCAGCTAGAAGTACATGCTGGACATTGCTGTTAGGTGGACTGAAGCCATGTGGGAGGCCTGGGTTCAGTTCCCTGTTCTACCCTAAAAAGCTGGGCGTGGTGCCATGCCTCTCTAGACCCCGCTCCTTGGGATGCTGAGGCAGGAGGACTGTGAACTTGTAGCCAGCACAGGCGATACAGAGAGACTCTGACGGAGTGGCCAGCAGGTGGCACTGGACTCCCACATAGCCAACTCAGCAGTTCAAGTTCTGCAAGTGGCAGCTTGAAAATCACACCGGGTGCATGTATATGCATGCCCCAAATCCCAGGAGGAGAATGGAGAACAGGGGATTGTGGTGTGGCCATCCTCCTGTGGGGTAATTTCTCACTTTCTCAATGTCTCTCTGTCTGTCTCCAGAGAATGCATGTACCCTGTAACAAAAACCTTAAAAAAAATTTTTTTTTAAAGAGGAGGGGGAGAGACCAGCAGTTAGCGTAATGGCTATGTCATGGACTCCCACGTAGTCGACCGCGGTTTGAGTCCCGGACCGGTGGCTTAAACTCATGCCGGGCGCATGTGCATGCGTGCCCAAGATCCCAAGAGGAGAATGGAGGAGAAGGGTTTGCAGTGTGGCCATCCCCCCTGGGGAGTGATTTCTCGCTTTCTGTCTCTCTGTCTGTCTGGCGAGTGCACACGCCCAATAGCAGAAACCTCTCAAAAAAAAAAAAAAAGAGGGGGGGGAACCAGCAGGTGGTGTAGTGGTTAAGGAGCTGGACTCCCACATGGCCACCCGTGGTGTGAGTTCCAAACCCAACAAAACTCACACCAGGCACGCATGCATGTGTGCCCAAACTTGCGAAAGGAGAAGGGATTGTGGTGTAGCCATCCCCCCAAGGGGTGATTTCTCAACTTCCCTCCCTCTGTCTCTGTCTCTCCAGCAAGTGCATGCATCCTAAGGCAAAAACCTTTTAAAAGAAAAAAGAAAAAGAAATTAACCATTGAAAATATTATTTTTTTGAAAATAGAATTTGTTTTTAGAGGTGTTTGCTATAGGGCATGTACGCTCGCCAGAAAGACAGAGAGAGACAGAGAGACAGAAAGTGAGAACGCCGCCCTTGGGGGGGATGGCCACACCGCAATCCCTTCTCCTCCATTCTCCTCTTGGGATCTTGGGCACGCATGCACACGCGCCCAGCGTGAGTTTAAGCTACCGGGTCCGGGACTCAAACCGCAGTCAACTACATGGGAGTTCAGTGACATAGCCATTACACCAACTGCTAGTCCCGAAAATAGAATTTTTATGAGTATCATTTAAAATAACACCCCAGGCATGAAGCACTGAGTTATATAGCTAACAAAAAATGTTCAGGATCTGGGACCAGCAGTTGGTGTAATGGCTATGTTGCTGGACTCCCATATAGTCAACTACAGTTCAAGTTCCGGACCCAGTGGCTTAAATTCACATCAGGCGTGTGTGTGTGCCTGCCCAAGATCCCGTGAGGAGAATAGAGAAGGGATTGTGGTGTGGCCACCTCCCCAGGGGGTGATTTCTCATTTTCTGTCTCTCTGTCTTTCTGGTGAGCGCACACGTCCTATAGCAAAAACCTCTTAAAAAAAAAAAAAGTTCAGGATCTATATGCCAAAGACTATAAAAACTGGGACCAGCAGTTAGTGTAATAGGTATGTTGCTGGACTCCCATGTAGTCGACCGAGGTTCGAGTCCCAGACCCGGTGGCTTAAACTCACACCAGGCATGTGTGCGTGCATGCCCAAGATCCCAAGAGGAGAATGGAGGAGAAGTGATTGTGGCGTGGCTATCCCCCTTGGGGGGTGATTTCTTGATTTCTGTCTCTCTGTCTTTCTGGTGAGCGCACACGTCCTATAGCAAAAACCTCTTAAAAAAAAAAAAGTTCAGGATCTATATGCCAAAGACTATAAAAACTGGGACCAGCAGTTAGCATGATGGTTAAGGTGCTTAACTCCCATATGACCAACTGTGGTTTGAGTTCCAGACCTGGTGGCTTGCTTTCTAAGCTTCCATTTCTCTCTCTGGTCAAATTAAAAAAATAAAAACAGTGACCAGCAGATGGCCTAATGGTTGTGTCGCTGGACTCTCACATGGCTGACTACAGTTTGAATCTTGAACCCAGAGGCTTGAAACGCACCAGGCATGTGTGCGTGCATGCCCAAAATCCTAAGAGGAGAATAGAGGAGAAGGAACCGTGGCATGGCCATCACCCCTGAGGGATGATTTCTTCCTTCCTGTCTCTCTGTCTCTCCAGTGAGCACATGTGCCCTATAGCAATAATCTTTCTAAAATATTATTAATCATAACAAAACTAAGGGATCGGCAGTTTGGATAATGGCTATGTCGCTGGACTCCCATGTAGTCGACAACGGTTCAGGTCCCGGACCTGGTGGCTTAAACTCACACCAGGCATGTGTGTGTGTGTGCCCAAGATCCCAAGAGGAGAATGGAGGAGAAGGGATTGCGGCGTGGCCATCCCCCCTGGGGGGTGATTTCTCGTTTTCTGTCTCTCTGTCTCTCTCTGTCTTCCTGGCGAGCGCACATACCCTATAGCAAAAAACTCTCAAAAAAATAACAATAATAATAATAACAAAACTAAATAATTCTCTTTTTAAAATTTATTTAAAAATTATAAACTGGACTTTATCAAAATTAAGAATGTTCTTTGAAAAACACTGTTAAAAGAATGAAATGATAAGCCACAGACTGGCTTAATATCATTAGACATTTAAGAAATCCCGATTAAAACCCCCATGGGATATACTGCACACCTATGAGAATGGCTGGAGAGGAGCAACCTTAACTCACGTTGCCACTGGGGCTGCAAAATGGCCCCGCCATCTTGAATTCTGCTGTTTCTTATAAAGTATCATACAACTCAGCAATCCTGTCCTGGGCATTTGCCAAGAGAAATGAAAACATATTCACATACAAAAACCTGTATAGGAATGTTTATAGAGGGTTTCTTTATTTAAATTGGCTACAGAGTGCATGCACTCACCAGAGAGAGACGGATTGAGAGGGAAAATCTCCCCCTGGGGGGATGGCCAGGCCACAACCCTTTCTCCCCCATTCTCCTCTCCTCCTCACGCACACAGACCTGTCGTAGTTTTTCAAGTCACCAGATCTAGGACTTGAACCATACAGTCAACTATGTGGAATCCAATGGCCTTAACCACCACGCTACTGGCTGGCCCTAGAGTACTTACTGGTAATTACCGTGCTCGCTTTGGCAGCGCATATACTATTTGTAATTACCAAAACTAACCCTCCAATGTCCATCACGACAGCTGCTGTCCATCCCGACAGCTGCTGTCCATCCCTGCCAGGGGTGCTACCCAGCAATAAAGAGGACTACTGAGGGACAGGCAGGGACATGACGACTTCAAATTGGTCGGACTAAGGGAAAGGAGTCCCACTGTAGCAGGAGGGAGAGGCAGGATCCTATCCTGGCACCCAGTGCCCCCTGTGCTGTGCACGGCTCCACTGTGTTCAGAAAGGGCGGAGCCCAAGCTGTGGGTGTGGGGGTAGTGACTGTCCTGGATGGTCTAGGCAGAGCTGCCTCTCCCCTGCTGAGCCAGCCCTCATTGGACACCCCTTCTCTTCCAGAACCAGAGAGAACATCTGTACCTACTGCCCTGGCAATGACTTCCAGCGAGGAGCAGACAGAGATCGCATTGGGGAAGGTCAGCCAGCCCGTCCTGCTCAGACCCCGGTTGCCACTAGCTGGGAGACAACCCAGCTTCTCTGACCCTGGGCACCCTCCTGACCCACAGACACCCCCCACCCTAGTTAGCCCTTCAGCTTGACCAAAACAGGCTGGGCTGTGCCCGCTGCTGGACTCGCAGCCTCCAGACATCTTGCCATCTCAGTTCACGTCAGGTCACCCTCACCCCAAGCTGGCCCATGGACCAGAGCCACAGGGCCAGTTTCCTACATGCTTGATACGTGGTCCAGCCTGGAGAGGACACTGATGTGGACCCCCCTCTGACAGGAGCACACTTGCACATGCCAAGTAGGGTTGGAGGTAGCGGGAGGGTGTGGAGAGGGCTTCAAGCTGCCATCACCTCCCCTTCGGCTAAGATCCGACAGTGAGTCCTTACAGGGCAGGGTCAAGTTCAGGTCCAGTGCCTGCGTGTGGCCGAGCAGTCACCCCAGAGACATGGGTCCTGCCACCATTCATCCTTGCAGTGATGTGGCCTTTGTGAGCATCAATGGGAGGAGCCATACTAAAAACCACGAAACCTGACTGACACATGCGGCATTTCTCTTCCTGTGCAGATAACAGAGGGAGAAATTGGCCCCTTTAGCTCCATCAAAGTGCCTGTTATCTTCACTCCAGTCATCCCAGGAGAGATCCAAACCAAGTTCAAGGTCATGTTTAAGAACCCGCAGTGCCCCACAGTAAGTATCCCCGCTGTTGCATGACACACGTTGTCCCCAGGCACTGAGTGGCCCCTCCACTCCCCAACCACATGAGGAGGCTACCCTTACTGCCCACAAGGACGTCGTCTGTCCACGCCTGGGCAGCTAGTCGATGGCACAGACTGTGTGTCACAGTCAACACACAGAAGCACAGAGTCCGGAAAGTGCACACACCCTACACACACATCTGTTGTACGCATATACACGCAGAGCCCTTTCTGTCGCCTTTTTTTTTTTTAAAGAGAGATTTTTGCTATAGGACACATGCACTTGCTGGAGAGACAGAGAAAGACAGAGAGACAGAAAACAAAAAATCACACACACACACCCCCACCGGGGGTTGGCCATGCTGCAACCCCTTTCCCTCCAGTCTCCTCTCAGGATTTTGGGCACACATGCGCACGCACTTGGCATGAGTTTCAAGCCAAGTCCAGAATTTGAACTGTGGTCAGCCAGGTGGGAGTCCAGCAATGTTACCATTACACCGTCCGCTGGCCCCACAGAGCCCTTTCTCTTCATTGCTAGGAACGTCTTTCTTCATTCCCAAGTTAAGTTTTATTTGCTATTCTTTAGCATTTATCAGTTTGTTAAATTAGGATCAGAAACTATTGTATGTAATCTCTCTCTCTTTAGGAATTTGTTGAGGGGTGGCCAGCAGGTGGTGTGGTGGTTAAGGGTGCTGGATTCCCACATGGACATGGCCGACCGTAGTTCAAGTCCCGGACCTGGTGGCTTGCTTTCTCACTTTCCCTTTCTCTCTCTCTCTCTCTCATTCTGTCCCTCTCTAGTCAAATTAAAATAAATAAATAAATAAATAAAGTCAAATAAAATTATTCTAAAAAACATACCAAAAAAAAGAATTTGTTGAGGGGCTGACAGGTGGTATCATGGTTAAAGGCACTGGATTCCCACATGGCCAACTGCGGTTTAAGCCCCAGACCTGGCAGCTTGATTTCTTTTTTTTTTTTTTTTTAGAAATAGCAGGTATATGTATTTCATAACGGAAATGATTACAATATATTTTTGGTTAAAAAATGTTTTCTTAAGAAGTTCTAACAGTGAAAATAAAGTGATTAACAAGTGGGTCAGAGCACTAACTTTTTTTTTCAATTTATTAATTCACTTTACACCATCACAACACACAAATGAATTTTCCATCCAAAATACACTGTGCATTGTCTCAATCAAGTACATCCACATATATGTTCTCAGCAAATAATTTTCCAATTCTTACGTCCTGCATACCTTGCCCTTTGTCTTGCCATCCCTGATTCCCCATCCCCCACCCTTTGCTATGTCCCACCTTCCCCCCCCTTTTTCCCTGGCATCCATGGTTGCCCTCCATACCTTCCTCTGCCCCCCCCATTTAGGGCGCATGCACTCACCAGACAGACAGAGATAGAGAGACAGAAAGCGAGAAATCACCCCCCAGGGGGGATGGCCATGCCGCAATCCCTTCTCCTCCGTTCTCCTCTCGGGATCTTGGGCATGCACGCACACGCACCCGGCGTGAGTTTTAAGCCACCGGATCTGGGATGTGAACCGCAGTTGACTACATGGGAGTCCAGCGACATAGCCATTACACTAACTGCTAGTCCCATAAATAAATAATTTAAAAAAAAAAAAAAAGAATTTGTTGAAATGTTCTTTGTGGGGCCGGCAGATGGTGGGGTGGTTAAGAGCACTGGATTCCCATGAGGCCGACCGCAGTTCGAGTCCCGGATCTGGAGGCTTGCTTTCTTGCTTTCCCTTTCTCTCTCTCTCTCTGTCTCTCTCTGGTCAAAATTTAGAAATGATAATAACAACAAATGGAAACAAATAAATAAATATGGGGGAAAAAAAAGAAATGTTCTTTGTAACCAAAGACAAGATTGATGTCTTTAAATGTAATGTAATAAGTGCATATAGAGCAACCCTCTGGCATCATGGTTCAGGAGGCCAGATCCTATATGGATGATTGTGCAGTTTGAGTGCCAGACCCAGCAGGTGTGTGTGCGCGAGTGCACAAAAGAAGGGAGAAATGGGGGAGAGGAATTGTCATGTTCATCCCCCCTTAGGGGTGCTTTCTCACTTTCCTTCGCTTTCTCTCTTTCTCTGTCTCTCCCCAGCAAGCACACATACCCTCTGGTAAATTAAAAAATATAAAGTACATATAGGGGCCAGCAAGTAATATGGCAGTTAAGACACTGGACTCCCACATGGTTGACTGTGGTTCGAGTCCTGGACCCAGCGATTTGAAACTCACACAAGGTGTGCGTGTGTGTGGGTGTGGGTGTGGGTGTGCCCAAAATCCCAAGAGGAGAATGAAGTAGAGGGGATTGCGGTATGGCCATCCCCCCCACAAACAAGGGGGGTAGTTTCTCAGTTTCTCTCTCCCTGTCTCTCTCTGTCCCTGGCAAGCACACACTCCCTATAGCAAAAATCTCTCTTAAAAAAAAAAAGTGCATATAAAAAAGTTTATTTGCTGGGGCCAGCAGGTGGTGCAGAGGTTAAGGCACTGGACTGCCACGTGGCCAATTGTAGTTCGAGTCCCAGACCTGATGGCTTGCTTTCTCACTTCCCTGTCCCGCCCTGTGTCTCTCTCTGGTCAATTTTAAAAATAATAATAATAAATGAAATTAAATAAAAAAAATAATTCCTTGAAAAAAGTTTATTCACGGGGACGAGCAGTTAGCGTAATGGCTATGTCGCTGGACTCCCATGTAGTCGACCACAGTTCGCGTCCCGGACCCGGTGGCTTAAAACTCACGCCGGGCATGTGTGCATGCATGCCCAAGATCCTGAGAGGAGAACGGAGGAGAAGGGATTGCGGCATGACCATCCCCTCTGGGGAGTGATTTCTCGCTTTCTGTCTCTCTGTCTCTCTCTGTCTGTCTGGCGAGCGCACGCGCCCTATAGCAAAAAACTCTCAAAAAGAAAAAAAAAGTTTATTCACCTAAGGGTGGTGAAAAAAAAACTGAATTATTCACTTTTGATGTTCCTTTCACAATATCTTCTTATCTTCCCTCATGATACTATTTTTACTAGATCGCCTTATATTTCCAACAGGTGGGCCTTATATAACTCCTTCATTGGCAGATGCACGAGGGGTATAGCTGTTTCTTCTCTGCGAATAGTTTCATCAGAACCAAATACCCTCTCTATCCTGCTGCTTCGTTTACCTTTCACTAACCTAGGCTCTCTCCTTACCTCTGCAGCTAAGTCCTGAGCTGTTGGAATCTTGACTCTCGTGACTTGAAGAACACACTGGGCTCATGTGCACGCGTGCCCCAAATCCACGTGGGATGGGGAGACTGAGGGAAAAGATCAGGGCATGACCATGCCTCCACTGGGAGGTACTTTATCTATCTCTTATTCTCTCATTCTCTCCTCCCTACCTCTATGGCAAGCACACAATCCCTCTGACCACAAAAAAAAATTCTGGGGCCAGCCAATGATGTGGGCGTTAAGGCAGCTGGATCCCATCTGGCCGACTCTACGATTCAAGTTCCAGACCCATCAGCCTAAGAAACACACCAGGTGTGTATGTGTGCTTGCCCCAAATTCTGAAAAGGAAAACTAGAGAAGGTATTACGGCATGACCATCTCCCTGGAGGGATGCTTGCGCACTCCCCCCCTCCCTAGGCATACATACCCTATAGCAAATTTTAAATTTAAAATGTAAAAAAATCCCACTAATCTGACAACAATAACATGGCCATGCCTCTCATTCCCTTTGGCACCTGCCTTTTTTAAAAAGATTTATTTATTTAATTCCACTTATTATTATTATGTTTTAATTTGACAAGAGAGAGACAAAGAGAGAGAAAGGGAAGGGAGATAGTACGCCACCAGGTCCGGGACTTAAACCATGGTGGGCCATGTGGGAGTCCAGCACCCTTAACTACCATGCCACCTGCCAGCCTCATCACCTGCTTATTTTTAATAACTATTTCTTTTTTTTTAAGATTTATTCATTTATTTATCTATTTAGTTCCATTTGTTATTATTTTTTAATTTGACAAGAGAGACACACAGAGAGAAAGAGGAAGCGAGAATGCAAGCCACCAGGTCCAGGACTCGAACTGCAGTCAGCCATGTGAGAATCGAGCACCTTTGACCACCATACCACCTGCTGGCCCCTGTAACTGTTTCTCTTAAAGAACCAGGTTTTGTCTATCAACCCAGATGAATATTTTCTGTCTTTACTGGAAAAATCCAGTACATTCACAAAGCAGAATAAATAATACACTACTGTATTCCTTCCTTCTTAGTTTATGTTCATTATTTATTTGAAAATACTATTTCTTCTTATTCAGCTTTTTTATTTCCATTGGTTTGATCAAGTTACTACATATTCTATTTTTTCCTCTTTATTGTTTGAAAATTCTACCTTTTCTCAGCCAAGAATTCCCTCCCTTGCCTCAGCCTTCATAACTCCACCAGACTTCCAGAGAGTTCTGCAGAAAAGTGCCCTGCAGTCCTCCATCGTTTCCACGGCTCTCAGTTTTCCATGGTCCCTCGATGACCCTCCCTGGGGCCCCTTGGCCTCCTACAGTCCCCCATAGTCCCCATGATTCCCACAGTCCCTCATGATCTCATTGTCTTCTACAGCCCCCTGCTGTCTCCCCCAGCCCTCCGCAATACCTACTGTACCCCAGTCCTCCACAGTGCCTACCGTCCCCCAGTCCTCCACAGTGCCTACCGTCCCCCAGTCCTCCACAGTGCCTACCGTCCCCCAGTCCTCCACAGTGCCTACCGTCCCCCAGTCCTCCACAGTGCCTACCGTCCCCCAGTCCTCCACAGTGCCTACCGTCCCCCAGTCCTCCACAGTGCCTACCGTCCCCCAGTCCTCCACAGTGCCTACCGTCCCC
>NW_006198360.1:18015-37195 GCF_000334495.1 Tupaia belangeri chinensis | reverse complement strand
CCTACCGTCCCCCAGTCCTCCACAGTACCTACCGTCCCCCAGTCCTCCACAGTACCTACCGTCCCCCAGTCCTCCACAGTACCTACCGTCCCCCAGTCCTCCACAGTGCCTACCGTCCCCCAGTCCTCCACAGTGCCTACCGTCCCCCCCAGTTCCCACAGTGCCCTCTGCTGATAGTCACGTGCAGACCTGTCAGGCCCTGAGCACAGCACTCCTGGAGAACAGTAAGGACAGTGAGGCGCAGGCTGGTCTGTGGTCGTGAGTGCTCTGAGTGCAGGACTTGCCGTATTATGCCCTTCATTCCAACCTGGCTGGATCATCTGTGTGTTGGGGGCCCAGTTGCAGAGTCCCTCTCGTTGCTTCCTTGCATCCGCTGGCCTTCTTGGGTTTGTCACCTACACCTGTCCTCTTGGTGTCAGCTCCTTCCTCACCCTTACATCTCCTTGTTGCCAGGTGCCGTGACGTGCTTGCACAGGTTAGTCAGGGAGACACTACAGCAGCCCCCTGCTAGGGTGGCGTTGACTGTCCCCAGCACACACCATCTCTAAGTGGTTCTGTTTCTCCTGAAAGTGTTGCCTCACCCTCCCAGCAGCTCCATTCCCCGGGGTCTTTTTGTCCTTTCCTGTCCAATCTTCCTGTCTCTGGCCCCAGAAATCAGTTGTACTTCTTGGCAACCCTGTGGCCTGCTTCTGGTGGTCGGAGCCTTCTACATGTCACAGCCCTGCAAGCTATAGAAAGGGCAGCACCCCGCCTCCACCCCCTACCCACACCAGTGAGCCGGTGGTCTGGAAGGGACAATCTCTGTCCCAGACTGAGGGTCCTGGTGTAAGGGTCCAGAGATTGGTCTAACTGATGGAGATGCAGAAAAGACAACGACAATGCAACTGCATATTCTTTTTCCAGCTAGCTGGGGTCCGTCACAGCAGACCTTAACAAGGACCCCGTACCTAAGATAAAGGGACCTTTTATAGTTCAGGATTTTCCCTAGAATGTAACACACACAAAAGAGGGGGGTATGAGAAGCGAGTGTCCAGCTGTCACCACCTGCTCAGGTCTAGATAAGGGCTCTCAGCTAAGGGTCTGCATGACCTTGCCTCGGAAGTGCTGGGCCCTCCTGTTTTCCACTTATTTGAGAGCTCCCAGACTTCTGGTTTCCATCCTTGAGGCCCTAACAAAGTGGGCTCTGTCCTTGAAGACTTAACAGGGTAGCAATTAAGCTAACTTGCCCCAGCATTCCCTAACATGGCGGTGATTATGCTAACTTGGCCTAACATTGGCATCCTTGCAGGTGGGGAGTCCTTGGCTGACCCTGTTGCACCAGGTGCCATGGCCCAGGCAGCCGCACACTCAAGCCCTGGGGCTTGCTGACGCCCCAGACACCGTCCAGCCTGAGGAGCGTCACTGTGTGCCTGTTCTCCCGGCAGGACACCGGACCTCCACTTAGCCCACTTACCTTACCCAGCCTCGCAGGACCCAGTCAGGTTCGCAGGGCAAGAAACCAGCAGGCGGGGTAGAAGTGCTCTTGCCCCAGGTGCCTTCAAGACTTCTGAGCTCTTCTAAAGCTCCTGCATTAGGTGTGAACATTTTATGATGTGTACCTTTTTCCGTTGAAGGCATAATTCTGTAATTAAAAAGGTCTTTTAAACAACAAAAAATGTTGATATTTATAAAGCTCTGGGGGACAGGAACATGGCGATTAAGTCTTCCATTTTTTATAAAGCTCCCCCCTCTATTTTTTTATGTTCAAAAATTTTTACAATAAAAAGAAATTTTTAAATGATATGAATAGTTCCACAGAACTCCCAAACATGACTTGTTTAATTAACCTTCCTTTATTTGTAAAAGTTACAAAAAGTCAACTCCAGGAAACTGCACTGCTGAGTTCTGACGCTCATTGACATCACCGGCTATGCTCAAGGAGCGACGCGTGGCTAAGCTTTCATGTTCAAATTCAGTTATATTTCAGAGTCGTTGGCGTTGCTATTGACGTGCCAGTCTGGGTGCCCAAGCCCCACGTGGATCTGAAAATCTGCATGTATGACCGGCTATACCAGGACTCCATCACCGTCCACACTCGGTGAGCCCCCTGGTGGTTAACCGGAGTACAGCGCCTGGAGACCGCCTGGGCTACCTCCCAGACCAGGGTCACCTTACAGTGCAAAGGGGATGTAGCAGAAGTCGTTAGGTTAAAGACCTTGAGGTGGGAGAGGTCCAGGAGGTTCCAGTGTCACCACAGATGTCCCCATGAGACAGGTAAGAGGATCAGGGTCACAGAGAGGTTGGAAGTCACCATGCTTATTGGCTATGAAGACAGAAAAAAGGCCTTTGTACCTCGGGAATGCCAGAGCCTATATAAGCTAGAAAATGAAAGGAATGGACTTGTCCCTGAAGGCTCCCGGAAGAACCACCCCTGCTGACAGCTTGACCTTAGCCCAGTAAGGCCTGTCTTGGACCACTGCCTTCCAGGGCTCAGGGAGGGCGTCGGTGTTGTTTTAGGTCCTGAGTTCATGGTACATGGTTTCAGCAGTCACAGGACACTCACACCCACACAGTCCCCAGCCAAGGCCAGAGCCCTTAGACAAAATGCAGCAGCACTAGGAAACACTGAGGAAGCCCTGGGAAAGAAACGTGGTTTTTTCATTTTTGTTTTTTTTTTTTAAAGGCTTTAAATTTTTTTTTTTCTAACTTCATTTATTTATTTTAATTTTGACCAGAGAGGGACAGAGTGAGAGGGAAAGCAAGCGGCCAGGTCCAGACTCAAACTGTGGTAGACCATGTGGGAGTCCAGCGCCCTCAACCATCATGCCACCTGCCAGCCCCAAGAAATGTGTTTTTATTTACAGTGTTTTGCAAGGGGATCCAGACAGAACACTTTTCACTGAAATACAAAGGGTCTTCAGGGCCAGGCAGGCGACATAGTGGTTAAGGTGGCTGGATCCCATATGGCTGACTACACACTTTGGGTCCTAGACCCGGCTTTTTTTTTTTTTTGGAGAGGTGTTTGCTATAGGGCGCGTGCACTCACCAGAAAGACAGAGAGAGACAAAAAGACAGAAAGCTAGAAATCACCCCCCAAGGGGGATGGCCATGCCACAATCCCTTCTCCTCCATTCTCCTCTCAGGGATCTTGGGCACACACGCACACGTGCCCAGTATGAGTTTAAGCCACCAGGTCTGGGACTCAAACTGTGGTCGGCTACATGGGAGTCCAGCAACATAGCCATTACTCCAACTGCTGGTTCCAGGACCCGGCAATTTGAAAGACACACTGGGCACTTGTGCATGCATGCCCAGAATCCTGAAAGAACAATGGAAGAGGGGGTTGTGGCATGACCATTCCTCCTCGGGGGGGGGGGCTTTCTACCTTTCCTTCTCTCTCTCTCTCTCTCCTCTCTCTCTCTCTCTCTCTCTCTCTCTGGTAAGTGCACACATCTTATAGCAAAGAAAAAAGAAAAAAAGAAAGAAAGAAAGAAAGAAAGAAAGAAAGAAAGCAAGCTCTTCAGAAAGTCTGTGGGAGGGGCTGGCAGGTGGCGTGATTAAGGGCACTAGATTCCCACAGGGCCAACCGTGGTCTGAGTCCCAGACCAGGCAGCTTGCTTTCTCTCTCTCTCTCCCTCTCTCTCTCTCTTTCCTTCCCTCCCTCCCTCTCTGGTCAAATTTAAATAAACAAAGTTGAATAAAATAATTATTAAAAAAAAAAAGAAAGTCATGGGAATGAATATTATGAATAAAACTATGCTATTCAAAAATTTTTATATAAAAATAAACTCCTAGACCAAAGGGCAGGACGCTCCTGACAGAGCCCTTCCCCAAAGGCACCTGTGCCCACGTAGAAATGGACTCCTGCTGATGTCGTGTCTGGGCAGTAGTGCTCCATGAGCAGGCTGCCTGCGGGCGACCCAAGCACCGTGTCCTGTGACTGCTAGGTCTACAGGAGTCTGCACACCTCTGCCGTCGGTGCCACGCACTCATGCACTCATGGATAAAGTGAGCTGGGAACCTAAAAGCAAGTGCCCCGTGCCTGGCCTGTCTCGGGGGCTCTGCTTTGCCGGTTTACCGCTGATGCACACACTCTTGCTTTCTGACCTGTGCTGTGCTTCCCGGCCCTGTGGGGAGGAGCAGAGGGGCAAAGGAGTGGTTCCTCAGCCCTGCATCAAAGCACACATTTGACGATGCAAATTTGTTTAGTGATTTTTTTTTTTAAATTTTTGCCATAGGGCACATGCTCCTGCCAGAAAAAGACAGAAGACCAGCAGATGGCTGGACTCCCACGTAGTCAGCTGCGGTTTAAGTTCCAGATCTGGTGGCTTAAAACTCACACCAGGTGCATGTGCATGCATGCTCAAATATTCTGAGAGGAGAATGGAGGAGAAGGGATTGCAGCATGGCCATCCCTCCTGGGAGGGGGTGATTTCTCGCTCTCTCTCTCTCTCTCTCTGGCAAGTACATGCGCCCTACAGTGAAAATCTCTCTCAAAAAAGAAAAAGAGGAAAAGACACAGAAAGAGAGAGAGATGGAAAGTAAGAAATCACCCCCCAGGGGGATGGCCACACTGCAATCACTTCTCTATTCTCCTCCCAGGATTGTGGGCACACACACATGCGCATGCACCCAGTGTGTTTTTCAAGCTACTGAGTCCAGGATTCAAACCAGTCAGTCAGTCATGTGGGATCCAGCCACCTTAACCACTATGTACTATGTCACTGGCTGGCCCTGTTTAGTGATTTGTCAATTTTAATATCAGTCACGTGTTGATAAATTTAATGTGGCCGGTCTGATGGACTTGGGTGTAGCAACAATGTGTATTCATCAAGACTCCATGTCTTGTGTGCACCAGGAAGGGCCAGAGTATGGGAAGCAGGAAGCAGAAAGCAGGGCTGGGTGGCTACTGAGTGGCTAGAACACGGCCTCTGAGCACCTCAATGCTGGCCTTTCATGTGTGGGTGGGGATGCTCCACAGTAGAGCGCAGAGGGCCTGCCAGCCGTGGTGGCAGAGGTGCGTTGTGAGGTGCATGCAGGGACAGTCGGTGTGGATGGAGACAGGTTCCACGGCTGTGGTCGCTATCCAGGCCAGGAGCAAGGGAGGACAGAGATGCCTGTGGCTTTCATGGTCCTCCTGGTCCTCCCTTGGCCACAACTGCCGTTGGCCACAGAAAGCCTTGTGCTGCAGGAAGTGTGGATACCCAGCTGCCCGGGACTGGCCAGGACCAGGGCCAGTCTCACGTGTCAAGTCCCCTCCAGTCCCCTGTATCCAGAGGCTGCCTGGCAGATTTTTGAGAAAACACTTAAGTTTTTTAGAACAGATTAGGACGATGTCTCAATTGCTATATAATTATTTTTTAAACAATTATTCCTTTAATTGTTTTTGTTTGTTTGTTTAATTTGACCAGAGACTAAGAAAGGGAAAGTGAGAAAGCACGTTGCCTGGTCCAGGCCTCAAACCATCGTGGGCCATGGGGGATTCCAGCGCCTTAACTTAACCACCACGCCACCTGCTGGCCCCACTGTATAGTTATTTTTAAGACTTGCTCATAGAATTTTATTTCAGAAAAACCAGCCCTTGCAAAGCAGGGCTTTGATTCCCTGATAGTCCAGGTGCCCGCGCTTGCCTGGATTGAGAGTGCACCCAGCACCTGCAGATAGTGCAGTTATTGGGAATATTTTAGCGACACTGCAGAGGAGCACACACAGCATCAGCGTCCTGTGACGCCCTGACCCAGGCCCCATGACACGCCCACAGGTCTAAAGTGGCCCTGCGCCTGAAGTTCGACGTGTGCAAGGAGCTGAGGGGCCATATTGAGCTCCTGCCTGAGACAGGCTACATTCAGGCCCTGTCCTCTTACTCTGTGCAGCTCAAATTCCTGCCCCGGTGAGCACCTGGGAAGGCCTGGGTGGAGGTGGGAGGGAGAGAAAGAGGATGCTGGGAGGGTGTGGGCTCTAGAGGTGCCCTCCATGCTGATCACTGGCCTGGGGGCATCTGCATGCTGCCTTTTCTACACATGCAACATGGAAGATTTGCTGCCTGCCAGGGCAAGGTGACCCGTGGCCTCCCACTGGGTGGCATACACCTTTGGTTCTGCTGGGACGTGGAGGGCATTCGCTGCTATCTTAACCCTTATGTCCATAACTCCAGAGGTTATGAGCCAGGTTCTACACACATTAAGGTTTGTTTCTCCTTCTCCAGGGTGTCCCACATCCTCCCTCTTCCAGGCTCTTTTCAGGCTCCCTTGGCATGTCCTCTGGTTTCTGTCTTTTACCAGGTGGACATTGGTTTATTCACTTAGCTCTCTCTCTTTTTTTTTTTTTTTAAGAGGTTTTCACTGTAGGGCGTGTGCGCTCGCCAGACAGACAGAGAGAGACAGAGAGACAGAAAGCGAGAAATCACCCCCCAGGGGGATGGCCACGCCGCAATCCCTTCTCCTCCATTCTCCTCTCGGGATCTTGGGCACGCACGCACGCACATGCGCCCGGCGTGAGTTTTAAGCCACCGGGTCCAGGACGTGAACCGCGGTCGACTACGTGGAGTCATAGCCATTACGCGACATAGCCATTACGCTAACTGCTGGTCCCCTCACTTAGCTCTTATAGTGCCAAGAGGTTTATTCCAAGCTCTTATAGCTGGAAGTCCCCTTATATTTATACTGCTGGTTATCCCCGAGCTGCTGGTAGCTCCTGCCACTAAGTGGCCACCCGGTACCAGGAACCAGGGTCAGAACAAAGGACCAGGAAAGTGGGCACAGCAGGATAGGGACTGAGGAGGAGAATCTGCCTCTGGGCATGTGACCTGAGAGGGCTGAGGGGGCAGAGGCAGTTTGTTAATGTTAGAACTGTGTGGCTAGCAGGTGGCACAGTGGTTAAGGTGCTGGGCTCCCTTACACCCCATGGCTTGATACTCATGCTGAATGTACATCCGTGCCCAAAGTCCTAAGAAGAAAATGGAGGAGAGGGGATTGCAGTGTGGTTATGCCCCTGGAGGGTGATTTCTTGCTTTCTGTCTGTCTGTCATTCTCTTTCTCTCCAGTGAGTGCACACACTCTAATAACAAAAATCTCTGTAATAAATAAATAAATAAATAAATACAATGAGATCATTAAATTAATAACATTGATTTCCCTTTGTAATGGGAGAGCAAACTATTTTTAAGTAATTATGCACTTTCAAAGTTTTTTTTAGTATCCTTTCATAAGTTACAAACTCCTCATTAATTTCAAACATGATTGTTGAATTTACTTGTATTTTCTTTTTCTTTTTCTTTCTTTCTTTCTTTTTTTTTGGAGAGGTTTTTCGCTATAGGGCACGTGCACTCACCAGACAGACAGAGAGAGACAGAGAGACAGAAAGCGAGAAATCACTCCCCAGGGGGGATGGCCACGCCGCCAATCCCTTCTCCTCCATTCCCCTCTCGGGATCTTGGGCACACACGCACACACGCCCGGCGTGAGTTTTAAGTCACCAGGTCCAGACACGAACCACGGTCGACTACGTGGGAGTCCAGCAACATAGCCATTACGCTAACTGCTGGTTCCCTGGTCATTATTTCTTTAAACATATTTTCTTCTCTTCACCATTTTCTGGGCCTCCAATGACACATATTATTAGGTTGCCTTATATCATCTCACAGGTTATCAAGGATCAGCTTTTTTGTGTTGTTGTTTTGTACTTACGTTGTTCTCCTGGAGTGATTTGCCGCTTATAGAGACTCAAAACATATCCGAAGACCTCTGACATCCACACATGCACGTGCTGTGCATTGATTCCATGTGAGAGCAGGCAGTTTGGAACAATGTGTATCTCATAGTTCTTACATTTCATATACAGTCAGCCCTTTGAATCTGCAGATTTCACATCCATGTACTCAACCAAACACAGATAGAATGTCCTCTGACCACGTGGATAAGGAGGGCAGGCTGACTGTAAGGGAATGAGCATTCTTGAATTTTGGTAGCTGTGGGGAGCCCTGGAAACAATTCCCACATATACCAAGGGATGACTTCCGTAGCTTTTTCCATAGCATGATTCAAATGTGCCACTTATAGGTCAGTTTTACTGCAGTTTTGCAAAATGTAAAGAGAAGCATGGGGCCAGCTGGTGGTGTGGAGGTTAAAGCAGCTGGATCCCACACGGCCTGCTGAGCAGTTTGAGTAGCAGACCAGGCAGCTTGAGAAACACGCAGGGAACACGTGTGTACACACCCTAAATCCCGAGAGGAGAGTGGGGAAGGGACTGCAGCATGGCCAATCCCCTATTCCATTCCCAGGGCCTGATTTCTTACTTTTTTCTCTCTCTCTTTGTCTCTCTCAGGTGAACACACACTTAGTATGTAATATAGTAAAACTTAATAAAGAAATAAGCATTTAAAAAGAAAGAAGAAAGATGGGGCCAGCAGGTGGCATAGTGGTTAAAGCACAACTCCACGAGGCCAACTGCGGTTTGAGTCCTGGACCTGGTGGCTTGAAAATCACGCAGAGCATGTGTGCATGCATGCCCAAAATCGCAGGAGGAGAATGAAGGAGAAGGGATTGCAGCACAGCCATCCCCCACACACCGGGGGTGGTTTCTCACTTTTCCTCTCACAGTTTCTGTCAGTCTCTCTCCAGCAAGTGCATGCACCCTATGGCAAAAAAAAAAAAAAACAAATGGGGACTGGCAGGTGGTGTGATGGTTAAAGGCGCTGGATTCCTATATGGCTGACCATGGTTCAAGTCCCAGACCTGGCAGCTTGCTCTCTCTCTCTCTTTGGTCAAGTTAAAAACAATAATAATGATAAATAAAATAAAGGAAATAATTCTTTAAAGAAAAAAAAATGAAAGAAAGAAAAGTATGCTCTAGGCTGGCCCCATGGTGGTTGAGGGAGCCAGGTCCCACATGTCTAACTGTGGTTTGAATCCCAGCCCCAGTGGCTCAAAAGACACACTGGACATGTGTGTGTACTTGCCTAAAATCCAGAAGGGATAGAGAAATGGAGAAGGGATTACAGCATGATCATGCCCCATTAGGAGGGTGCTTCTCCTCTCTCTCTTTCTCTGTCTGTCTCTCTATCTCTCCATCTATTTCTGTGTATGCACCCCCTAGCAGTTAAAAAAAAATTGTTTAAAGAAAAATATTCAGAGGTGTCAGCGAGTGGTGTGGTGGATTAAGGTGCTGGATTCCCACATGGCCAACTGCAGTTCAAGTCCCAGACCTGGCAATGTGCTTTCTTTCTTTCCCTTTCTCTCTTTCTCTGTCTCTCTGGTCAAATTAAAAAAAAAAAAAAATGATGATGATAACAAATGGAATTAAATAAATAAATAAATCTTCAAAAAAGAAAAGAAAAGTATTCAGGTATGTCCTGCCTCTTTCAGAGTCTCCCTCCCAGAAGATGCAGGGAAGTATTTTGACAAGGAAAGCCGAGTTCTGGAGGCCCCGATGACTATATGGGTGGCTGATCAGGTCAGTGTGACATTTCCTGGGAAGGCCAGGTGCTCCTGGGAGACAGAGGGCTGCTCTGGGAAAACAGACTCCACACCTGAGCAAGTCCCCCAGAAAAAGCAGGGTACCTGCCTCCAGAGTCCATCTTCACTTGCCTTCTGTGGGGTGTCGGATGGCCTCCTTCCCACTCAACTCCACACAGAGAGAGAGAACAGATGAGGGTCTCGGATTGATAACACACACACACACACCCACACACACATGCTCAAGCCACAGCTCCCCGCCTTTTCTTTTTCTTTCTTTCTTTTTCTTTTTTCTTTTTTCTTTTTTTTTTTTTTTTTTTTTGTCAATCCTTATGACTCTGCTTCCCTGTCCTTAAAAGTCAAGGGACAACAGGGGAATGAATGTCCCTAGCAGAGAGACTCGTGTTCTGGAAGCAGGACGCTGTTGGCTGTGGGGCAGTGGGAATGCTAGTGCCTTTACTACGTGGGGAAACGTCGGCATGTCTGCAAGAGACCGGGAGCGTGCCCTTGCTGTTTGTGCTTTAGATCAAACCACTGGAGTTCACTGTCCACGCCATTGTCACCACCTCGGACTTGGAGGTCAGCCCCTCAGAGGTGGACTTCGGCTACTGCACCGTCTACGAGGCCATCAGGACGGAAATCAGCCTCCACAACCACTCACTGCTGCCACAGGAGTTCGGCTTCGTGGGCGTGCCCAAGGTACTTCCTGTGGTGAGCTCAGAAGCTATGGGGACAGGGCTAGACGGCTGCCACTCCAGGGGCCAGGCACCAGGCAGCTCTACCTGTCCCCAGGCACCTCACCCAGGCTGTTGCCTCTCAGCTTGTCCCTCTCCTTGTTCCCACAACCTCGTCTCCACTGGCCCTGTGCCTCTTGGTCCCTTTGCCTCTCCAGCTCTTTCTATCCAGTGCACTCACAGGCCTCCAGACTTCTCTCCCTTCATTCCAGAACTTTCTTCTGCCTGGGCCCCCACAGGGCTGGCAAGATGAGCCCGAGCCTGGCCACCTCCAACCCTCCCTGGGCTACCCCACCACCAATTCTGCATCCACTCACACACACACACACACACACACACTCTCACTCACAGTTTCACACTCAGTCCCACTGACCACTCACACTCATTCGCTTACACCAACATATTCACTCACTTGCACACACTTGCTCGTGCTCACACACTTGATCACATGTACATACACTCACGCTAACATTTTCACTCAGTCACACTGAACACTTGCACACTCACACTCTCTCATCCTTCCATGTGCATATGTTCTACAGTCACACATTCATGCTCACGCTCACACTCTCATACTCACCCCTACCGTGTGTGTGTCCCATGACGCTCCCCACAGAGCGCCGGTGTCACTTTGGTGTTGGTGTGCTCTGTTGTCCAGTTTGTGGACATCCAGCCTAACGATGGGTTTGGGACAATCCTGCCCCTGGAAACTCTGCATCTTGATGTGATCTTCCAGCCCCTCAAAGCCAAAGAATACAGCTTCGAGTTGATCTGCAAATCCGAGATTAACCGGTAAGTCCACAGAAAGAGAGACTGTGTGGCAGACAGGGTCACTGCTCAGGGGCAGCCCTTCCCACCCTCTGCACACCCTGGCCAGCCTCTGACCCCACCAGCCAGGCACTGGGCAGCACTGCCCTCCAGCAGGAACCTCGCACTCAGTGAGGAGGTGTGAGCCTGTCAGGAATGTGCATATATATGAGCGTGTGAGTGTGCCATGTGAGTGCATATAAGCATGTGTATACGTGTGAGTGCATGTGTGAATGTGTATGAATGTGCATTGTGAGTGCATGTGTATGAGCATGCGAGTGTGTAAGAGTGTGACAGTGTGTATACAAATGCATTCGTGTGCATATACACGTGTGTGAATGTGCAGGTATGGTGTGCAGCGTGCCTACCTGGACACAGGTGGCCCCGAGTGTGAGCCCCATGTGCTCTGGTGTGCTGTGCGAGGGCCACTCTCTCCATCTCCCTGAGCCTGAGAACAGAACCAAGGAAGTGGTGGGAAAGGAGACGCGGTACTAGATGGGGAGGTGGTTGGTTGGTAATAAAGGCCCAGGTCTTATTACAGCCTGGGATTATCAGCCTCAAGTGACAGTGACAGTGCCAATGCAGAGGCCAAGATGGTAGTATGTCAAACACCAGAGCATCCCAGCTGGTGACCCTCCCAGTTCTAGCCCCACCCCCCCAACCCCTCCTGTCTCTCCTTTTCTGTTCTCTTTTGTCCCATCCCCGCCTCTGCAACCTGAGTTGCTGGTCCATCCTGGCTGGGACCAAGGCAGCCCTGAGTGCAATCAGCCAGGTACCTTCACCTAAGGGACCAAGCCTTACCCTGGACCCCAGCACCCTGGGCAGAACCAGCGGTCCATCCTGGAGCTTACACGCCTATGGGGAAGTCAGGAATGAGTTCTTGGGCAGAGCGATTTTAGAGAGCAAAATGCAGAGTTAGAACCCACATAAAGAAACCAGATGCTGCCCACCCCCTGCCAAGGGAATCCCACCCCCTGGACTGCCTGACTTCTCCTGCTTAATGCTTTCTCAAATGTGCTACCAGTGTGCATGAACTTCTGCAACCTCCCTCTCAGCCTCTGGAAAGCAAGTCCTATGAGATCAGGGGCTTTTATGTTTGTCTGTTAAGATAGCCCCAGTGGTAGAAGCTCCATAAATATTGATAGAATGAATGTGTGTGAGTGTGTGTCATTAAAAAAAAAAATACAGGAACTGGCAGGTGGTGTGGTAGTTAAAGTTGCTAGACTTCTACATAGCCGACCATGGTTCAAGTCCCAGATCTGGTGGCTTGCTTTCTCACTTTCCCTCTCTCTCTTTCTCTGTCTCTTTCTGATCAAACTGGAAAATAATAATAATAATAATTAATAAATAAATAAAGCTAAATAAATAATTTAAAAAAAACATTTACAACATTCTTTTTTTAAAGAATTATTTATTTAACTTTAGTCATTCATTTATTTTTAATTTGACGAGAGAGAGACACACACAGAGAAAGAGAGAGAGAGAGGGAAAGTGAGAAAGCAAGCCACCAGTCTGGGACTCGAACCATGGTCAGCCATTTGGTAGTGTCCAGCACCTTAACCACCACCTGCTGATCCCAATAAAATAATTCTTTTAAAAAAAGAAAAGAAAAGAACTATACATGTAAACTGAAATTACCCAAAAGTAAGACAGGAGTCGTCTTAGCAAGAGCTACAGGAAGCTCATACCCTACAACCTCAGTAGATAAAGCAGAGTGGACAGGTGGGTGTGCAGCTTAGGACGAGCAACTGCTGACCTGCCCAGATGGGAGCCTCACGTCCCCAAGCACATCCCAAGGACATGACATCCCAAGGACAGCTCCCTGCCTGACATCCCAAGGACAGCTACTTGCTGGCTCCCTGGGACAGCCAACAGAAGTCCCTGGCCTGAGTCGTCTCACCCACACCCCATCCACTCCCAAACTTTCCTGCCGTTTAGACCAGAACTCAGCCTATCCTTGACCACTCATTCTCCCACACCTCACAGCTAAATTGTCAGCAAGTCCTTCTGTGTCACCCAATCACCTCCACACCCCTCACCTGGATACCGGAGGACTTCCTCCCCTGTCTCTCTGCCTCCGCATTGTTAGTGCACACCCCACAGCCAAGTGACCTGTCCTTGCCCCTCCCCAGAGCACAGCTTCCTGCAAGCTCCTGAACACCAGGCACAACTCAACCCCTACCCACTGCAGGGGTGCTCGCCCTTTCACCTGCTGATAAGCACCTGGGTCACACCCAGCTTCTGGCGATTATCCCAAAATTCCAAAAGGAGGGAGAAATGGAGAAGGGATTGCGGTGTGACCCCGCCCCCAGAGTGCTTTCTCTCTCTCCCTTTCTCTCTCTCTCACTCTGACAAGCACCCTCTGGCAATTTTTTTTCAATTTACTTTTATATGTAATGATTATTACATTTTATGCATCTATGGTCTTTTCACTTAATTGAGTACTAATAATAATCTCAATGATTTCTCCATCCAGAATTATTTTTTCCTTTTTGCTTTTTTTCTTTTGCCTTTTCTTTTTTTCTTTTATTTCTTTCTTCTTCTTCTTTTTTTTTAATATTTAGAGCTTGTGGTCACAGAACATAAAAATATACATTGAAATATTTCAACATTGGGAAGCCAGCAGGTGGTGTGGGAGTTAAGGAACTAGACTCCCACATTGCTGACCACAGTTTAAGTCCCAGACCCAGTGGCTTAAAATTCACATCAGGTGTGTGTGTGTGTGTGTTAAAAATCACATCAGGTGTGTGTGTGTGTGTGTGTGTGTGTGTGTGAATGCTCAAAATCCCGGGAAGGGAAGGGAGGAGAAGGAATTATGGCATGCTCATCCTCCCGGGGATGATTTCTCACTTTCCTTCTCTCTCTCTGTCTCTGGTGAGTGACTATACCCTATGGCAAAAACTTAAAAGAAAAACGAAGAGATTTTTCACCATTGGGCCAGCAGGTGGCATAGAGGTTAAGGTGGCTGGATCCCCATGACCTAATATGCAATTGAGTTCCAACCAGGAGGTTTGACAATCACACAAAGGTACATGTGCGTGCATACCCAAAGTACTGAGAGGAGAACGGAGAAGAGATTGCAGCATAGCCATGCCCTCTGAGGGCTGATTCCTCACTTTCCCTTTCTCTCCATTTCTCTGTCTCTGGTGAGTACATGTACCTGATAGCAAACTAAAACAAAGAATGAAATAAAGAAAATGTTTCAACATATAAATACATTTTTGTTACAAAGTATAATTGAGCAATCAGTCTTATCCTTTTAAGTATTACAAAATTAAGCATAAAAATGTACTTAATTAGGATAACAATTAATGAAGAAAGTGTAAAAGAAATAGAAAGTCAAGGAGAATATGGAATGCCAAATTTCCAACTCTTAAAATACCCCAATATCTGTTCTTTTTTTTAATAGATGATGGCAGGAATAAACTCAGATTTCCCATGACTTTAAAAAAATGTGTTCCTGGGACCCAGCAATTAGAGTAATGGCTATGTCATTGGACTCCCATGTAGTCGACCGTGGTTCGAGTCCCAGACCCAGCAGCTTAAACTCACGCCGGGCTCGTGTGCGTGCGTGCCCATGATCCCGAGAGGAGAATGGAGGAGAAGGGATTGCAGCGTGGCCATCCTCCCTGGGGGGTGATTTCTCACTTTCTGTCTCTCTGTCTCTCTCTGTCTTTCTGGCAAGAGCACTTGCCTTATAGCAAAAACCCCCCCCAAAAAAAAAAAAAAAAAAAGTGTCCCTTATTTACTTATTTAGCTAAAGAGTGTGTGTGCATGCTGGAAAGAGACAGAGAGAGAGAACATGAGAAATCATCCCTGTGAGGGCATGGCCATGCCTCAATCCCTTCTCCTCCATTCTCCTCTCAGGATTCTGGGCACACACACATGAACCTGGCATGTTTTTCTTTTTTAAAACAACTATTTTATTTAACTGTATTTACTTATATTTAATTTGACCAGAGAGGGGCCAAGAGAGAAAGAAAGAGAGAGGGGAAAAGAGAAAGCAAGCCACCAGTTAGGCATATGGGAGTCCAGTATCCTTAATTACCACATCACCTGCCGGCCCTACTGGAATGTTTTCAAGTCACCTGGTCAAAGACTCAAACTGCAGGGCCAACTAGGTGGGATCCAACTGTCTTAGTCCCTGTGCCATTTGCTGCCCCCTGCCATGACTTTTTTTGGGGGGAGGGGAGGAAGAGAGGTTTTTGCTATAGGGCACATGTGCTCACCAGAAAGACAGAGACAGAAAGCAATAAATCCTCCCCCAGGGGGGATGGCCACGCAATCCCTTCTCCTCCATTCTCCTCCCGGGATCTTGGGCACGCACGCACACGTGCCTGGCGTGAATTTAAGCAACCGGGTCTGGGACTCAAACCGCAGCCGACTACATGGGAGTCCAGCAACACAGCCATTACGGCATCTGCTGGCCCCCTGCCATGATTATTTTTAAGAATCAGTTTTGTTGTTTGTTTGTTTTTAATTGCCAGAAGGCATGTATACTCACCAGTGAGAGAGAGAGAGAGAGAGAAAGCATGTCCCAGTGGGCCTGGTTGCACCACGATCCCGTCTCCTCCATTCTCCTCTTGGGATTTTGGACACACACACTTGGCATGATTCTCAAGCCACCAGTTGGGACCTCAAATCATGCATCAGCCATGTGTGATCCAGCCATCTCAAACTCCATGCCACCTGCTGACCCTGGTTTTAGTTCTTGAATGTCAGTAATATTTAACGTAATAAACCAGAGATGACCTCCTTTAGCACTGTCTAAAGTGGTGATTCACATTTCAGCTCCTCCTAAATGTCCACAGGGATATGCAGTATCTGTCAATGGGGCACTGGGTAACTGAGTGCCGCCTCCTATGGCTCTTCAGACACACCGGTCCCCGTGCACCAGGTGCTTTGCACACGGGGGCTGTTTACCCCCACTCAGAGACCACCTCGCATGCCACAGAGACCCCAGACACCCCCACACAGCTGACACTGCCCACTGCTCACTTCCAGGTCCTTCAAGCTGTCTTGCCGAGCCGTGGGTGTCCACCCGCCCCTGGAGCTGTCCCACTACCAAATCAAGTTTGCGGCCACTGCCTTATATGGCACCTCTGTGGCCACACTGTACGTCATCAACTCTCACCTGAGCATGAACTCGCTGACCCACTCTGTGCCCCGCATTGGCTCGGGGGATGCCGCCCCGGTGGGGCCAACATCTTTCGAGTTTCTGCTACCCCCAGACTCTCCCATCACCATCTCACCCTCAGTGGGGACCGTGTTACCAGGAAAGGTGGGTGTGGTCCCCACAGCAGGCTGGGAGGCACGGGCTTCAAGCATTTACCCCTCAGGTGCCTGGCTCTGTCCACACTTCAGCACGGGGCGGGGGCGGGGTTCAACCCTGACAGCAGGTGTGGGAGTGGTCAGCCTTGCCCCTCACCCAGGGACCCCTGCCCTCTGCTCTGCCCTCAGCGGTCCCTGGTCCAGGTGGCCTTCCGGCCTGTGCTGCCTGACAAACTGATCCGCCAGGAAGCCTTTCAGGCCCTGAACAAAGAAACTGAGACCAAACCGGTGTGTGGGGTGCTGGGAGGAGGGGCATGGAGACACTGAAAGGAGTGTTGGGCTAAGCCTCCTTCCCCCTCTTTATTTTTTTTAATTTTATGATTTCTTATTCATGTTTAATTGTTCTACATTTCTATAACACAATATGGTTTTTCTTTTTTTTTTTTTAAGAATTCTTTGTTTTATTTTATTATTATTATTTTTAATTTGATCAGAGAGAGACAGTGAAAGGGAAAGTGAGAAAGCAAGCCACCAGGTCCAGGACTCGAACCATGATGGTCATGTGGGAGTCCAATGCCCTCACCATCACACCACCTGCCGTCCCCACAATATGGTTTTTCTAAGTGTGCATGCAGTACATGACAATCGAATCAAGCCCAGAGGATGGTTGTCAGAGCTTGGGCATCAGGCCCCTCTGCACTGGTTAGCAGGTGGGGCTTCAATGAAGGCCAGAGGGTCACACACAAGTACAGGGTCTCTCAGCCTCTAGGGAAAGGCACAGAAACAAGCCCACAAATGTGCACTGAGCTGAGAGGTGTCCCGCCTGTAATAATCCCAACAAACATCCTGCCCTGGGGAGGCCGCAGTGTGCAGGCTCAACCCCACATGCACCCTGACTACACCAAGCTACATGGCTGCTGCCCCACAGCACACGGGAAGACGCCCTTCCCAGCACTGAGCTCGCTGGGCTCTCACGGCATGCACCCCTGGGGAAAGCCTCAGTGTTCAGTCTCCTGCAGGACAGTGGGGCACGGAGGACACGCGCCCAGACAAAGACCTCCCTTTCTGTCTTCCTCTCCCATGCATGAAGGCAGACACTGGGCAGTGGGCAGTCCTGTGGGCTGGGGTCTCACAGACGCTTGTTCGTTTCCATTGCTCAATCACTTTTGCACCTACGCCAGTCTGTCTTAGTGGTTCTCCCAATTCCTGCAGATTCCTGCACTCAGGGGCTGGCCCAGGCTGGCTAGGCTGGCTCAGCTAGACCCCAGAGAAGTCATGGTGGGGTGGTGTCTGCTGGCTGAGGGCATAGTCCTTGGGGAAATCCCAAAGCCAGCCACTTCCCCCTCAGTCCCGAAAGGACACAGCCGCCTTGAGGAGGGAACTGCGGAAACTGTCCCTCTCAGCAGTTCGATTACAGGGCCGGGATCGGCCATTCCGGGTCTCCACCCCCAACACCCTGGAGCTGCAGAAGGAGAATCTCAAAACCAGGTAGACAGTGTTGGGGGGGTGGGGGGGGTTCCTTCACCCACTTCCCTCCAAGCCTCTCTGATGGAACCTATCCTGGCCCCCCCGTGGTTTCCCGCACAGACTGTCTGGAGCACAGTGGTATTTACCAAGTGGCTAAAAGTCTATTTCAGGCACAGCTTGATCCAGGTGCTGTCTTCCTTGGCGTCTTCCTGGGCCTTCCATCACTCCCCAGGTTAGGGGAGAGGCTGCTGTCCCTGACTGCCCAAGCAAGCAAAGCAAGCCCCCATAAAGCTCTGATGGGCCTGGATAACTTGCTTCCCTGGGCCCATCCTTGCTATTCCAGAAACATGGCTTTCTGCTGAGATATCAAAGCACCTGATCCTCCCTCTCCACCTGGGGCAGGAGAAGAGGCTGACCTGGACTCTGGGGTGGAAGAGGAGGCTCTGTTGGGGGCTAGAGAGGGTAGGAAGGCCAGCCGGTCAGACAAAACTGGGACAGATCAGGGTGACCCCCGTATTCCTGCCCCTTACCTCTCTGGTATTCCCCAGGGAGACCACCCTGAGCTGAGGTTCCTAGGGAGAAGGTGTGGCCTCGTGCCCCCGCCTCCCCACCAAGGACAAGGAGCTCCCACACCAAGGAGCTCAGAGGCAGAGACTTGCAGGTGGGCCCGGGCTTCCGGGTGGGCAAAGTGGGGACAGAACATGAATATGCTCTACCGCCCTCATTTCAGCTCCGAAGAGTACCAGGCTGCCCAAGCTGCCCTGGTCAGAGCTTTCCAGGGGAAGTTTGACAAGTTCGTGGTCCCCTGTGTTGTCGCCAGTGGTGACATCAAAGACAGGAAGGGACTGGAACCCATGAGCTTCAGGTATGGGGTGCTCTGGCCAGGATGGGAAGCATGGTGGTCTGAAAACTCGTTGTCCCTCCTACGGGCCAGATCTGGGGCCTGGGCAAGGCCCTCTGTGCTCAGGGTGCCCTCACCCCTGCCCCCAGCCCTCACAACACCCTGTTTTTGGAGTTGTGGTGTCCGGCAGTGGCCCCGTCTATCGTGGTGACATCCGACAAAGGCAAGACCGCCTTTAACTTCGGTGACGTTGCTGTAGGTGAGTCCCGATGGGGCCCGGACACTCAGCTCCCCCCACACACATACACACACGCCTCACAGACACACACCTGGCTCCCACACCCTACTTCAGGACAAGGCCGACTCTTTGGGGCCTGGGGGTTGTGGCCTGACTCTCCCTGCTCATTTCAGGACACCATGGCATAAAGAAGGTCTCCATCCAGAACATCTCCCCAGAGGACCTTGCCGTATCCTTACATATATACCAGATCCCACAGCTTACAGGGGCGGGTGGGGAGGGCCTGCTAGGGGTGATGGCAGAGCCCAGAGAGGTCGTGTCTCCCTCCTTGACGCCGGGCACCCAGGTGGAGTTCTCAGTGCTGAACCCTAATGGCCCCTTCCTCCTGCTG
>NW_006198360.1:10337-17580 GCF_000334495.1 Tupaia belangeri chinensis | reverse complement strand
TGAACCCCTCCAGCCAGCTGCATACGGGCGAGACACAGGTCCTGGTGCTGTCCTTCTCCCCCCGCGAGAGCACCCTGGTGAGTCCTCACACTGCAGGACTGCAGCGTCAGCCACGGGAGATGCTCGGGTGCTTGGGTCCAGCACAGATCATGCCAAGGTCTGCAAGCAGCCTTTCCTCCTGGGCCCTTGCTAACAAATAAGAGGAGGCAAGGGAGCCCCAAACTCGCAGCTCCGTAACGTGGCAGCCAGTCTCTGGCAAGACAGACCTCCCCACATGCCTCAGACAGGTGTCCACTCCTTGCTGAGTGACCTGGTCTCTGTAGGCTCAAGAATCACTGGACATCATCACCAAGAGAGGCACGCTCACGCTCACCCTCACGGGCACTGGCGTGGCATCCACCATCACGTGCTCCATTGAAGGGGACGTCCTCAACATGGGCTATGTGATCGCCAGGGAGTCTGTCTCCGTGAGCTTCAAGGTGAGGCACATTGTAGGGCCTAGTTCGGCCCCAGCCCACCAGGAGGGGTTTCCACCCGGGGAGGGGTTAGCCCTGCTTTTGCAAGTGCCGGCTGGTTTTGGAGCTAATAGAGGCACAGGCCACTCCCACTCCTACACCCCAGTTCCCAGCAGCTGCCACACCTGCTGCCCTCCCAGCAGGGGAACACAGGACCTTGGTTTCTGACAAGGCCAAGAGTGTCCCCATCCCTCCCCACCTCATCCTCTCCAGCCTCCTCGTCCTTCTGCCTGGGACCTTTGCACAGAACTCTCTTCCATCCTCTCTCTCCTTCTGTGCTGCTTGAACACTCACTCCTTAGGAGCTCAACTCTAGCACCTCTGAAGCCTTGAGGGTTTACGAACTGGAGGTGGCACCTAAACCCTGCTGTGTCATGGGCTCCCACACCTGTGCATGAGGACGGGGCTGGCTCTTGCTGCCGTTCTGTCTGAGGGGCACATGGGCCTTAGGTTCAGGCAGCCTGCAGAAGGACACCTGCTTCCCCACTTGCCATAGGTTGGGCCCTGGAGCAGAGGCTGAGACAGGGATTGTGTGAAGGGGCATGCTCAGGAGAAGGGCCAAGGGAGGGGAAGGAACTGGACAAAGATGTGGGCTCGGCTGGGGACCAGCAGTTAGCGTAATGGCTATGTCACTGGACTCCCACGTAGTCGACCGCGGTTCGTGTCCCAGACCTGGTGGCTTAAAACTCACGCCGGGCGTGTGTGCGTGTGTGCCCAAGATCCCAAGAGGAGAATGGAGGAGAAGGGATTGCGGCATGCCCATTCCCCATCCCCCCTGGGGTGTGTGTGTGTGTGTGTGTGTGTATGTGATTTCTCGCTTTCTGTCCCTCTGTCTCTCTCTCTGTCTGTCTGATGAGCGCACATGCCCTATAGCAAAAACCTCTAAAAAAAAAAAAAAAAGATGTGGGCTCGGCTAAGCCAAGCCTGAGCTTACCCTCAGAGAGGCTCTGGAAGATGGACGGCACCACACACATCACACAGAGGCTAACGTGAGGCTGGCTGAGATGCAGACCTACCAACAACTCGATGAGCTGCCGTAACTGCACCTGTTGTCCCTGTTGGAGGCAGGGGCAGCTGGGGCTGGGAGGTCTTCAGTCAGATGACCAAGTCATGGCCCTGACCGCAGGCAGGGCAGCCAAGCTCTGCTGCCGGGCTGGCCAAGCTGGTTTAGTCAGTGATGGGCACTTGCTCTCTGCAGCTGCAGAACAACTCCTCGCTCCCCATCAAGTTCTCCATGCAGCTGGACAGCTTGTCCAGCAAGAGGGTCGAGGACCAGCAGCAGCTGCCAACGTTCCTGGCCTCCCCGGCCCAGAGGACGGATGTTGTGGGTGAGCTGACGGGTTCGCAGGGGCAGGAGGCATAACTGGGTGAAGGTGGGGCCTTGAGGAGCAGGGCAGGGAGGTCATGAGGGAAACCATGCACAGCCCAGAGAGTTAAGAGGGATTCAGCCGCAGTAGGATGGGTGGGGCGGGAAGAGATTGAAGGGTGGGTCGGCCACTCCTACCGCCCCGCCCCAGGTACTCAGAACCACAACGGCCAGAGCGTGTTCAGTGTGGTGCCAGTGGAAGGTGTTATGGACCCTGGAAAGGTGCAAGACTTCACCGTGACTTTCAGCCCGGACCACGAGAGCCTGTACTACTCTGACCAGCTCAGGGTGGTGCTCTTCAAAAAGGTGCAGCCTGGCCCTCTGGCCCCGGGCCGTCTGGATCCCACCCACTTCCCCTTCCCTGCACTACCCACTTTGGAGGCGGCCAGTACAAGGCTATCCTGTGGGCACTGCCTGGGGGATGCTGTGCCATGTTGTGGGGGCGAGGGAGGGGGGTCCTCAGGTGAAGAGACCAGCATCTGCGGAACCTTGGGGACAAGGGTACTGTGTGCTTCTTGCCCCCAGAAACTCTCCCAGCAGATCCTCCTGAAGGGCGCAGCCCGGGAGCACATGATGTTTGTGGAAGGCGGAGACCCCCTGGACGTGCCTGTGGAGTCTCTGACCACGATCCCTGTGTTGGACCCGGAGCACAGAGAGGGTGACCCTCCCATCCCTGACCAGGGAGGTGGGAGCCCCCAGCAAGGGAGTGACAGGGAGCAGTTTGAGGACAGAACCCTTAGTCCACAAGTGGATGCACCCAGACCCAGGGGACAAGGGCAAGCATTTCCCACCCTTCCCCTCCAGAGCCAGCTGGGACAACCATTGCTAACCAGAGTTTTCAGGAGGATTCCAGCTCTACCACCCCCTGCACCCTCTTTCCCCACCCTGAACCTGGGCAGTTCCCCTCACTCCTCTGCCACATGGCTCCACTGCTAATTCCTAGTCGGCCCTCCCTTTCCAGAAGCCGAGGAGCTGAAACCTATCCTGGTGACCCTGGAATATGTCCAGTTTGACAAGGACACCCCATCCCCACCCGCCACCCGAGAGCTACAGGTGGGCTGTATCCGGACCACCCAGCTGTCTCCAAAGAAGGTGACCACAGCATTTCCCTGAACCACCCTGACAGTCTCTTCAGATCCCCTGTGCAGCCCTGCCCCTCCTGACCTTGCCCACCCTGGGCTTCCTCAGGACTTCTGTGACAAGTATAGGGTGGGCGGCCCACTGGTCAGAGCTGAGAGGGCAGATGGAGCTGGGCACCTTCATCCACACCCCCAGTCCCTCTGCCTCCTGGGAGCTGTGCCTGAGCCACCAGCCCCCAGCAGCCATAATATCCTCCAGACTGTCGAGTTCAGCCTGGACAGCATCACATCTCTGCAGCACAAGGGCTTCTCCATCGAGCCGTCCAAGGGCTTTGTGGAGCGCGGCCAGACCAAAACCATCAGCATCTCCTGGCTGCCACCCTCTGACTTTGACGTAGGTGCCTGCAGGCTGCAGACCAGAGGGCCTGGGGATGACAGAGGCGGGTCCTACTCCGGAAAGAGGGTGACAGTGGAGGGCCCTGTGGGAGTGAGGGAGGCAGTGCAGCAGAAAAGATGAGGCATCTGCCTGGGGTACCCATGGACTGATAGCCCCCTCTCTGCTCGCCCCTCTCGTTCCAGCCGGACCACCCACTCATGGTGTCAGCCCTGCTGCAGCTCAGGGGGGATGTAAAGGAGACCTACAAAGTCATCTTTGTAGCCCAGGTGGTGACCAGCTCCTGAGGCCATAAGAGCCTCTCCACAGAGCCCCCACAGACTGTGAGGCAGGCCAAACCCAGGCCTGGGACCTGGGCATCTCCTGCAGGGCAGGTCCAAGTGGATAGCCTCTCACCCACAGCCACTTCCTACTACCCTGGAGTCAGCAAGCCCAGGGTGCAAGGGCAACTCCCCTCCTGAATCCCACTCTCAAAACCGGCAATAAAGCTAACTAGCCTTCCCCAGCAGAATGAGTAGCAAGCATCCCAGCCCACTGCCTGCACATCGCCTGAGCGCCTCAGAGCCCCCGACCCTAGCACCTGCTCAGCCTTTAGAAGTCCTGCAGAGAACCTCCCCCGCAGCCCTGTCAAACTCCAAGCCCGCAGTAGATGGCTGCAAGTTATTCACCAGGGCAAGGACAGCGTGAGAAGTGGAGACAGAGCCTTGGGGGAGCCTCCCCCTCTGCACACACGTCCACCAATCCATGAAACAACAAACTGCCTGGCAAGGGCCTCCCAACGAGTGTGGTAGTCTCACCAGAGACCTATGGGGAGTCCATTCTGGCCCAAAGCCTGGAACACTGGGTGGTGCAGGCAACTCAAGGTGCTAGGGGTACCAGGCCAGAGCTGAGACTGACCCAGACTCAGAGGCCCAGGTAAGAGGGAGAGCCACAGGGGGCTCCAGTCCCTCCAAAGTTCCAGGACTCCTGATGACCCCAGGCAGGTGTAAACAAAGGTTTGGCACCCATCTCACTATACCCTCCCCTCAGAGCCCGACTGGGGTCCAGGGTGAGGCCTAGCTCCTGGTTTGGGGCTTCCACTTGTCTGAGATAAGTGTGGGCTCAGCATTCTGGGCCCTGACTGAAGACCCCTCCCAGTCCATGAGTTGCTCCTGTGAACTCAGACTGGTTCTGGTGCCCCCACCCACCCTTCCACCTGCTTCTGCCCTTGGGAGTGTGGCTTGTTGGACGCTATCCCCACAGAGCACAGCCAGCCTGGCCCTCTGTCACAGCATAGCACGCACACACACCCTGCCACAGCCTGGGGCCAGTTACCAGGAGAGCCCTCCCTAGCGCAGAAGGAGTGCAGAGGTGGTGCATCTGTGTACTTTCCTGGGCATAGGCCTCAGGGACACCAGTATTGAGCTTCCTCCTCTCACCCCAGCCCCCAGTGCCTTGGGTGCCTGGAAATCTGTCATTTCCCCTAAGTTAGAGTAGCATTTTGCAGGGCTTCTGTCCAGTGGGCTTTGAAGATGGCAGGTCCAGGTCCCTTGCTGCCTCCACTGGGGTCGACCAGCCATGGCCTAAGTTTGCTTCCTCTGCAGGTGGGAAGGGAAGACCCAGGCCTCAAGAGGGTGAAACTCCTGGGGCCAGCAGGTGCCCTGGTGGTTAAGGATGCTGGACTCCCACATGGCTAACCGCAGTTTGAGTCCCACATCTGGCAGCTTGCTTTCTCACTTTCTCTCTCTCTGTCCCTCTCTGGTCAAATTAAAATAAGTTAATAAATAAAGTGAAATAAAAAAAATTATTTTTTAAAAATAAAAGAAGGAGGAGGAACTCCCTAGAAGACATTGTCACCTGAGCAGGCCACTCTCTCCTAAATTCTGGCCTAGCTCCTCCACTGGCAGGCTACTGGTACTCAGTGACTGAGCCCTGTCCAGGTCCTGTATGAGGGACTGGCTGAACTCGAAGCTCTGGCCCTAGGCCTCAAGCTGAACTTGTGTCTTCTGTCCTCCCATCCCTGTGCTGGCCCTTGTAGACGCTGAACTTGTGTCTTCTGTCCTCCCATCCCACTGCAGGCCCTTGTAGTCCAAACACAGGCAAGGCAAGAGGGAGGAGGAAGGATGTCTGAGACCTGCAGCCTCACTGGAGCTTCACAGGCATGGAGGGCGCTTGGGGACCAGGGTGCAGGATGGTTTCAGACAGAGTAGGGGCAGGGGAGGAAGCAGTGAGAAGAAGGAGCAGGTGTTGGCAGAAGAGCCAAGCGGAGGAGGCCCTGCCCTCAAGGGAGTGGGATCACTTTCCTTCTAGTGAAGGCCGCAGGCTGAGACTCCTCTGTATGCAGGGGAAGGGTGGATGTCCCTCCCCGCCCCTTCCTGCGCTGACCACCTCCTAGCCTGATCACCAGAGGCTGTGTGGCTGGTCCCTATCGCGGGCCTAGCCTGATGGGAAGAGAGTAAGAGTCAGGGGTCCTCCTGGAAGAAATGACCCCAGCTTTCCCCAGCAGAATGAGCGGCAGGCATCCCAGGCCAAGGGAAAGATGTTAGTTTCACTGTGGCCCTTCGATGGGAGGCCACACTCCCCAGGCTGAGCATGACCTTCAAGGTGCAGTGCTTTTGGAAAGTGGGCTGCACCAGTACTTCAATGGCCTGGAGCCACGGGCAGATCCAGCCTGAGTGAGCAGCCCCCTGGGACAGTGCCTGAAGCCTAGATACTGAATGTCCTCGAACACCCCAGTGTCTAAGTGTTGGTATAAGCGTCCAGTTTGCCTTGAGAAGTGCGCTGGAGGTGTGATGCGAGGTGTGAGCCCATTTGTTGTGTGAAGCCACACCCTACGCAGCCCTCAGCCACAGCTTTCAGGTGAGCTGCAGAGAGACGTGGTGCCAAACCCCGGGCCGAGGTCGCCGGGCGGGGCACCTAGGGCAAAGCCGCTACTGGGCGGGGCTTACAATGGGGAAAGTTTTCCAAAGGCAGGGCCTCGGGTGGGCGGGAGCCTCCTTCTCCGCTTTCCGCGCTGAGCATGGCCCGGGGGGCGCCGGCCACCCGCGCGCTTCTGTTGCTGGTACTACCGCCGCTCCTGCCGCAGGTGGGTCGGGCCGCACGCTCGGTTGGGGCCCCCCGAGGGGCGGGTCTGAGCTTGGCCACGCCCCGTCCAGATTCACCCCTGTCCCCACAGGTGGCGCTGGGCTTCGCGGACGGCTGCGACCCCTCGGACCAGTAAGTTGGGGGGTAGAGGGATAAGTATCTGGGATCTTGACCCTCCTGGTGGAGAGGCTTGGGCGACGAGGTCGGCCGGGCTGGTGCCTCGCCTGCTCCAGGTGCCGCGTCCCTGCAGGTGCCCGCCTCAAGCCCGCTGGAGTAGCCTTTGGTACGTGGGGTAAGTGGAGGCCGAGGCGCAAGCTGCCGGTCCAACGGTTCATGGGGGAAACCACCAGACCAGTCCCACCAGACCCACGACCTTACCGTGCAGCCTCCGCAGCTGCCCCCTGCCCCTAGGCTGCTAGAAAGTGCAGGGACCCTGGACAGCCACAAACCAGCAGGACTCCCCTTTTACAGCCTGCTGGTCACCTCCCACCCTTCGTTTCTTGCCTCCGCTGAGGCCCCTGTGAACACAGTCAGCAGTCTGGGCACGGGGATTATGCAGTGGCTGGGGACAGTGTGTCCTGGGAGTGAGCCCAAGGCTACCCCTGGCCAGCCCTGGAGAGACAGCCAGGGCAGGCCCAGGAACAGGACAGGCAGACTGCTCTTCAGGCCAGGCTCTGCCCAGCAAGGTCTCCACCATGGAGAGACATTCTCTCTTTTTCTTTTAACCTGCCCATTGTCCTGTCTTGGGTGGTTGGGCAGTGAGTGTCCCCAAGGTACAGTGCCCAGTGGCGGAGGATCAATCCAGCGGTAGGGCCTTCCTACCCCAA
>NW_006198360.1:0-9986 GCF_000334495.1 Tupaia belangeri chinensis | reverse complement strand
AGGATCAATCCAGCGGTATGGCCTTCCTCCCCTACCCAGCCTCATCCTGCTCGCTGTTCTGCTGCTGCTGCTGTGCGGGGTCACAGCCAGTTGTGTCCGGTTCTGCTGCCTCCGGAAGCAGGCTCATACCCAGCCACATCTGCCACCAGCAGGGCAACCCTGTGACCTGACAGTCATCCCTGTGGACAGTGACAGCCCTGTGCACAGCACTGTGACCTGTAAGCTCCTGGGGGCCCACCTGTCAGGGTGTGGAGGGAGGAAAAGGGGATGGATGGATGCCAAGCCCATCTCCACAAACACGCCGGTTCCCTACAGCCTACAGCTCTGTGCAGTACCCACTGGGCATGCAGCTGCCCCTGCCCTTTGGGGAGCTGGACCTGGACTCCATGGCCCCTCCTGCCTACAGCCTGTATATCCCTGAGCTGCCACCCTCCTATGATGAGGCCATCAAGATGGCCAAACCCAGAGAAGAGCAGTCGGAGCCTTCCCAGAAGCCCAGCCCTCCACCTGGGCCTTCAGGCCTAGAGACCACCCCAGGGCCCCAGGAGCCCAACACCCCTGGCTGTAGCCCTGGTACCCCTTGAGGGGTTGGGACAACTCTGCTGGAGCCATCAGACCAGTGTTTGGAGTACTGGCACTTGGAGCCAGAGGTCCCTAGCCCACCTCACCATCCTTCCCCTGGGAAGGCCAGCCATCCAGCACATTGCTGCAGCCCCGGCCTCGTTGCTATGTAACGCCGGCCAGCCCCCAGGCAGGCTGCTGCTTTCAGTCCCAGTTCCTGGCCCGGCCACATCAGGCACTCAGCCTGGAGAAGGCCCACAGGCCTGAGCCTCAGGAGCTCAGAGCCAGCTGTGACATCCACAGCTTTTTTGGAGAGAGAATAAAATTTGTATCTAAGTGGTGTCCATTTTTATGGGAAAGGCTCTGGGCTCTGGGAGGGGCCCTTGGCCAATCACTCCCAGTGTAGGCAAACAGGGCAAGCATGTTGTTCCCAACTTGTGCCCAGTCTGGCCTTTGGCTGCTCAGAACTGGCCAGTGGGTGGTGTCAAGTGTCATAGCAGAAGTGACCAGGGCTATGTGCCCATGACTGGCCCAGGAAAACCCTTCTCTTCTCCCAGCCCACATTTTCACCCTCCTTCATCTCCATGCTGGAGACAATGAAGCACACAGGAGTCAGGCCAGAGCATTTATTTGTCACAGAGCAGGAGGCAGAAGGTGTTGGGGAGGGCAGCAGGGCAAGCAGCAGCGGGCAGCGGCCCTCTGCCGGCAGGCCTCCCATGGCAATAGCAGGTGCTCCTACTGGACCAGCTTGAAGGACTCTCCGGTCATCATGGCCACGAACTCTGAAGGCAGGAGAGCAGGTCAGCAGTCTGCCACAGCTGCCCAGCTCCCAGGCCCATCCTCCACTCACCCTCATAGTCGATGGTCCCATCCCCATCCTTGTCGGCCTCCTTCATCATCTGCTCGGCCTCCACCTCATTGAGGGGCTCACCAGCATTCATGAGCACGTACCTGCCAGATCCTCACACTGAGCCACTCAGTCACCCCCCTCCCATCCCCATGCCCGCCCCACCACCCAGTCCCAGCCCCTACTTAAGCGTGTTCCAGTCAATGTAGCCTTTGCCCTCCTTGTCAAAGACACGGAAAGCCGCCCTAAGCTCGCCCTCCTGGTTCTGGGCCTTCTCATGGTAAATCCCCATCAGTGCCAGAAAGCCGTCGCAGTTGAAGAACCCTTTGTCTGCAAGGAGCGAAGTCAGGGCTCACGGGGAGGGTTGGGTCCCCACCCCCTTCCCTGCGCATCACACAGGTGCCCCGCAACCAGCCAGCTCACTGTCTCTGTCCACGTCCTTGGCCATCGAAGCCAGCTCACTCTTGGTGGGGTTGATGCCCAGCAGGCTCATGAGCCGCTCCAGCTCGCCAGTCTTCACCTCCCCGTTGCCCTCTTCGTCGAACATCTCAAAGACTCCCTTGTACTCCTTGATCTGCTCAGGTGAAAGGCGCTCTGTCTGCGGGGCACATGTACCAGCCTCACCAGGGGCTTCCTTTGCCCCCCTGTTTGGAAGAGGGTTGGGTGTCCCCCTGCCTGTCCACCCACTTGGCAATCTTTCAGGCCCCCAGCCCAGAGCAGGTTTCAGGGTAGGGTAACACATAGTGGGTTTCCAGGGTGAGCAGGGCTCTGCCAGGCAGTTTAAAGAAGCAGGACAAGTGAGGCAGGGGCCAGGTGCATAGGAACTAGGACACGGTCCAGCATATGAGGGGACAGCAAGAGCTGCAAGGTTAGCTGGGCCAGGTCCAGGCCCTGCGGCCAAGACAATGGAGCATGGGAGACCAGTTCCAAAACAGGACCAGTGTGGAGTGTGGCCCGGTCTTGCTGTATTCCAGGGAGAGGGTCCAGCACCTGGCCACCCTCACCTGGTACCACCACAGCAGCGGTATACCATGGACCAGCTTTCAGAAAAGGCTGCCCCATCCTGGCCCTGGGACAAGGGCAATGTTATGGTACAGAGAGCCTGACCTTGATCCCCTCCAACCCAGGCTTCCAGAGAGGCCCTCACGCCCCCAAACACTGGATCAAGCTGATCCCTTTGCCTGGAAGCCCTGCCCTGGCTTCTCCCCCACCAGCCAGCCCACCAGAGGCTCTACGAGGTACTTGAGAAGCCTTACCATGTCTGTGCCTGCTGAGAGGAGACTGAGGGTGGCAGCAGCGGGTCTGCTGTTAGCGGAGCACAAGGGGCAGTGGCAGCAGCTGAGTTTTAGCTGGGCCCAGCTGCCTGGGGTCCCCAGGGTCCAGATTCCAAGAGCCTTTTATGGATGGGAAATCCTGCCCGCCCTAATTTGGGCCAGGCTCAGCCCTCCCCAAAGGGCATCCTCCTGCCTCTCCTCTCCTGGGCATCCCTTCACTCTGAAGGTGGGCACCAAGGACCAGGAGAGAGGGCAGGAAAGGGGCTGACAGTATGAGTGAACAAGCCGATCACACTGTTCCCCATCACTGTTCCCACTGTACCATGCCAACTTGCAGATCTACCTACCAAAGGGACTAGCCCTCCCTGCTGTGTGCCATGGGACCCTCACCACAGGCTTCCCACACTCATGTGTGTGATTTCTTGTTGAAGGCCCACCCAGGCCAGCTGCCATTCAATGACCAGAGCCTGGCTGCCCTCCCACCCCATGGACCCCATGCCAGCATTTTGCAAACACTCTCTAAAAACACGTTGGATGAACAGATGCATTAGGGACCCCAGCCACCCTGCACAAAGGGATTGAGGGCCCACAGCTCAAGAAGGAGAGAGCTAGACATGGGCAGGGGGTGAGGGGACCAGGGCAGACAGGACGCAGGGGCCAGGCTGCCCACTAGTAGGCTGGGCTAGGTTGTTTGTGGGCAGTCAGGGGCTATTCTAGGGCTTCTAGGGAAACCTGACCCTCCTTGCACTCAGAACAGTGAAGCTGGTTCCCAGGGGAGTCTTGTGCCCAGGCTGGTCAGTGGTGAGGCCCATGATGGCCCACACACCCTCTGCGCACACGCCTGCGCACGTGTGCACTTCCTTCAGACTCGCAGCCACCCCTCCCTCTCTGGGTCTACTTAACCACCAGGCCGCCGTGCTGGCTCCCAAAACCACGCTCTGGTCCTTCCTGCCCCCATCCAGGCCATGGGCATTAGACCTACCAACAGGAGGGGTGCTCAGGGGCTCAGAGGTTTGTGGCTGGTCTGGGCTCTCAGAGGCTCCATCACCCATTGTCAAGGATGGTCACGAATGGGCCCCTACGTTGTTATCCTCACTCCTATGCATGGCCTCAGGGTCACACACCACACACCTGCCCCCCCCCAACCCGCCTCTGACAGCCTGATGAGTCTGAGCAGGTGGGGCACTCAGTGTCTGCCAGCTGACCTCTGCCTGCCATAATATCTGAAACCTCAAGATGTTTCCCTCTGAGGCCCAGGTCAGCTGCTGAGGCTGCAAGATTTGTGCTGACAGGGACAGGACAGCTCCAGTGGGCACCAGGCCAGTGGGTCCAAGGGGCACCTCTACCCTGGGTATCTCCTGGCTGCGCTCTGGGTGGGGGCTGGTGGAGGAGCCAGCTCTGGTTTGGTCGGGTGGAAGGCGACCCTGTACCTTCATCCTGGCTGCTTGATGGCTTCCCCCTGGGTGGTGTAGGAGCTATCCATGCACTGAATACATTCCCCAAGAGCAAAGGATGGGGAGTCATGGAGCTCAGACCAGGGCCCACCCTGGGTTACAAAAGCAGAGAGGACTGTTGGCCTCATGGCCCTGGACAAACCCATCCGATCCCTCTCACCTGGCTGTTGCTCACAGGATTCGCTTCCTGCTTCCCCAGAGCTCTACCTCCTGACACTCCCAGCTACATTACCAGAGATTCAGACATCCTGGCGACCTCACAATTTAAACTCAAAGCTGTGAGCCCTGTAGCCCTGTGCGTTATAGCAGAGCCACCCCACGCCCTCTCCCCATGCCCCATCCTGAGGCTCCAAAGATGGGCAAGGGTAGCATGTGGCCACAACCACCAACAACCATTCTCTCTGAATGTCCTTCTACCCTGGACCCCAAGAAAAGCCCATGTCCCAAGTCCTTGCCCTCTATCCCTCTGTCTTCGTGCAACACCTGTGAGTAATAAAATCCTTATTTTGGGGACCAGCAGATGATGTAATGATTATGTCCGGACAGGACAGCTCCAGTGGGCACCAGGCCAGTGGGTCCAAGGGGCACCTCTACCCTGGGTATCTCCTGGCTGCGCTCTGGGTGGGGGCTGGTGGAGGAGCCAGCTCTGGTTTGGTCGGGTGGAAGGCGACCCTGTACCTTCATCCTGGCTGCTTGATGGCTTCCCCCTGGGTGGTGTAGGAGCTATCCATGCACTGAATACATTCCCCAAGAGCAAAGGATGGGGAGTCATGGAGCTCAGACCAGGGCCCACCCTGGGTTACAAAAGCAGAGAGGACTGTTGGCCTCATGGCCCTGGACAAACCCATCCGATCCCTCTCACCTGGCTGTTGCTCACAGGATTCGCTTCCTGCTTCCCCAGAGCTCTACCTCCTGACACTCCCAGCTACATTACCAGAGATTCAGACATCCTGGCGACCTCACAATTTAAACTCAAAGCTGTGAGCCCTGTAGCCCTGTGCGTTATAGCAGAGCCACCCCACGCCCTCTCCCCATGCCCCATCCTGAGGCTCCAAAGATGGGCAAGGGTAGCATGTGGCCACAACCACCAACAACCATTCTCTCTGAATGTCCTTCTACCCTGGACCCCAAGAAAAGCCCATGTCCCAAGTCCTTGCCCTCTATCCCTCTTTCTTCGTGCAACCCCTGTGAGTAATAAAATCCTTATTTTGGGGACCAGCAGATGATGTAATGATTATGTCCCAATACTCCCACATTGTTGACTGTGGTTCAAGTCCCAGACCTGGTGGCTCTAAACACACACCAGGCGTATGTGCGCGTGTGCCAAAGATCCTGAGAGGAGAATGGAGAAGGGATTGTGGCGTGGCCATCCCCCTGGAGGATGATTTCTCACTTTCTCTCTGGTGAGCACATGTGCCCTATAGCAAAAACCTTTCTAAAAAAAAATTCCTTATTTTCCACCTGTGTCTCTTCTGATCACTGAAAGGGTATTCTCTAAAAGAAAAAAGAAAAGAAAAGAAAAGAAAAGAAAAGCCCTAGAACAATTAGAACACTAAAGTAGCCACTTTTTGTTTTGTTTTGTTTTGTTTTGCTATAGGGTACATGCACTTGCCCAGGATAGACAGTGAGAAGGAAAGTGAGAAAGTACCCCACAGGGAGGATGGCCACACTTCGGTCCCTTCTCCATTCTCTTGTGATTTGGGGCATGCACACACACACCCAGAGTTATTTTCAAGCCTCCAGGTCCAGAACTCAAATTGCACAATCAGCCATATGTGATCCAGTTGCCTTAACCTCTATGTCACCTGCTGGCCCCCACTATCCTAACCACTGTTAAGTGTACAGTCCAGCAGTGTTAACTGTGTCACCTTGTTATACCCATTGAACACCTCCCTTTCCTCTCTCTCCCTAGCCCCTGAGCCCCTGACAATCACCATTCTCCCCCCCCCCTTTATTTCTTTTTTTGGAGAGGTTTTTGCTATAGGGCACATGCGGTCGCCAGAAAGACAGAGAGAGACAGAGAAATAGAAAGCAAGAAATCACCCCCCAGGGGGCATGGCCACGCTGCAATCTCTTCTCCTCCATTCCCCTCTTGGGATCTTGGGCACGCACGCACACAAGCCTGGCGTGAGTTTAAGCCACCAGGTCTGGGACTTGAACTGTGGTCATTTACATGGGAGTCCAGCGACATAGCCATTACACCGACTGCTGGTCCCAACCATTCTACTTTTTATAATAACTCTATGATTTGACTATTCTAGGGCCTCATAGAAGTGGAATTATATGGTCTGGTTTTTTTGTGTCTGGCTTATGTCACAGAGCATAATGTCCTCAAAGTTTATACATGTTACTGTGAGTATTAATATTTCCTGCTTTTTAAAAAATTGTTGCCACAGGGTGTGTGCACTTGCTAGAGAGACAAAGAAACAGAGAGAAAAGGAGTGGGAGCTCAATGGGGCATGGACACACCACAATTCCTTCTCCATTTCTCCATCCTGTTGAAACCCCGCGGATGCATGTACATGTGTTCTGTATGTTTCCCAAGCTGCTGGGGCTTGGATTTGAACTGCAGTCAGCTATGTGGGATCCAGCTTCCTTAACCACTATGCCAAGGGGCTGGCCCTAGAGAAAGTGATTTAGAATTTAAATGTAAAATCTTTAGGATAATCACTATAATGATAGAAATAGTTTGTATAGGGACCAGCGGGTGACGTGGTGGTTAAGGCGCTGGATACTCCCACATCGCTGACCGTGGTTCGAGTCCTGGATGTGGTCATTTGCTTTCTTTCCCTCTCTCTCTCTCTCTCTGTCTTCTCTGGTCAACTTAAAAATAAATGAACGAATGAATAAATTAAATATTTTTTAAAAAAATACTGAACCAAAGAACTGTAGAATAAATATTAAAAAAAGAAAGAAATGGGTTGTATAACTTCCATACTTGTGGAGAAAAAGAACAATAAAGAAAATGTAACCTAATAAAACACACACAGGAAAGAAAAAAGAAGCTTAAGAAGAAGAGCATAAACAGAAAGTAACATAATTAAAGCAAGCCCAGGTCCGGTCTGTGGCTGGCGCAGTATTGATGAACTGCTCAAGAGAAGCCCAGTCTAACATTGCAACTGTGGTTGGAATACCAAGCCTGGTCAGCCTGAAACATGCCACACATATGCATGGATGTCCGGGACCTGACAGGCTGCAGGACTAGAGGAAGGGGATCGTGGCATGACCAGACCTTGTGGACAGTGCTCATCTCTCTCACTCTCTCTGTCTTGAATAAAGAGAAACAAAAACAAAAGTAGATCCAGGCCGAGCCACAGTGGCACAGGTGTTAGGGCACTGCTGCTCAATACTGGAGGCAAAGGGCAGGCCCAGGTTTGATCCTAGGTGAACTTGGACATCGTGATCTTAGCTGACTGAGAGGCTGGTGGGAGAACTGCAGCATGGCAAGACCCTGTTGAGGGTACTTATTCCTCTCTTTCTCTTTCTGTTGAGGGTACAGCTCTGTGTGTCTCTCAATTAATAAGAAAACTTTTAAAAAATGTAGGGACCAGCAGACGGCATAATGGCTACATCGCTGGACTCCAATGTAATCAACCGTGGTTTGAGTCTCAGACCTGGTGGCTTAAAGTCACACCAGGCGCGTGTGCGTGTGTGCCCAAGATCCCGAGAGAAGAATGGAGGAAAGGGGATTGCGGCATGGCCATCCCCCCTGGTGGGCTGATTTCTCACTTTATTTCTCTCTCTGTCTTTCTGCCGAGGACACGAGCCCTATAGCAAAAACCTCTTAAAAAAATAAAAACAGTAAATCTAGTCACCTGATAGAGATCCCAATGGGCAAGGCTGAAACAATTTGAGCAAGAAAATGAGTCAGAGTATTGAATTATAACTCAAAGGATAGGGCCACCCCCAGACATAGTGGTTAAGAGAACCAGATCCCATATGACCAACCACGTGGTTCAAATCCCAGTCCCAGCAACTTGTAAAACATGCTAGGCACATGTGCATTCATGCCCAAGATCCTGAGAGGGTGGAAAATGGAGGAAAAGGAATTACAGCATGTGACCATGGTTCTAGTCCGGGGCCTAGCAGCTTGCTTCCTCACTTTCCTTCTCTCTCTCTGTCTCTCTCTGGTCAACCTAAATAATAATAATAATAATGACAATTAATAAAATTAAATTAAAAATCATTCTTTAAAAAAAAAGGAATTACAGCATGAACACACCCCATTAGAGGGTGCTTCTTCTTCTTCCTCTCCCTCTCTCTCTGGCAAGTGCATGTATCCTCTGGTGAATTTTTTTTTTTAAATGAAATGCATATCAAAACCACAATAAGGTCCAGCCTTGGGGGTATAATCAACAGTTGCAGTGCTGGAACCCACATGGCTGACCCTAGGCTCAGATCCCCAGTACAGTCCACCTGAAACACTTTGGGTGGACTCACCGTAGATCCTGACAAGCTGCAGGACTGGGGGAAAGGGTCATGGAGTTAAGCATGCTTCTCTCTCTTTCATGCAAGCACATGCACTCTCTACAATGAATGAAATAAATGAATAAATAAATAATATTTTAGGCCCAGCCCCATGGCTCAGTGGTTAAGAAAGCTGGACCCCACATTGCTATGTGCTTTAAGGCTTGGACCAAGCCACTGAAACAACACACCAGGTACTTGTGTGCCCCAAATCCCAACAGGATAGGGAAATGGAGAAGGGATTGTGGTATAACCATGCCCCTTTTGGGAGTGCTTTCTCCCTTTCCCCTTTCTGCCTCTTTCTCTCTCTGTCTCTCTTTCTCTCTGGAGAATGCACGCATACTCTGACCAGAATAATAATAATTAAAAGTATTTTTAGAAAATACGACTACCAACTCACACTCATTAGAAAGACTATTATCAAAAAACAAACAAATGGGGAACCAACAGTTAGCGTAATGGCTATGTCGCTAGACTCCCACGTGGTCGACCGCGGTTCACGTCCCAGACCCGGTGGCTTGAAACTCACCAGGCGCGTGTGCGTGCATGCCCAAGATCCCGAGAGGAGAATGGAGAAGAGATTGCGGCGTGGCCATCCCCCCTGGTGGGTGATTTCTCGCTTTCTGTCTCTATGTCTCTCTCTGTCTGTCTGGCGAGCACACATGCCCTATAGCGAAAACCTCTCAAAAACAAACAAATTAATAGAAAATAAGTGTTAGTGAGTATGTGGAAAAATTGGGACACTTTAAATGAGAATTTAACATAGTTCAGCTTCTATTTAAAAAAAAAAAAGCAGTAAGGGGGACTAGCAGTTAGTGTAATGGCTATGTCACTGGACTCCCATGTAGTCGACCGCGGTTCAAGTCCTGGACCCGATGGCTTAAACTCACGCTGGGCACGTGTGCGTGCGTGCCCAAGATCCCAAGAGGAGAATGGAGGAGAAGGGATTGTGACATGGACATCCCCCCCCGGGGGGTGATTTCTCACATTCTGCCTGTCTCTCTTTCTTTCTGATGAACGCAACACCCTATAGCAAAAATCTCCCCCCCTCCAAAAAAATGACCACCTTAAAGGCAGATTGTCAGACTAGATTAACTAAATCCAGTGCCAACTGTTCACAACCTTCCTAAGACAGAAAGGTTGTAAGTGGAATGTGAAATCAAGCAGATCCTGTCCTGCCCAAGGCTGGGGGCTAGGGGAGTGGGGTTCTGTCCTGTCACAGGGACCCCTAGGGACTTCTTACTCTCCTTTTATGGGGAAGGTCATGGGCCCTGTGTGAGCACTCTGTTCAGGGCCTCCATCCATTCCTAAGTCTCAGCTTGCAACTTCAAAACAGACCTTTTCCAGCACCATTGGATTGATTTCAAAATTGATCGCTTGGGG
>NW_006198359.1:0-1214 GCF_000334495.1 Tupaia belangeri chinensis | reverse complement strand
CATGTGCCCTATACCAAAAACCTCTAAAAAACTAAAAAAAGAGAGATTTCTTGAATTAAAAAGAGAGATTTCTTGAATAAGAACCCTATATATAGCATAAACAATAGTCCCAAAAATAGACAAGTGGGGACCACTGAGCTAAAAAGCTTCCACACAGCAAAGGAAACAATAATTAGACTGAAAAGATAGTCCTCTGAAGGGAGAAAGTACTTGCAAATTATTCCTCAGAGAAGGGATTCATATCCAGAATACACAAAATACTCAAGCAGTTCATGCATTAAAAAAAAGTAAGCCAATTAAAAAAATGGTCAAAAGACTTCAATGAATGGCCAAAAGGCATATAAAAAAAAGTTTTAAATTCTCATGTCATAAGGAAAATGCAACTTAAAACCACAATGAGTGAGGCTAAGTGGTTAAGGCTCTGGAATCCCAAGAGGATGATAACAGTTTCCCCAGACTCAGTGGTTTCAAAGTCACACTGCGCATGTGCATGTGTTTATATGCCCAAAATCTTGAGAGGAGAATGAAAGAGTTGGGATTATGGTGTGGTCATCCCCTCAGGGAGTGATTTCTTCATTTCTATATCTCTATCTCTCTCTGTCTCTCTGGTGGGTGTTCATACAGAAAAAAATCTATCTAAAATAATCAAACACAATGTGATTGGGCAAGCAGATGGTGTAATTGTTTGGGCACTGCACTTCCACATGGCCAACTGTGGTTCAAGATCCATATGTGGCATTTTACTTTCTCACTTAACCTGTTTTGCTCTCTGTTAAGTACATGTGCCCCATGGTAAGTTAAAATAATAATAATAATAAGTAAAATTTTAAAAATAACTATTAAAAAAAACAACAACAACAACATGAGATACCATTTAACTCCAGTTAGAATAGCTAGAATCAAAAACCTAAAGAACAAGTGTTTGTGAGGCTGTAGTGGAAAGAAATCCTTTTAGAGGCCAGTAGGTGGTAATAATAGTTAAGGCACTGAACTCCCATAAGTCAATCATAGTTGAAGCCCCAGAGCTGGTGGCTTGTAAATCATACATGGCACATCTGTGCACATGACCAAAATTCTAAGAGGAAGATGGCGGCGACGGCAGCGGTGGTGGTGGGCCCTGCGCGGTCCCTACCCAGGCCCCGCGCGGTCCCCACCCGGGCCCTGCCTGGGCCCTGCGTGGGCCCCCCCGGGCCCTGCGGCCCCCACCCAGGCCC
>NW_006198358.1:0-1498 GCF_000334495.1 Tupaia belangeri chinensis | reverse complement strand
AAAAGCAGTGAAAGTACTTAATGAGAATAAGTGGGGAATGGGGGGAGTAAAGAGAAGAGGATAGAGAAAGATAGCAAGAGAACAAATAGAGAGACAGGACCTCAGTGGGAAACAGGTATGGCTTATTACCTGTTGATGATGACATGTATAGTATTCTCAACTGGATTGGTCTGAGAAGTATTTCATGATAGAGAAAGATAGCAAGAGAACAAATAGAGAGACAGGACCTCAGTGGGAAACAGGTATGGCTTATTACCTGTTGATGATGACATGTATAGTATTCTCAACTGTATTGGTCTGAGAAGTATTTCATGATAGGTAAAGTCTTTTTACAAGCAAAATGAGAAATAGTGATTGACTGTTTAAAAAAATAATAATTAGAATAATAATAATAATAATAATAATAATGATTGGGAAAAACATTGAAAAGGTATCGAATGATAAAGTGGGGAGATTAATGTCTCTGTATTGACTGACATGCATGGCATTCCCTTCTGAAAAAGCAATGTAATACACTGTAAAGTTATATGTAGGAAAAAAAATGTGTTACACATTAAAAAAAATAAGAAATAAGGAATAGCTCAATAAAGGATACTCTATAAAGAATATTGCTGAGAGCCAAGGTATTCAGAGATTTCCAGTCATGTTTTCTTTTTCAATTGATTCAACATTTTGTTAACTAAGTTTTCAAAAAAATTTTCAGAGACAACATTGCTTATTAATGTCAAACATTTACTATTTCTTGCATTTACTTTCTTCCCCATAAAACACTTTGATAAACACCTAAAATGTGCAGGTATAACATAGTTGAGATCAGACTGGATCAAATAATGGTACCATTTTTTTAATAATTATTACTTCAAGTGTTGAGTGTCACAAATTTATTCAACCAGCCAAACCAAATAAAAATCAAATGGCAGGCATAAGTTGTTTGGGCTACCTAGGCTCAGGCTGCCTGTGTCCATTTCTACTCTATCTCTTTGTCTCAATCTTTCCAATTCCCCGGTCCTGGCAAGATGGAGGACTTTCTCCTTCTGGTACTCTTTCTCTTCCTCACCAGCAGCCCTCTGATTATGATTCAGCTTGACACAAGCCCTGGGACAGATGCCGACAGATTGGTGCTGAAAAACCCGGGATCCAGACACTGAGACTTCTGGACAACTTGGCTTCTGGATGACCCTGGCAGCCCATCTTATGCCCTTCTCAGCTCCTCCAGAGGTCCAGTTTGGATTCCGTCTCGGTGCGTACAATCTGCACACCATGAACGGGCATCAGACTCTGCAAAATTCGATACCGAATTTCCAGCTAAACATACAGGAGAAAGAGAGGACCAAGAAAAGAAAGCACAGTCCAACCACGGCAAGTCCTAGCACTTGGGGTAACATCAAAGCATTATCCAATGATGCTCAGGAAATGCTGAAGAAACAAGATAAAGAGCCAACTCCTGAGAACTTGTTTATTGTGATGTGTGTCAAATTGACAGCTAACTCAATGAACA
>NW_006198357.1:0-2265 GCF_000334495.1 Tupaia belangeri chinensis | reverse complement strand
ACGATGGCATTTGTCTGGGCAAGAGACTCTCTGGACCTATTTTACTGAGGGAAAAAAAAAATTCTAAAGAGCACAAACCAACAGAAGATTAGTTTAGTGCCATGGTTGTGACAACCCCACTCCCTTCATATGTTGAGATTTGATTGTGAAGATACCAAGAAGAAACGGCATTTTCCTGGTGTCAAAAATTGGGCCCTTTGGGAGTGAGTAAGTGATTAGGGTGGGGTCCCAGGATTGACTCCTGGTGCATTTATGAGGAGAGGGAATGAGACCAGGAGATGCACTTGGACAGAGAATGCTGAGGCCTGTGCTCCTGTTCACTCACAATGCGACATCTTGCATGGCCTCAGCACCCCACCAAGAGGAAAACCCACTGGAGGTAGCTCCTGGCCCATGGGTCTCCAAACTAAGAGTCGAATAAACCTGTATTCTCTTAAACCACCCAGACTCGAGAATTTTCCACTTTGCATGGGAACAGACTAGAACACTCAGTAACCAATTCCATTCCAGAAATAAAATCTGGCCCCAGGGGCCTATAATGCCCTTCCCTTCTCAGGGTCTGATACAAGATTTGATATCATGGGGCCCTGCTGGGGACACACACACCTTCATCCCAGCAGCAGGTGGATCCTGTAGGAGAAACAAGGCAAACCCGTAACTGGATGGGAAATGTCTCTGTCCCTTTAAGTGATCATTAGAGGGCCCTCCCTGTGCTCTGAGCTCTGGGCTACTTCCTCTGTGTGCTGGGAGGGAAGAGCCTTCTGCACTCACAAGCAAAGGAAAGGCAGCAGGTCAGGGGCTTCCCGGAGCCAAGGTCAGAACATGTCACCACGAAAGGTGAGCATGAGCCTGGGAGCTGGAGGTGGGGCCGGGCAGTAGGTAGTGGGGAATCTCTGTGAGAACCAGAGGGAACGAGGTTTCTAGAGTGTTTGCTGCCTGAGCACCTGCATTCCACAGGCACCTTGTGGTAAGCAAGATTCAGAGCAATCAGGATCCTGCTTCCAGGCTGTTAGGGAGGTTCCGAGTTTCAAACAGAGCAAGCTCAAGGGAAGTTTTAAGGAGTGTCTTCTTCAGGTCTGGAGCACACACTTGTTGGGAAGTGAAACCTGTGTCCTCCCACAACTCTTAATACAGTAAGAGAAGTGAGCACTAGACATACTTCCAGGAACAAAACAGTCTCAAAGGCATTAAACATTCCCCAAGCTGCGTATTCAGCAGAAGAATAAGATATTTCTGTGGCCCCACAAGCAGTCTAACCTTGGGGTGAGATACAGTGTGAGAAAACTCCATGTACTGGGTTGTTGGGAAAGTCATGACACACTTGCATAGAAAAATATGTCACGCCTTTCCTGACAACCTAATATTTGAACTCTGTCCTCACTGTCCCCAGTAGGGGGTCCTTGGAGACATACAGGGTGGAAACTTGGCATTTAACCTATTTCCCTCCATGGACCCTTAAGCTCTCTAATTCAAGCTTCTCCTGGCCTAGCTGCAGGGGGGTCGCAATTTTCTCATCTGTATAATAATGGGGCTTGAAAAAAATAACTGATTCAGAAACCTTGACTTGTGGACTGACCACATAAGAAGTATTAGATTCACGAGTCAGAATCTGTTTGAAGCTGGGTCCAAGAAATGTATTTTCTTTATTTTAAGACAAAGTCTTACTGTTATGATCCTCCTGCCTGGGCCTCCCAAGTATCTGGGACTACAGATGCATTTCACTGCACCCTGTGCATAGGGAGCGCCAGGAGTCAAACCCAACACATGCCCCAACCTGCGTACTCTGCAGCTGGGCCAATAAATGTACATTTTTACAGAATACTCAAGTAATTCTGAAAAACAGCAAGTCTGGGGGGCAAAGAACTAGATAAACTTTGGGGGGTCTCTTAAAGTATTATGAATACAAGTCTGCCTTTTCTATAGTTCTCAACAAGAATCACTTGTCACACTAGATTTCATCTGGGCCTTACTCCTTTCATAAAAACATTCAAATCATTCTAACCTCCATTCCATACTAGGAAATTCCAATGGCCTGTCCAGGGAATTCCGTGAATTTTTTCCATCTGCCTTCTCACTTTCATCTGTGACAAGGACTTTTTGCTTCACCTACATTTTTGGTCTTTGCTCTGAATCATGTGGTCATTTCTTCTCTGGTGTCAGTCATGGAAGTCTGTGGATGTCTATCTGTAAAATAATTAAACACGTAAAGCCTATGGGTGATGGGTTTACTGAATGTTTGGGGAGATGGCAGGAGAGTTACTGTAG
>NW_006198356.1:1081-1613 GCF_000334495.1 Tupaia belangeri chinensis | reverse complement strand
ATATATATACATATCTATCACAGGCCACCTATGGAGGAACAGCAGCAACCCAATTTTTTATTATGGTAAAGGGATATAGCAAGGTCTCAAGTTCACACACCAAGATCTCCCTGTACATACCAGACACACATAAGCCCATGTCCTGTCCGATTTAGTCTGAGGGTAGGTAGATGCAAAACCGTGTTAGGGAGTGTATCTCTTTCTTCTATGTCTGTCTCTCTCTCTCTCTGAAGAAATAAAAATAAATTTAAAAATAAATATCCCAGTTTCATACCTCTCTTTCAGGTAGATGGCCTCCCTGGAATTCTTTACCATTACCTGCTCCAAAACATGAACCTTGAGTTAGAAAAGAGAAACATGTTTGTGTGGAGTCAGTGCCAACTGGGCACAGAAAAAGAAATGCCATCTGTAAACAAACCAAAACAAAATAACACAAAACAAAACACATCAAACATAATATGTTTAGAATTTTTTTTTAAAGAATTATTTTATTTAACTTTAATTATTTATTTATTTTAATTTGACCAGAGAG
>NW_006198356.1:0-235 GCF_000334495.1 Tupaia belangeri chinensis | reverse complement strand
GTGTAGATAGATAGATAGATAGATAGATAGATAGATAGATAGATAGATAGATAGATGGAGGAGTCTGACCCAGTGGGGCCTCAGGATCTGTTTGAGCCTTTGACCTTTGAGCACAGCTTTGGTCAGCTCAGCATGTTAGCAAGGCCGCTGCTGTACACCACCAGCTCCCCCCCCCCATATATGAGCAAAGCTTGGGTCGACTCTGCATGTTGGCAAGGCCACTTGCTGTATGCTC
>NW_006198355.1:0-777 GCF_000334495.1 Tupaia belangeri chinensis | reverse complement strand
AAACTAAGGAAAGAAAAAACTTAAAATGCCCCCCAAAAATGAGAAAGATAATGTATACTACAAAGTCTTATTTATAGATAGAAGTATCAGAGCTGACCCCACAGCCTAGTGCTTAAGGGAGCTGGATCCCACATGGCCAACTACAGTTTGGGTCCTGACACCAACAACTTGAAAAACACCCTAGGAGCATGCACATGCATGGCCCAAATCCTGACTGGATGGAGAAAGAGAGAAGAGATTTCAGCCTTACTACACCACAACATGGGGTGCTTCCTCCCTCTCCATCTCTCTCTGACTTCCTGGTAAAGGTTCATGCATGCATGCTGACATGTAAAAAAGAAATGTAACTAAAATGTTGATACTACTCAAAAGAATTCACTTCCTATTACTGCATCAGCAACACCCTTCACAGAAATAATATGCATAGGTATAATGTCCAGAATCACAAAAAGCCTCAAATAGCCAAAGCAATAATGTTTCAAAAAAAAAAAAAAACTTGAAAAGTTGGAGACATTCACTGCCTGACTTCAGAATATGTTACAAAGACATAATAACAAAACGGCATGGTACCAACACAAAAACAGGCACACAGACTATGAAACACACTGGAGAATTAGAGATATATCCAACCACACACAACCAATGGATATCCGACAAATGTCTCAGGACAATCGAGTGGAGAAAACACAGTTTTTGGTTTTGTTTTCCCTAAAAGTGCTGGGAAACCTAAATCTTTATCTGAAGACGAATAAAGCTAGACACCAATCTCTCACCATT
>NW_006198354.1:0-5892 GCF_000334495.1 Tupaia belangeri chinensis | reverse complement strand
CTATACTTACACTCTAACCCTAACCCTAACATTGTCATTTAACCCTAACACTAAACCTAGCACTATCCTTAAACTCTATCCCTAACTCTAACCATAACACTATCCCTAATCCCTAACCCTAACCCTAACAATAACACTATCCATAAATTCTAACTCTCACCCTTACAGTGTCCATTAACACTAACCCTAACCCTAGCAATATCCTTAAACTCTAACCCTAACACTAACAATATCCCTAAAACCTAACCCTAACCCTATCACTATACTTAAACTCTAACTCTAAACATAACACTATCTCTATACCCTAACCCTAACAAAGTCCCTAAACCCGAACCCTAACCCTGACACTATCCCAACACCCTAACCGTAACACCATCCTTAAACTCTAACCATAACTCTAACACTATCCCTTAACCCTAACCCTAACCCTAGCACTATCCTTAATCTCTAACCCTAACACTAACCCTAATACTATGCCTAAACCCTAACTCTAACCCTAACCCTATCACTATACTTAAACCATAACTCTAACCCTAACTCAATCCCTAAAGCCTAACCGTAACCCAAACCTTACCAGAAAGATCTTAGCATTTTGTTGGTAGAGTCCTGCTTTACGTGTTGTTGGCTTTGAAAGTGTAGTGCATTCTGAGGACCAAAATTTAACTTGCAGCTACATGAAAGATCTTTAGGTATGAAAATCAGTTCCATGAGTGGAGACTTTCTGCCAATGATCTTTCTGATACTGCAAGGAAAATGCAGGTTTTAGCAGAAAAACTACGTGCGTATCTGTGAAAAGTAAGCTTCATTACAAAACATCCATTGTAAAACAGTGCCAGCGAGCTTCCAAAACCAAATGATCATATAGAGCAACAGGGAAAGTCACTAAGTGTTCACCTTACAAAATTAAGTAAGTGGAACAAACTGGTTTCTGTGAGTGTGTTGTAAAATTTCGTTGGAAGTGGTTTTCCCTAGTATTACTTTGCTTTGAAAGTGTAGTGCATTCTTAGGCTCAAAACTCAACTTACAGGCACAACAAACATCTTTAGGTATGTAAAACAGCTCCAAGAGTGGAGTCTTTCTGCCAAGGATCTTTCTGATATTCTAAGAAAATTGCAGTTTTTTTGCTGAAAAACTACTTGTGATTTATCCCCTTGCACTCTCCACATACTGCACAATTTGCTGTAGTAACCAGCAGCGTGGTACATCTGAAGGCACCTGGCGACCAAAGGGACACTGCACCTACCGACTCTAATCCAGACAGCTCTGTCCAGGATTCACCCAGACACCTAGGCAGAAACTAAATGTAACCTATAAGCTATCCCTAAACCCTAACACTATCTCAATCCCTAAACCTTAACCCTAAACCTAACTCTAACACGATCCTTTAACTCTAACTCTAAACAAACCTTGTCCTTTAACCCTAACACAAACCCTAGCACGATGCTTAAACCCTGACTGTAACACTATTCCCAAAACCTAACCCTAACACTAACGCTAACACTGCATAAATTCTAACCCTAACCCTAACACTATCGCTTAACCCTAAACCAAAGCCTACCACTCTCCTTAATTCTAACCCTTACACTAACCCTAACACTATTCCTGAACCCTAACATTAACACTAACCCTAACACTATACTTATACTCTAATCTTAACCCTAACATTGTCATTTTACCCTAACCCTAAGCCTAGCACTATCCTTAAACTCTATCCCTAAACCTAACCATAACACTATCCCTAATGCCTAACCCTAACCCTAACACTAACACTATCCATAAATTCTAACTCTAACACTAACCGTGTCCATTAACCCTAACCCTAACCCTAGCACTATCCTTAAACTCTAATCCTAACCCTAACCCTAACACTATCCCTAAATCCTAACCCTAACCCTAACACTATCCTTAAACTCTAACCCTAACCCTAATACTATCTCTATACCCTAACCCTAACAATGTCCCTAAACCCGAACCCTAACCCTAACACTATCCCAAAACCCTAACCCTAACACCATCCTTAAACTTTAACCATAACTCTAACACTATCCCGTAACCCTAACCCTAACCCTTGCACTATCCTTAATCTCTAACCCTAACCCTAACCCTAATACTATGCCTAAATCCTAACCCTAACACTAACACTATCACTATCCTTAAACCATAACCCTAACCCTAACTCAATCCCTAAAGCCTAACCATAACACAAACCCTACCACAAAGATCTTAGCATTTCGTTGAAAGAGGCCTGCTTTATGCGTTGTTTGCTTTGAAAGTGAAGTGCATTCTGAGGCCCAAATATTAACTTGCAGCTACAAGAAAGATCTTTACGTATGAAAATCAGCTGCATGAGTGGAGTCTTTCTGCCAAAGATCTTTCTGATAATGCAAGGAAAAATACAAATTTTGGCTGAAAACATACACGCTTATCTAGGAAAGGTAAGATTCCTTTCACAACGTCCATTGCCAAACAGTGTCAGAAAGCTTCCAAAAACAAATGTTCAAGTAGAGCAACATTGAAAATCACTAGGTGTTCAAATTCAAAAGTTAAGCAAGTGTGAAAAACTGGTTTCAGTGTGTGTATTGTAAAATTTCTTTGGAAGTGGGTGTCCCTAGTATTAATTTGATTGAAATTGTAGTGCATTCCTAGACCAAAAATTCAACTTGCAGCTACAACAAAGATCGTTAGGTATGAAAATAGGCTCCGTGCGTGCAGTCGTTATGCCAAACATCTTTCTGATACTGCAAGGAAAAGTGCAGATTTGGCTAAAAAACTACATGCTTAACTGGGAAAATTAAGCTTCATTTCAAAACGTCCATTGTATACAAGTGTCAAACTGCTTCCAAACCACATGTTCACGTAGAGCAACAATGAACATCACAAGGTGTTCAACTTACAGGGTTAAGTAAGTGGAACAAACTGGTGTCTGTGAGTGTTTTGTAACAATTCGTTGGAAGCGGGTTTCCCTAGTATTACTTTGCTTTGAAAGTGTAGTGCATTGTTAGGCCCAAAACATAAATTGCAGCTACATAAAAGATTTTAGGTACACAAGTCAGCTCCATGAGAGGAGTCTTTCTGCTAAAGATCGTTCTGATACTCTGAGAACACGTACAGATATGGGCTGAAAATCTAAATGCTTACCTGGGAAAAGTAACCTTCATTTCAAAAAGTCCATTGTAAAACACTGTCTAACAGCTACCAAAACCTAATGTTCAAGTAGAGTAATATGGAACATCACTAGGTGTTCAACTTCCAAACTTATGTAAGTGGAACAAATTGGTTTCTGTGAGTGTAGTGTAAAATTTCCTTGCAAATGGCTTTCCCTAGTATTATTTTGCTTTGAAACTTTAGTGCTTTCTTAGGCCCAAAACTCAATTTGAAGCTACAGAAAAGATCTTTAGGTATGAAAATCAGCTCCTTGAGTGGACTCGTTCTGCCAAAGATCTTTCTGATACTCCAAGGAATATTACAGATTTTGGCTGACAAACTACATGATTAAGTGGGAAATTTAAGCTTCATTTCAAAACGTCCATTGTAAAAGAGTATCCAACTGCTTCCAAAAGCAAATGTTCAAGTAGAGCAACACTGAACATCACAAGGTCTTCAACTTCCAGTGTTAAGTAAGGGGAACAAACTGGTTTCTGTGAGTGTATTGTAACATTACATTGGAAGGGGGATTCCCAAGTATTACTTTGCTTTGAAAGTGTAGTGAAGTCTTAGGCCCAAAATTCAACTTGCAACTACAACAAAGCTTTTTAGATATGAAAATCAGCTCCATGAGTGGAGTCTCACTGCCAAAGATCTTTCTGATACTCCAAGGAAAATACAGATTTTAGGAGAAAAACTACCTTCTTATCTGTGAAAAGTAAGCTTCATTACAAAACATCCATTGCAAAACAGTGCCAACGAGCTTCCAAAACCAAATGTTCAAGTAGAGTAACAGGGAAAATCACTAGGTCTTCACCTTCCAAAGTTAAGTAAGTGGAACAAACTGGTTTCTGTGAGTGTATTGTAAAATCTCTTTGGAAGCGGGTTTCCCTAGTATTAATTTACTTTGAAATTGTACTGGTTTCATAGGCTGAAAACTCAACTTGCAGCTACAACGAAGAACTTTAGATATGAAAAACAGCTCCAGGAGTGGATCTTTCTGCCAAAGATCTTTCTGATACTCCAAGTAAAAGTACAGATTTTGGCTGAAAAACTTAATGCTTACCTGGGAAAAGTAAGCTTCATTTCAAAAATTCCATTGTAAAACATTGTCTTACAGCTACAAAAAACTAATATTTAAGTAGAGCAACATGGAACATCACTAGGTCTTCAACTTCCAAAGTTATGTAAGTGGAACAAACTGGTTTTTGTGAGTTTATTGGAAAATCTTTTTGGAAGCGGCTTTTCCTAGTATTACTTTGCTTTGAGAATTCAGTGCATTCTTAGGTCGAAATCTCAACTTGCAGTTTGATTAATTATTTTATGTATGCAAGTCAGCTCTATGAATGGAGTCTTTCTCTCAGCAATCTTTCTGATACTCCAAGTAAAATACAGATTTTGGCTGAAAAACTATATGTTTACCTGGGAAAAGTAAGCTTCATTTTAAAAGGTCCAGTGAAAGACACTGTCTAACAGCTACCAAATCCTAATATTCAAGTAGAGCAACATGGAACATCGCTAAGCATTCAACTTCCAAATTTATGTAAGTGGAACAAACTGGTTTCTGTGAGTGTATTGTAAAATTTCTTTGGAAAAGGTTTTCCCTAGTATTACTTTGCTTTGAAATTGTAGTGCCTTCATAGGATCAAAATTCAACTTGTAGCTACAACACAGATCTTTATGTATAGAAATATGCTCCTTGAGTGAAGTCTTTCAGAAAAGATCTTCCTGATACTCCAAGGAAAATACAGATTTTGGAGGAAAAACTTAATGCTTACCTGGGAAATGTAAGCTTCATTACAAAACGTCCATTGCAATACAGTCTCAAACTGCTTCCAAAACCAAATATTCAAGTAGAGCAAAAATGAACATTACAAGGTGTTCAACTTCCTGTATTACATAAGTGTAACAAACTGTTTGCTGTGTGTTTATTGTAAAATTTCTTTGGAAGTGGGTTTCCCTAGTATAACTTTGCTTTGAAAGTGTAGTATATTCTTAGACCCAAAACACAATTTGCAGCTACAACAAAGACCTTTAGGTATGAAAATCATCTCCAGGAGTGGAATCGTGCTGCCAAAGATCTTTCTGATACTGCATGGAAAAATACAGATTTTGGCTGAAAAACGGCAGGCTTAACTGGGAAATTTAAGCTTCATTTCAATACATCCATTGCAAACGAGTGTCAAACTGCTACCACACACAAATGTTCAAGTTGAGCAACACTGAACATCACAAGGTGTTCAACTTCCAGTGCTAAGTAAGTGGAACAAACTGATTTCTGTGAGTGTATTGTAACATTTCTATGGAAGCGGGATTCAAAAGTATTAATTTGTTTTGAAAATGTGAATTCTTAGGCCCAAAATTCAACTTGCAGCTACAACAAAGATCTTTAGGTATGAAACTCAGCTCCATGAGTGGAGTCTCTCTGCCAAAGATCTTTCTGATACTACCAGGAAAAATACAGGTTTTAGCAGAAATACTACATGCTTATCTGTGTAAAGTAAGCTTCATTACAAAACGTCCATTGTAAAAGCGTGTCAAAAGAGCTGCAAAAGCCAAATGTTCAAGTAGAGCATCATTGAACATCACTAGGTATTCACTTTCCAAAGTTAAGTAAGTGGAACAAAGATTTTTCTCTGAGTATATTGTAAAATTTCATTGGAAGCGAGTTTCCCTAGTATTAATTTACTTTGAAAGTGTAGTGGATATTTAGGCTGAAAACTCAACTTGCAGCTAAAACAAAGAACT
>NW_006198353.1:0-640 GCF_000334495.1 Tupaia belangeri chinensis | reverse complement strand
TAATAAATAGTCTTCCAACAAAGAGGAGAAAGGTACTGTTGGCTTTACATCTGAAATCTATAAAACTTTTAAAGAACTAATCCATAAGGAAGGAAACTTCCCAAATAATTCTATGAAGCTTCCATAACCTGATTCCAAAGTCAGACAAGTACATAACAAAATAAATAAATAAAAACAAAAACAAACACAAGCAATCTAATTTCAGGCCAATATCTCTGATGAATACATATGCAAAAATTCTCAATGTGGTATTAACAAATTACATATAACCACTGAATAAAGTATTTTACAACATGACCAAGTAGCATTTATTTCAGGGATGTAAGGATGGTTCAAAATATGCAAAACAATCAATGTAATACATCATATTAACAGACAGAAAGATAAAAATCATATGAATATATAAATTGAAGCAGAAAAAAACATTTGATAAAATACTATATTCCTTTATTATTAAGACTCTCAGCAAAACTGGCATAGAAAGAACATTCTTCAATGCAGTAAAAGCCTTCTATGACAAACTCATAGCTAAGATCATACTTAATGGGAAAAAACTGAAATCTTTTCCATTAACAACTCAAACAAGACAAGCCAGTCCAGTTTCTAGACTTTTTGAATACAGTACTGGAAGTTCATGCCA
>NW_006198352.1:0-1030 GCF_000334495.1 Tupaia belangeri chinensis | reverse complement strand
AAGCAGGAGCCGAGGCCCCTAAACCAGGACGTCATCGCTTTGGGTTGAGAAGACAACAGCGTCCTCTCTGAGAAGAGTCCAGCTCTGCTGGCCAAATCAGTCAAACGTCCTGGAACTGTTGCCTAGGCAACGCTATGACAAATCACAACACTCGGGATTCCGTAACTCTGCGTGGTGCTCACCAACTGCCACGTTCTGCGTAGGAACGCAGAGGCCTGGCCTGGGACATACCAAGAACCCTGGAACTTTATTACTCACCCCTATTACACATGGCCTGTCAGCTGACACACACAACTTCACCAAACAAGAGCATTTCTTTAAAATGCCCATAAATCCTTTATAAACATATACCATATGCTAAGGCCAAAAATGGTCCTCAAAAACATTAAAGAATTTATATTGTACAGACTGTTGTCTGGACACAGAGAATTAAATGAGAAACTGATAACATAAAGATGACCAATCCTATTCCAAACACTCAAAAACTAAACAATATCTAAGTAATCCATGTGTCGAAAAGGCTGTCTTAAGGGAAAAATTTATCTATTGAACTGTATGGAAAGTGAAAATACATTTCAAAAATTGTGGGACACAGCAAAAGCAGTGCTTAGAAAAAATATTTATAGAACTAAAGGTATACACTATGCAGAAAAAATGGCACAAATCAACAGTAAAATCCAGAAGAAAGGGTCATCCAGTACCATGGTTGTTAAAGTGGCTGTTCCCACATGGCCAACTGTGTAGTTCAAATCCTGGACCCCGGGGCTTGGAAGACACTCTGGGTGTGTGTGCATGTCTGTCCAAATCCTGAAAGGAGGGAATGGAGAAGGGGGTTGCTTTCTCACCTTCTTTCTCTTTCTCTCTCTGGTGAACACGCATGCCCTCTGGCAAATAAACAAAGTCAGTTAGACTAAGGTAATAAATAAAAATACTATGATTATGTCAACTGAGGCACACAAATTACTGAGGAAATTCAATAGTTATTCATAATAAAACCCTTTAGAAAAGTAGAAATAGAAGAAAGTTTCTC
>NW_006198351.1:0-830 GCF_000334495.1 Tupaia belangeri chinensis | reverse complement strand
GAGAATGGAGGAGAAGGGATTGCAGTGTGGTCATTCCCCTTGGGTGAGATTTCTCTCCTTCTTTCTCTCTCTCTCTCTTTCTCCCCTATGAGTGTATGTTCCTATAGCAAAGTTCTCTCTCAAAAAAAATTAACAACAACATGGGGTGCACGTGCAGGTGTGTCTAAAATCACAAAGGGAGAATGGAATAGAAGGGATTGCAGAGTGACCATCCCCCTAATATCAAATAAATATATAATATATAAAATATATTATATAAATATATATTATATATAAATTATATATATTATATATAAATTATATATATAAAACTGACATAATCATCACATCAAATTAGAAAATGTCTATATCTACTAATTAAATTAAATCAACCTTTTCAAAAATTAAACCAGTAAAACATAAACCAATAATGTTCCAAAAGCAAAACTCTAGGCCCAGACTTAAGGACTATGTAATATTTAAGAAAAGTAAAACATCATTTCTAAAGATGACTCAAAATGTAAACAAAAAAAGATTTGTATTTTTTTTGCGAGACCAATATGACATTGATGTCACAATTAGACCAGAATATGGGGGAGGAGCGGATATACATACATACAGCATACAGACATGCACACACACAACATGCACACACATATACATAAGTAAATGTGTATATATTTGCATATAAAAATATACATGCAAATATATATTTGGTGGGGATTTTCATTGTCCAGTTACTTTCAGGTGCTGGCCTGGGGGACCTCAGATGAGGGGTATCTCATGAGTGTTTTCTTTATGTCCCACCCAGGGTCACCCCCACCAGGGACAAATGGCATGGCTGAAATACA
>NW_006198350.1:0-1126 GCF_000334495.1 Tupaia belangeri chinensis | reverse complement strand
AATGAAGACTGCCAAAGTCTCTCTTCTATTGCTTTTGGCAATGTGATCAAAGGAAAAATATTCCCTTCAGCTGGCTGACAGAAGGTTTTCTGGCTTAGGGGTCCTGGGGCTGGAGCTTCAGGGGGCAGTCCTCCCTCGCAGTTCCTGGCCCAGGGGTCGAAAGATGGGAGTGGGGTGTCTGTAGATCTAATGGCCTTCCTGGCTGAGAGAGGGTTTTCTGGCTTGGGGGTCCTGGGGCTGGAGCTTCAGGGGACAGTCCTCCCTCACAGTTCCTGGCCCAGGGGTCAAAAGATGGGAGTGGAGTCTCAGCTCCATTTGTAAAAGGGTTACTCTCATATTCCTGATGTACAGAAATCACATTCAAAATAAAGATTCAAAAAAACCTTGATTTTAATTTTAAGAGAAATCCTAAAAATACAAAAATAATTGGAAACTAAATAACCTACTCCCGAATGACTCAACAACTACTGAAGAAATTAAGACTGAAATAAAAGGATTAAAGAAAGCCAATGACAATGAGGACACAAGTTTCCATAATATTTGGGACACTGCAAAAGCAGTCCTAAGAGGGAAGTTCATAGCAATTAGTGCACATAACAAGAAAATGGAAAGAAGGTAAATGGAACACCTAACATCATGCTCAGAGAATTGGAAAAGAAACAGCAAAAAAAAAAAAAAATATCCAAATAAGCCTCCATAAGAAAGGATATAATAAAGATATGAGTAGAAATAAATGAAGTAGAAAATAAAAGAAATGAACTATACAGAAAATAAATGAAAGTAAAATGTAGTTTTTGAAAACATAAAAAAATTGAATCACCACTATTGAGCGTTATTAATAAGAGGAGAGAAAGGAACAGATCAAATTTGCAATGAAGCAGGCAATATAATAAGAGACATAATAGAAATAAAAAACATCATTAGAGGATATGATGAACAACAATATGCCAAGAAACAAGAAAATCTGAATGAGATGGATAAATTTCTGAACACAAATAATCCATCAAAATTGAGTCAGGAGAAAATAAAAAGTCTGAATAGACACTTATCAAGCCTTTAGATTGAATCAGTAATAACCTCCCAATAAAGAAAAGGCCTGGTACTGATGACTTCACCTCTGAATTCT
>NW_006198349.1:0-828 GCF_000334495.1 Tupaia belangeri chinensis | reverse complement strand
CCAGCAGATGGCATTATGGTTACATCGCTGGCTCCCACATAGTTGATTGCGATTTGAATCCCGGACGGGCGGCTTAAAACTCACTCTGGGAGAATAGCAAACGTGGCATCGTCCATGAGGAGCTTGTTTTCTGACCACAGCAGACATGTTGACTCTTTTTGGAGGTTTCTCAACAATTCCACAGAACACCAGTGCATGCAAGAATTCATGGACAAGAAGCTGCCAGACATAATAGCAAGGATTGGAGGCACGAAATCAGAAATTAAGATTCTAAGCATAGGTGGAGGTGGAGGCGAAATTGATCTTCAAATTCTCTTCAAAGTCCAGGCTCGATACCCGGGAGTTCATATTGGCATGAAGTGTTGAGCCAAGTGCCGAACAAATCACCACATACAAAGAGCTGGTAGCCCAGACGTCAGACCTCAGGAACACAAAGTTTGCTCGACACAAGGAGACAGTATCTGAATAGCAAAATAAAATGATGGCGAAAAAAGAGCTTAAAAAATGGGACTTTATTCATACGATTCAGGTGCTGTATTACATAAAAGACATTCCAGAGGCTCTGAAATTCTTCCATAGTCTCTTAGCTACTAATACTAATTCTCATTATTCTTGTGTCAGGAACCAGTGACTGGGACACGCTGTGGCAAAAGTGTGGATCCCACTTACCCTGAGATGACCTCTCACAACATGTCACATCATCTGACCTCACCCAACTGCTGGACCACCAGGAGATTATGAGTGTTGTGACTGTCTGTCCACCATGGACATAGCTGATTGTTTTATTGATAGAAATGAAATGGAGACCTGCTTTGACTTTTTGACAGA
>NW_006198348.1:0-440 GCF_000334495.1 Tupaia belangeri chinensis | reverse complement strand
ATCCAATGTAATATAAAGGTTATGATGATAAAAAAAATAAAAAAACAGGAAAAAAGTGTCACTTATCATCCAAATTAATATCTTCAACTACACGAAAATATCGTAATTGAAGACAAATTAAAGATTAAATTATTTATCACATCTGGTAAATGTTACATAATTGGAAGGGAGGGACACTTTAGGGATTGACCATCGCCAGACTCCTTTATTTTGCATCATTCATATTAAATACTCCTCCAAGATAGGCAAAAGAGAAATTTTTCCTGATTAAAACCTAGTGTGAGGTTGAATTTCAGAAAGAGTTGGGTGCATCTAGGCTAATTTAGTTTGCCTTCTAGCATGAAGGTGAGAATATCTCGCATCTATGTGTGATCACAAAGATTCTGGTTCCAGGATAACTGGATATGGTATTAGAAGCAATTTTAAAATTCTCATTAAAT
>NW_006198347.1:0-373 GCF_000334495.1 Tupaia belangeri chinensis | reverse complement strand
TCCCTTCCCGAGAGCCATGATTCGGACACTACAGTGGAGTATTCTCAGCTGGAATCAGAACCCTGCCAATCTTAGCCAAGTACTTAAAACACCTGCCTTAACTGCCTGGCTGACTAATAACGGCCTTGTACCATCTAAACACCGAATTATTGTTGCCGTTATTCTAAACCCAGGCTAGAAGCTGGTCCTATGGTAGATGTAAGCCACCCAGGAAGCCTAGATGTTTTTAGCCGATTCAATTTTCCAAGCCCTTGATGCCTCCAAGGTGCCTTTATCTTCACCAAGTTCACCCCCACATTGATAAGGCTTTCGAGGACACCTGGGCAAGAGGTGCCAAATGTCTCTGCCATCCCTTGACTGGCATCCAAGCGGA
>NW_006198346.1:0-1057 GCF_000334495.1 Tupaia belangeri chinensis | reverse complement strand
GACACTTTTTTTAATAGTCAGATGGTGTGTGCACTTTTTTGAGAGAGACAGAGGGAGAAAGCCTCCCCCAGTGGGGCATGGTCATGCCACAATCCCTTCTCCTTCATTTCTCTATCCTGTTACGATCTGGGACATGCACACACATACTCAATGCTTTTCAAGCTGCTGGGACCAGAATCTGAACCCCGGTCGCCCCTGTGGGATCCAGCTACCTTAAACACTAAGCCATGTGATCAGCTCGAGAACACCACGTACCCATTTATGGTAAGCGAATGTTGTGTGATTTGGGAGCATGGAATTATTGTAGTGTAGACTTCTAGCACGGTATCAGATAGTCCATCAGGCCTTTCGGTCCCAGGGTGGCAGGGTTGAGCCAGCGACGACAGGCTTCAGGTCTCCACTCCCAGCTCCGGCTCCGCTCCCCGGCCCACCGCGTGCCCCGCCACCATGAGGGAACAGGTCATCTCTTTCCAAGGACTTCTTGGCCAGAGGCATCGCCTCCGCCATCTCCAAGTCCTCCAAGGCCCTATGGAGCGGGTCAAGCTGCAGCTGCAGGTGAGGACGCCAGTAAGCAGATGGCGGCCGACAAGCAGTACAAGGGCAGCCCAGGCTGCATCGTGCGCATCCCTGAGGGAGAGGGCGTGCTGCCCTTCTGGGGGGCAACCTGGCCGCCCTCCTCCGCTACTTCCCCCCACGCAAGCCCTCAGCTTCCCTGCAAGGACAAGCACAAGCAGAGCTTCCTGGGCGGCGGGGACAAGCACACGCACTGCTGGCGCTACTTCCCCGGCAACCTGGGCTCCGGAGGGGCGGCGCCACCTCGCTCTGCCCCGTGCACCCCCTGGATTTCCCCGGACCCGCCTGGCGGCCGACGTGGGCAGGTCGGGAGTTCAAGGGCCTGGGAGGCTCCTGGTGAAGATCACCGAGTCTGCGGGCTCCGGGGCCTGCAGCAGGGCTTCGGTGTCGGTGCAGGGCGTCATCTACCGCCACCTCCTTCTGCGTCTCGGACACGCCCAGGGCGCGCTCCCGGACCCCAGGCGCACGCACATCCTGGTGAGCT
>NW_006198345.1:0-498 GCF_000334495.1 Tupaia belangeri chinensis | reverse complement strand
TGGACCTTTCCATGGGGCCCAATAGCTTTGCTACAGCGTCCCTGCTGGTGAAGACATGGTGCACGTGATCAAGTGGGACAGGATGTGGAACTGAGCACCAAGAAGGAATAATGGGCAGTGATGACAAAGTGACATGGACGTCCTAAAACCAGTAGGAGGGCGTCGTTGTGCCCCACACGACTGGAACTGGAGGTGGGGATGGATTTGTGCTCACACCCATGGCCTGGTGACTGCTCACTTTGCACACCCTAGCAGAAACCACACTGTGCCTTTCAGAGATGTGAAACTAATATGTGTACATGGAAGTTCTGAAAAGAGCCCACACTCTGCCCCACATAGAGGCACAGCTCTTAAATGTAAGTCAGACGTTATGGTAACAACAATTGCAATAGGAAAAGGGATTCAAGAGTTAATTTTTAATTTTTTTTTATGAAAACATGAATTTCAAAATGTGCCAAAGGTCAAAAACTTGAATAAATCTCATTAGAATCTCTATTA
>NW_006198344.1:0-826 GCF_000334495.1 Tupaia belangeri chinensis | reverse complement strand
TGTTTTTTCTTTTTTTGCTATTGGGTGCATGGAGAGACAGAAACAGAGATAGAAAATGAGAAATCACCATCCAGGGGAAATAGCTATGCCACAATTCCTTATCTTCCATTCTCCTCTCGAATTTTGAGCATGCATGCATACACACTGGGTATGAGTTTTAAGCCACTGAGTCTGGGATTCAAACCACAGGCGACTACATGGGAGTCTGGTAAGATAACCATTATACCATCTGCTGGTCTTGACACTGGTACTTTGATAAGAATTGCATTAGATTTGTAAATCAATTTGGGGTTGAATTGATATTTTAATTATATCAATTCTTCCAACTCAAAGAGAAGGGATTTCTTTGTTTTGTATCATTTTCCATTTTTCCTTCATATTTTTTTATTTTTTTTTTATTTTTCTTGTAGAGGTCTTAACTCTTGAGTTAGATTTATTCCTAGGGTTTTTGTTTATTCTGTTTTTGACTATTGTAAATCATTGTTTGTTTTTACTACAAGTTATTACAGGGAAAGTGGTGGTGAATAACAAATAAATTAATATTATAAAGTTTAGAAACACATAACAAATATCAGACTATTTCATTTATATTTAGAAATCTAAATAGCTGGCATATGGTTCTTCAGATTCTCAGGCTGTGGTCAGGCCAAAACAAACAGAGGAAAAGTAAAACTAACTTTCAGAGAGTGACTCCTGGTGATAGATGCCTTAATAAAAACGTTTTTTATTTTATTATGAGAGCATACATTCAGCATGGGTGCTATTAATCCACTTTCTCAATGATGATATAGACTTATAGAAGTAAATTATTTTCTCAAGATAACAC
>NW_006198343.1:0-1213 GCF_000334495.1 Tupaia belangeri chinensis | reverse complement strand
GCACAGTTTTTCTCTGGCTCTTAGCTCCAACATTTTTGTTTTTAATTTTCTCTCTGCTCCTCCCATCCAGCCAGAAGAAGCCACGGCCTTCAGGACAAGTTTCCACAAGGCTACAGTGAACTAGATTTTTAATGTAATGAAGATTTTCTACTAATAATTCTGCCTCAAACACACGAGCTAGCAGTAGGGAGCCCATCTCTGCATCCCCAGCCTTCTCTCTCTGTCTCTCAGTTCCTGTCTCTCCTTGCTTATCTCTTTCCTTTTTACCTTTTTTAAAAAGGCACTGTTTTTCTCTGGCTCTTAGCTCCACATTTTTTCTTGTTAATTTTTGCTCTGCTCCTCCCGTCCAGGCAGTAGAAGCCATGGGCCTTCAGGACAAGGTTCCACATGGCTACAGTGAACTAGATTTTTAAGGGAATGAAGATTTTCTACTAATAATTCAGCCTCCAACAAACAAGCTAGAAGTGGAAGAAGCCACAGGCCTTCAGGACAATGTTCCACATGGCTACAGTGAACTAGATTTTTCGCAAGTGCGCCGTGCGGTTTTGTATTTTGTGATTTTTTTTAAAAAAAGAACAGTAATTACAAATTTTTAATTTTTAAATTTTTTTTGTCTTTTTTTCTCTTTGTGTTGTTCTGTATTCCTTTCTTTTATGTAATTTTTCCTTTTTACACTTTTTTTAAAAAAGGCACAGTTTTTCTCTGGCTCTCAGCTCCACCTATTTTCTTGTTAATTTTCGCTCAGCTCCTCCGATCCACGCAGAAGACACGGCCCTTCACACGAAGGTTCTAAATGGCTACAGTGAACTACATTTTTAAGGGAATGAAGAATTTCTTCTAATAATTCAGCCTCCAACAAATGAGATAGCGGCTTAAGAAGCCTCGGGCCTTCATAATTAGATCCCACATGGCTACAGTGAACTACATTTTGAAGGGAATGAAGATGTTCTACTAGTAATTCAGCCTCCTAAACGATCTAGTGGTAGGAATCCTCCCCCCACCTGCACCCCTAGCCTAACCTCTCTGTCTCTAAGTTCCTGTCTCTCCCTGCTTCTGTCTTCTCTTCTTTTTTGTAATTTTTTCTTCTTACCCTTTTTTTAAAAAGGCACAATTTTTCTCTGGCTCTTAGCTTCAAATTTTTTCTTGTTCATTTTCGCTCTGCTGATCCTATCCAGGCAGAAATAGCCACGGGCCTTCAGGACAAGGTTCCACA
>NW_006198342.1:0-853 GCF_000334495.1 Tupaia belangeri chinensis | reverse complement strand
CACAGCACACACACAGCACACAGGCACAGCACACACACAGCTCACAGGCACAGCACACACACACAGCGCACACGCACAGCACACACACAGCACACAGGCACAGCATACAGACACAGGGCACACATAGTGCACAGACACAGCGCACAGGCACAGCAAAGACACAGTGTGCTCACAGCGCACAGACACAGGGTGCACAGACACAGTGCATACACAATGCACACACACAGCTCACAGACACAGCACAGACACAGCATGGAGACACAGCACACACAGACACATGATTTCATTTCAGGACTCTTTTTAGATACCTCTGTATAAATTTAATATTGAAATATCATACCTCTTTGTAAATAACAGGCCATTTTATCATTTCGTCATTGATGACCAAGCGTTGATCTTGGGAGTTCCTGTAGACAAAGTCTCCTACGTTAACCAGTAGCCATCTGTGATTAGGAAGATTCACAATGTTTTGGATATCATAATGTGCCATGTATCCTTTCTCATCTATGGCAGTGTTGTACCCAGTGTTATTTATAAATTGGCTGTTTCTCAGAAATGGATGAAGCTGGGTGAGAGGCATGATTTATAAATTAAGAGTGTATTTAAGGCAGAATTTGAAGGTCTGTCAAGTAATCCTTCCATTCCCACTTTCTTACTCTTAAATTTTCATTTTAGTAGAGGCTTAGTTTTGTTTAAGTGTAATTATCTCAAGGCTCATGTGAAATGAACTCTCTTTTTCTTCATGGAAACAATGGAGGAACATTTATATCACCCTACCAAAAATATTCTAGAATATTGGCCAGAGTTTCTGATAAAATCCAGGTGAATAAAGTCTGAATTGGAGTTCCTGGAA
>NW_006198341.1:0-2112 GCF_000334495.1 Tupaia belangeri chinensis | reverse complement strand
TAAATGACATAAAATTAAAACAAAAAATTAATATTAAAATTTAAAAAAGAAAACTACATGAATGTTCTTCTCCTTTACAGTTGAAGTTTTTATATGTTTCTGTTTTTTCCTTGGACTGATAATTCCTTTCTGTTTGCTCCATGCCTGCAATCTGAGGCCTGGAAAGATCTTGAAGAAGTTTGAGTTAAAGTTCCATCCTTATTCAGCCCATGATTTAACCTTCCTCAGTCCCATTTCTGCAAGGTTGAATACATTTATTAATAATGTGTCCTACTGGAATAGTATCGTGTAAAAATCAAATGAAATAAAACATGTAAGTTTCTAACATCAGTCCACTGTGCATAAAGAGGTGCACATATATCTTTTATAATTACCTAATGTTACATAAATGAAACACTAAATGACAATTCTTTATAAATTTAAAACATATTTTTAAGGTTTTTGTGATAGAACAGGGGAGTGGGCAAAGGATTGTGAGAAATAATCCTCCACCCCACGGTGATGGCCATGCTGCAATCCTTTCACCTCCAGTCTCTTCTCAAGATTTTGGACAAACATGCAAACATTTCCACCATGGTGTTCAAGCCACCAGGTCTGGGAATTGAACCGTACATACATACAGGTAGGATTCAGCACCTTAACCTCCATTTCACCTGTTGACTTATGACAAATTTTAACTCATGTTTGGTGAAAGTATCTTTAGAGGCAGAAGATGGATTCATCCTATTTTCCAACTGGTCTCTTGAGAACAACTAATCAGCAGGACAGCAGGAAAATTTTCCTTTCTTCCCATACCAGTGTCCATGAGGGAAATCAGGTACTAAGAGTTTGTAATTATAGGGATAAAATATACCTAATGAGCAGATACAAGGAGTTGTAAATGTTTCCTCTCATTGTTCCTGAAGTAGTACAGCCTTAGGCTGGATGAGACATAGTAGATGTTTTTGGAATTTCCAGTCTGGCTAGAGAACCATGCTTAATTCTTTCAATGTGTCTTGTCTGGGGAAAAGAGCTTCAGTCTCCACCATCAACTATCTAGGGATAAATTCACTCTTCCACAAGACGACTGTCCTCTCTGAGAGCCCATACAGGTGAATCTGAGAGCCCGGTAGGTACCACAGGAACAGTTCAGAGACAATGGATGCCTAGGACATCTATCTGAGGTCACCTGAGAGCCAAATCAGCCTATAAGAGCTGAAACATTGATTTGTTTGGTTACTTGTCTGACAAAGTTTTTTATTTTTTACACTTTTTTATTTCACCTTTTTTATACATTCAATCACATTTTTAGCTTACAAAGTAAATATTTCAATATGTGAACATTTCTCCCTAGTCCAGTTGTTTAAACTATAAAATATCTTCAACAGATAATACCACATTTCTTTGTCCCTTTAATGTTTTGCCTCCAATTTTTTCTTCTAAATGTCCTTCCTCAGGCTCTACTCTTCCACGCACACTATATCTGGTATTTACACCCATTTATTGTGTTTGTATATTCTTTAGTCAAACAGTTTCAGTCATAGAGTGTAGACATACGGTATATAATCTCTAATTTATTTAATTTGTTAACAAGTCATGTGTCTGTCAGACTTAGCAATGCAGGCATCATTGTGGACAATTTAGTGATGGGAATAGCCATCTAATTGGATGTGGGGGAAGACAGAATAGGAGAAGTAAAATGATTTCAGCCAAATTAGAACATATCTACAGAAATTTCCAGTTAAAGAATCAGGAAAAGGACAATCAGAGTTGTGAAGGGATATGCAATGACTTTCGGGTTAAGGAATTTCTGAAGAGAGGGTACTTGTGCATATTTCTGTATTGTTTTGAAGATTCAGTTGAATGGATTGCTTGCTATTCATTCCTTGCAACAGGAGTGGATGAGACATACATTTCACAGTTTTTCCTCTTACATCAGAATTCCCGTAAAAAATATTCAAAGGTCAAAATGAGGACTATTAGAGTTTTTACCTACAGCCATTTTCATGCTGATGAGGATGGATAGGTTTGTGAATCTGTTAGCTTCATACTTTATTGCAAATCATACATGTTTTTTGTTTTTATGTTCTGGGGCCTAAGTATTTTTTATTCTTTTAATTTTTGTATAAAAAA
>NW_006198340.1:0-512 GCF_000334495.1 Tupaia belangeri chinensis | reverse complement strand
TATTGTGTGTTCTAAAGGTTTTTAACAGTCTATGGCTTGTTTTCTCCAGCTTATCAAATATTTCGTAACAGTCTTATCAAATATTTCTTTCATGCATTTTGCCTCTGATCTTGTATTTTAAAAGACCATGCTAAAGACTTCTAGCTTTTCTCTTGTGCTATTTTCTAGGAGCTTATCATTTTTATTTAAAATTTAGGTCTATAATCCATTTTGAATTAATTGTCAAAAGATATACAAGGTCTGTGTCTAGATTTTTTTATGTGGATATCCAATCATTCCATCAGCCTTTGTTAGCAAGACTCTTTTCTCCTTTGTACTACCTGTGTGCTTTCATCAAAGATGGGTTGACTACAGGTACTGAGGTGATTTCTTTGCTCCAGACTGTGTTCCATAGATCTATTATTATTATTATTATTTTTTTGCCAAGACCACAGTCTCCAGATTCTAGTTATTATAGTAAATCTTGAAGTAGGTAGTCAGTCCTTCCCCTTTGTTCACCAATGTTATATTAG
>NW_006198339.1:0-865 GCF_000334495.1 Tupaia belangeri chinensis | reverse complement strand
TTCCTTCCTTCCTTCCTTCCTTCTTTCTTACTTTCTTTCCTTTTCTTTTCTCTTTTGAGATGGCTGTGTTTTGTTCCTCTTGTCTCAGCCTCCCAGCTGGACTCCAGGCACCACTCCTGGCTCTTTTTTGGGTACAGTGTCACTGTGTTGTCCAGGCTGGTTTTAGGCTTATAATCCTCCTGGCTCGGTCCCCTGGGTTGCCGGTGTGACAGGTATGTCAGGCCTTTAAGTGGGACCAGGAATGGAACCTGGGCCTCCCATGTGGTCCCAGCCTATGGAGCACGGCTCCTTAGCAGCGGCACCACTGTGCGGGCCTGCACATCTGTGTTCTCTATCTGAAACCATCCCCACCCCACCTGGCCATTTGACTCGTCCTTACTCAGTAATGCTGCTCTCACAGTGCTTTTGCTTCTAGGACATTTTCTTAAAAACATCCACATTCATTTTGCCCTGGCAACTCCCTCCAAACCTGTCCGAACCTGCTGCCCCTCTAGTTACCTGATGGGAGTCTGGGATTTCACGGCCAAAATTCTCCATGTGGCTTCTGTCACACAACACTTTCATTTTCCTACTGCACTTTCAGATTTTAAATGCATAAAATCCGATGCTCTGTCTTTAGTCCTACTGAAGGGGAAATGTCAGAGCTTCCTAAACTTTACACTCACTTTTTTTCTTTCTTCCTTCCTTTCTTCTTTCTTTCCTTCTCTTAATTTTCCAGAGGACATGCACACTTGCTGGAGAGAGACAGTGGCAGTGGCAGGGTTGGAGGGAGAGCAGGTAAGAAAGCATTGCCCATGGGGGATGACCACGCCCCAACACTTTCTCCTCCACTTCTCCCTCATTTTGAGATTTTGGACACACACAC
>NW_006198338.1:1237701-1240434 GCF_000334495.1 Tupaia belangeri chinensis | reverse complement strand
CCATTATGCTAACTGCTGGTTCCCTGTCATGTAAATTCCTGAGAGGTAAATAGAAGAAGTTAGAAATGGATGAGTCTCCCTCTATGCCCTGTGCTCAGGAGACATGCCTATAGCTGCATGCAGAACTACGAGAGAAACCATGTTTTCCCTCTCAGCCTCGGGAGTGTCCTGGCCGCAGCAGGTGCTGGGAACTTGCCCTTTTTCGAGCTCGTGCTGCCCACTGTCGCTGTAGGAGGAGGATCAGGGTGGATGTGACCTTGGATCCATTCCTAGGTGGCTAAGCCTCCAGCGATCTCCCACCTGCATGCCAAGTGTTCGTGGGGCAGATGTAGGTGATTCGAGAAGGCCTGGTCCCTGCCCTCCTAGCCCAGAGACCAGCGGAGCCTCCTCTCCCAGTTCTGGTGCTCTGTCTACTAATTTTGTATCCTAAGTAACCCCCAAGTTTCTCACTCTTCTGTCCCCATTTGGGTCCACAAATCTCCCCCTCATTCATTCTTTGTTTTGTTTTCTAATCGTCAGAGGGGGTGAGAGAGCGAGAGAGAGACTGAGAGAGAGATAGCGTGCCCCAATGGGACAAGGTCATGTTATAATCTCTTCTCCATTTCTCCATCCTATTGGTATTTTGGGCAATTTGGGTCACTTATTCAGGTGTTTTTCAAGCCACCGGGGCCAGGGCTTGATCCATGATCCGTCCATGTGGGATCCAACGCCCTTAACTATGAGGTTACAGCATCGGCCATTCATTCATTCTTGTCTTCTACAAACCTTTGGCTCAGAGCAGAAGGCGGGGTCTTCTGGAGTCCAAACCTGATTAGCAACCGCACCCCTCCACGCGGTAAACCGGATATGCAACAGTAAACCTCCTTGGGGCCTCTGTCCAGACTCCTTCTTGGGCCTGGCCAGGCTGGACTCCCTCTCTCCCTTGGGGCTGGTCTTGTGGCAGTTTCCCCTTCTGGAATGGGCCCCGTTTCTCCCATCTCAGGTCCTCCACAGCCACTGTCCCTCTGCCTGAAACCACCCATCTTGGGTCAACTCAAATGCTGTGTCTTCAAGCAAAAATCTTCTCGGACTTCTGTTTCCTGGACAGTCTTACCCAGTGCTCTTTGTACCCTCCCCATGCCTGCGTGACTATAGACAGCCCTTGCTGGTGGGGTTTGAAGTTAATGCCTTTCTCCCTAACTTGACCGTGAACTATACAAAGGCAAGAACCTGGTCTGATTTTGCTCGTTTGTAACTCCAGAACGCAGAAGATGTCCAACACGTGATTGCTAAATGAGGAATGAACGGGTGCCTCAGTTTCCCCCACGGGTCCCACGTGTAGGCTGACCTCACTTGGTGGGAGTTAGCATGGGCTCCCCTGGCTCTGAAGCCTGCTGTCACTCCTTCCCAGCGGGTGGCCCACTGATACCAGCGGGGTGGCCGGCTGAGCTCTGGCCCCACAGTTCAGTGTTCACTTAGCCTTCAAATGTTGCTGCCTCCACGGGAGTGAGGTGCTTATTCAAGTAGCAGGTAGCACAGCCGGGCAGATGCGTGGGTTCGCGGTGGGACCGGGTGGGGTTCAGCTGGGTGTAGGAGCAGAGAAGGGCCATGGGAGTCAGGGCCTCTCTGGCCAGTACACGGTGGCAGGTGAGTGGTGAGGGCAGCACCAAAGGAGTGGCCAGCCCAGACAAAGGAGGGCACAGGGTGCCAGGAGAGTCCTGGCGGGGGCTGGTGCTGGGTAGGCCCGGTGGGGCTGCTCACATCAAGGAGGTGACAATGACTGTGAAGAGCTTGCTTAGTGGAAGTGAAGGGCTGGGGAGTGAGAGGGCCAGAGGTTCGCCTCCCCCACGACCCAGCTGGGCTCCTTGCCTGGCATCTTCCTTGTCCTGCATATGGCTGCCGGGGGCCTCCTCTCCTTCCTGATTGGTCTTCTAGAGCGCCTGGCCCCCACCCCCTGTGGCCCTTTCCGTTCCCCCAGTCACACCCCCGCCCCGCTCCTGCCCTGCCAGTGGCCTGAGCCCTGCTGAGCTGCTGTGCCCTTCTCTCATCACCTCCTCCCAGCTCGCTGTGGCACCCTGGAACCAGCCCATATCTGTGTGTACTGATTTCCAACGCTCCCGTCTTCCTGCCCACCCCACCACCCTGAGGGGGAGATGCTAGCGACGTCTCTGGGGGTCCGGCATTCCACCAGAGGTCAGGTGGGGTGGGGTGGGGCTGGTGGGGGCTATGAGGCTGCCTAGGGAGAGAGCACGCCCAGTGTTGTGAGCACAGGCGATGGGGGTCCCCCAGATTCCCAGCTTCTATTGCTCTTGTCTGATATCACTACCCTTTCAACTCCCCCTCTGTTTCCTCTGTCTCCCCTGGTCCTTCAGCTTCTCATGGTCCCAACCACGTATACAAGAAAACACAGGGCTCTGGGGGTGGGGGAATGGGATCGACATGAACAGGTTACATAGGGCTTGGTGATCACCCCATCATCATCACTGTGCTGGACACTCGTGAAGTGCTTACCACGTACCAGGGATTATTATAAATTCTTCCCAGGTCTGCTTTTACACAGTCCTCAGACTGCCGTAGGAGGTAGGTGTGGCCACTCCCATTTTACAGATGAGGACGTGGAGACTGGAAGAATGAGGTCCATTTCTCCTGACCGTATAACGGAGTGTGATCACACCCGTGGGGAGTCTGGCTCCTTCAGATAATGGTGTAAGTATATAAGCTGTTTAGAGCTTTTACCAACAGTAGCACGGACCA
>NW_006198338.1:1232851-1237058 GCF_000334495.1 Tupaia belangeri chinensis | reverse complement strand
GCCCTGCATATGGCTGCCGGGGGCCTCCTCTCCTTCCTGATTGGTCTTCTAGAGCGCCTGGCCCCCACCCCCTGTGGCCCTTTCCGTTCCCCCAGTCACACCCCCGCCCCGCTCCTGCCCTGCCAGTGGCCTGAGCCCTGCTGAGCTGCTGTGCCCTTCTCTCATCACCTCCTCCCAGCTCGCTGTGGCACCCTGGAACCAGCCCATATCTGTGTGTACTGATTTCCAACGCTCCCGTCTTCCTGCCCACCCCACCACCCTGAGGGGGAGATGCTAGCGACGTCTCTGGGGGTCCGGCATTCCACCAGAGGTCAGGTGGGGTGGGGTGGGGCTGGTGGGGGCTATGAGGCTGCCTAGGGAGAGAGCACGCCCAGTGTTGTGAGCACAGGCGATGGGGGTCCCCCAGATTCCCAGCTTCTATTGCTCTTGTCTGATATCACTACCCTTTCAACTCCCCCTCTGTTTCCTCTGTCTCCCCTGGTCCTTCAGCTTCTCATGGTCCCAACCACGTATACAAGAAAACACAGGGCTCTGGGGGTGGGGGAATGGGATCGACATGAACAGGTTACATAGGGCTTGGTGATCACCCCATCATCATCACTGTGCTGGACACTCGTGAAGTGCTTACCACGTACCAGGGATTATTATAAATTCTTCCCAGGTCTGCTTTTACACAGTCCTCAGACTGCCGTAGGAGGTAGGTGTGGCCACTCCCATTTTACAGATGAGGACGTGGAGACTGGAAGAATGAGGTCCATTTCTCCTGACCGTATAACGGAGTGTGATCACACCCGTGGGGAGTCTGGCTCCTTCAGATAATGGTGTAAGTATATAAGCTGTTTAGAGCTTTTACCAACAGTAGCACGGACCAGCCCTGTAGCCTAGTGGCTTAAGGGAACTCGATCCAATATGGACATGGTTGGAATTCTGGGCCCAGAAACTTGAAAAACATTCTGGGTGTGTGTATGGGTGTCCCCAAATCCTGAAAGGATAAAAAAGTGGAGGAGCAGGGATTGTGGCATAACCATGCCCCACTAGGGGGTGCTTCCCCTTCTTCTTTCTCCTCCTCTCTCTCTGGTGAGTGCACAGGTGCCCTCTGAGGATTAAAAAACAAAAATATAAACAGTAGCAGGCTTTCCACCCAAAAAGATGATAAGAATGGCCAATAAGCACATGAAAAGATGCTCATTGACAGTCATCATGAGATGTAAATTAAAATGACAAGATACAACCCCTACATGGCTAAAGTGAAAGGAAAAATAAGAAGACCGACAATATCAAATGTTGGCACGGATATAGAGCAACTGGAACCTCCATTGTTAAATGAAAAACAAAGACTTGGACCATTCTGGCAAGTTAGGAAGTTCACCAGAAACTACTCATGTAACTCTACAATTCAATACCTAGATATCTTCCCAAGAGATAAAAAGAGAAGCTCACACACAAATGCCTATACACAAATGTTTGTGGTCGTTTTATTTATGATAGAAAAAGAGTAAACATCTCAAATGTCCATCAACTATTACGTGGAAAACAAACTGGTCCATCCCCATCATGGCATACTAGTCAACAACAGAGAAGAGAAAATGGATACAGGCCATGACACATGTTTGTCCGCTGCGTCATGCCACGTCAAAGCAGCCAGACACAAAGGGCTACTACGTTCGCTGTCACCCATCTGTGTGAAATCTCCAGAACAGGCAACTCTACAGGAACGGAAAACAGATGAGTGATTGCCAGGGACAGGGTTAGAAGGAGAAGATAGAAGAAGTTTTTAGCATGATGGGAATTTTCAATGTCTTGGTTCTGGTTGTGGCTATTCACGTTTACCAAAGCTCATCAAACTTCATTTTAAAAGGGTGAGTTTTATGGCATATAAAATATATCTCACTAAACTGGATTTAGAAATAGAGTGGGATCATCAGACGGTGTTACGGACTCCCACGAGGTCAACTGTGGTTCGAGTCTCAGACTCGGCAGCTTAAAAACTCACGTGGGGTTGGAAGAAGGTCGCAGGTGGCATGGTAGTTAAAGGCACTGGATTCCCACAGGAGCGACATGGTTCGAGTCCCAGACCTGGTGGCTTGCTTTCTTGCTTTCCCTTTATGTTTCTCTCTGGTCAAATTAAAAAAGAACGATAATAACAAATGGAATTAAATAAATAAATGGATAGTTCTTTCAAAATGTATGTGTGTACTCAAAATCCTGAGAGGAGAATAGAGGAGAAGGGGTTGGAGCATGGCCATCACCCTGGGGGGGCAGGGGGTATTTCTTACCTTCTGTCTCTCTGGCAAGTGCACATGCCCTATAGCAAAAAATCTCTTTTTAAAAATAATTAATAAAAATAGTAGTCTGGAAAAGACCAGAAAATAGGATAGGTTGGCTTTGTTGCAAAAGTGACATTTGAGAGAAGACTTGGAAGACGAATGAGGGGAGCCAGGCCATTCGGGGAGGGAAAGCACACTAGGCAGAGGGAACAGCTTCTGCAAAGGTCCTGGGCCAGGGCAGGCCGGGCCTGTTCACGAAGCAGAGAGGAGTTTGGACGGCTGAAGTGGAGAGAGGGGGGTGTACAGGGGCACAGACAAGCATGAGGAGGGGACAGTGGACCACGAGGGTCATTAAGGGCTCAAGCTTTAGCCCTCAGTGACATGGAGGCCACTGAGAGGGTCCCAGCTGAGCAGTGGCACCGTCTGACTGGGTTTCCTGCCCTGCCGGCTGCTGTACTGAGAGCTGCTGGGGGAGGACTAGTTAGGAAGCCGCCGCGGGGTCCGGGAGTGAGGGCAGTGCAGCACAGAGGAGGTGCTGGGAAGCAGCTAGACTTGGGGTATATTTCAAAGGCAGAGTCAACAGGATTTCCTGCCGGATTGGATGTGAGGTGTGAGACAAAGTGAGGTGGCAAGGATGACGTCAAGGTTTTCGGCTTGAGCAGCTGGAAGTTTGGCTGGACACCCCCATGGGGGCTGTGAGCGAAGTCAAGGCGGAGATGGCCGGGGGGCTCAGCCCTGCTCCCTGCTCCGGGGCTCAGGGAATGGGCTGCACAGCTGGTCATTCCATCACCCTTTACTTATGGGCTGGTCGGCTTCCGTCACTGCCCTGTCTCCTGTCTGGCGTGAAGGCTACAAGTGCGATGGATTGACACAGGACACAGAAGGCCCAGCCACCACTGGGAAACGCCTCTCCTCTTGGGTAAGCCTTCCTGGCCCTTAGCTGTCCCTTGCAGCAGCTCGCACGACCTTGTGCAAAGTGGCCTGTCTCCTGGCCTTCCAGAAAGAACAGTGTCACCCAAGAGGGTGAGTGGCAGACGGGAGGTCCCCAAAGAGAGATGAGCCCAAGGACAAATGCTGGAGGCCAGCTCAGCCCCCAGCCGGTTGCACCTAAAGTTTCCCCCCATGCTGATGTTCCCTGATGCTCTGCCCCACCCGGAGGCCGGCACGGAGTTGGGCAGCAGCAGGACAGGACGTGCTGCCAGCCGGTCAGCCCACATCCGGGTAGAGGGCTCTGCTCCGACCTCACACGTCTCTCTGGAATTCGAGCCGGCCTGTCTCTCCACAAAGGCTGGGATGATGGAGCTTTTCTGGCCAGCAGCAGGTGCCTGGCAGCTGCCCGGGGATGCCAGCCCTGTGAGCTGGCGCAGGAGGAAGTGCTCATCGTGGTGGGCATTACACGTGCTGGGCTCAGGCTGACCCTGCCCAACCCTGCTGCTCAGGCTGGTGTAGAATCCTGGCAGAGCGCGGTACCCTGCACAGGGCCCCGGGGGTCCCTCCAGGGTCCCTCCAGGTGGTGCTTGCAGCTGCCAGCCTTTCGGCATCTATCCTGAACAAAATTCCCTGGCCATCTCCCTGTTTGACGCCCCCCAGGCCTGTCTGCCTCCTGCCTCTGTCCCTGGGAACGTCCTGAGTCCCTGGCCCAAGGGGGTGTGGGGAGGCCCGAGCTTCATTTCTGCCATCGTGTTGGTTCCCTGTGGTGCCCCACATGTGCGCTCCCTGGTGACACACTGAGCCTCGCCATGCCCGAGTGCACGCGTGTGGCTTCGCACGTGTCTCTCCACCTGGGTGAGGGTCTCAAACCGCCCCGTCGGACCTCCTTCCAGGAAAACCGACTGGAAGGTGGGCCTGCTGATGAGAAAAAGACGAAAAGACCTCAGAGGACGGAGGTGTCCACGTGCAGAGAGGACCAGAGCAATGTAGCCACGAGCGGCTGGGTGGGT
>NW_006198338.1:1229145-1232045 GCF_000334495.1 Tupaia belangeri chinensis | reverse complement strand
TCAGAGGACGGAGGTGTCCACGGGCAGAGAGGACCAGAGCAATGTAGCCACGAGCGGCTGGCTGGCTGGACGGGCTGTTTCCTGCACCAGAGTGCCCGGAGCCTCGTCTGTGTCAGGTTGGAGTCGGGACCGGAGACGTGAACACACAGGCCTGGCAGCCTCCTTCACCCCAAGGCTGCAGGGAGTGACAGGACAGAGTGCTGGCCACGGCCCGCACGGCCCAGCCGAAGTCCCGTGGCTCCCCTGGCCCACCAGCCTGCCCTGGCCTGGCGGTCAGCTGCTGCCTCCACTGCTGTCTCAGCCTGCCGGAGTGCCTGGGCCGCTCCCCCAGCCCCTCCCGACCTCTCAGCACTGAGTCCCGTGGCTGGCCGGGCTTTTTTTGGCACGGGGTGGGGAGCTGCCAACACCGTGCCCCGGAGTGAGAGCCAACGTCCGTCCAGGAGCGTCAGTCTCTGCCAGGCGCTGAGATCTCTGAGCTGTGTGCCTTCCCTCTGACACAGGAGCCGGGGCCTTGGCTCCCAGCCCCCTCTGCCTGGGCCCTCCCTCACCCTAGCAGGGCCCAGGGACAGCTGTGGCCTTGTGGCAAGCAGGGGCCTCCTCTCAGCCTTGGCCCCAGCCCCCCTCACATCTCTCTCCAGAGGAAAGACTGCCCACATCCCAGGCAGGCCGAGGCCCACCGGGGTAGTCAGGGAAGACCACGAGGGGCCGGAAGCCCAGACTCCGAGCCTTGGCTGGAGAAGGATGGGGGAAGACACCCTGCTGGTCCAGGCCGGGCAGTCGTTAGAGTCTCTGGCGCTTGTGCAAGAGGAGACCTGATCCCTTGCAGCCTCGGTCTCCCCTCCTCTCCTCACACACTGCAGGTACCGAGTTGCCGTCACTGTCACTGAGCTAGGCCCCTGGGTGCAAGGGTGTACAGACAGACATGGGCCCTGTCTCCACGTTGCTTCTAAATTCTTTGCACTAGGACTCCCGGTAAGACATTTATTTTCCATCACTCGCTCACCAGGATGCAGACCCGGGCACTCACCCAAGTTTTATATATATCTGAAACAATTTCCCCAAACAATGCTCACCCTTACCACAGAGGATGTGCTGCTATTTTAAATTAGGATTTTTTTCTTTTTTTTTAAAGGTTTTTGCCATAAGGCAAGCGAGCCAGAGAGAAAGAGACAGAGGAAGTGAGAGATCCCCCCTCGAGGGGATGGCCACATCACAATCCCTTCTCCTCTATTCTCCTGTCGAGATTTTGAGCATGCATGGACCCCTGCCCAGCGGGAATTTCAAGGTGCTAGGTCTGGATCAGCCATGTGGGAGTCCAGTGTCTTAAACACCATGCCACCTGCTGACCCCAAATTACGATATTCTTCTTTTTTTTTGGAGAGGTTTTTGCTATAGGGCGCGTGTGCTCGCCAGACAGACAGAGAGACAGAAAGCGAGAAATCACCCCCAGAGGGGATGGCCACGCCGCAATCCCTTCTCCTCCGTTCTCCTCTCAGGATCTTGGGCATGCACGCACACATGCCTGGCGTGAGTTTTAAGCCACCGGGTCCGGGACGCGAACTGCAGTCGACTACGTGGGAGTCCAGCGACATAGCCATTACGCTAACTGCTGGTCCCAAATTATGATGTTCTTTAGAGAATGAAAAGCCTGGACACATCTTGCTACACTAGGACGTGGACTGCCCTTTGGAAAGCCCCGGTTTAGCTGAGAAATCAAGAGAATGTACCGTCTTTGCCCCAGATTTGACCAAGGGACCCTGACCAAAGGTTTTAGGGTACCAAGCCATGTCTCTCACATGTGTGTTTTTTAATTGTCAGGGGAAGCATGGGCTTGCCAGAGGTAGATGGAGGAGGCACCCCCCATAATCCCTTCTCTATTCCTCCAGTATCTTGGGATTTGGGGCACACACACACACACACACACACACCACGTGCCTGGTATGTTTTTCAAGCCACTGGGGATGGGATTCTAACCGAAGCCAGCTATGTGGGATCCAGCTCCCTTAACCACTAGGCTATGGGGCCAGCCCCATATGTAGATAGTTTACAAGAAAAATGGCTCCAGACACTCAGACCTCTCCTTCACATCAAGGGTCTATAAAGGGGTCTGAGAGAGCGGAGGACTGAGGGGCTGTGAGCGGGTCTCTGGAGGGAGCTGTCACGGTGTTGTTTCCAGGACACCGTGGCCTTCCCTCGTGGGAGGGCTTGCACAAAGGCAGGTGCTACCTTCTACACCCAGGCCTGCTGCAGCAGCTCCCCAAGGGGCTTTTGGGAGGGCTTTTGGGAGGGCTTTGAGATGTTGGAGACATGGGAGCTCGGCCTCACGGGGCCCACAGGTGACTGGTCTGACTCTGGATCTGGGAACACGGAGGGAGAAGGGTGAGCTGGCTGCTCTGGTGGTGGCCACAGCGTCCAGGGCATGGCCCCCACCCTGAACTGGGTGGAGAGAATGCTCCGAGTGCCTCCTGTGGACCACAGTCGGGCAGGGCAGCCTGGCAGGAAGGGGCTGGGAGTGCCCGGGGCCAAGGAGGTGCTCACAGGGCAGCGGGGACAGAGCCTCTCCCGTGCTGCAGGCCCTCAGGGAGAGGACCCAGCAGGCAGTCTGCAAAGAGCCCACAGGGATGCAGAAACGCCTGTGGGAGTCCCTCAGACCATCCCTGGCCCCCAACCTCCCCAGCTCAGACAATTCACGGGACTGGCTGCCCTCATGGCCAGGCCGAGACTGTATTTACCAAACCTTTGATGGTCGCTTGCTGTTCTTTCACTCAAGACCGAGCTGAAAAGCTACAGGATCTGGGACCGGCAGTTGGTGTAATGGCTATGTCGCTGGGCTCCCCTGTAGTTGACCGCAGTTTTAGTCCTGGACCCGGGGGGTTTGACTCGAACTTGGGGCCACGGTG
>NW_006198338.1:1226746-1228030 GCF_000334495.1 Tupaia belangeri chinensis | reverse complement strand
AGGGTGCAGCCCCGTAAAAAAAACGCTCCCAAAAAAAAAAAAAAAAAAAAAAAAAAAAAAAAAAAAAACGCTACAGGATCTGCCTGGGTTTTCATCCAGGGCCAGGGAAGACGATCTCCATGGAATACCATTAAAGGGCCAGCGGGGGACAGAAATAAAGGTTGGAGTCTATTCTATGGGGCGGGGGAAGTGTCCATTCCCATGCCTGCTCCACAGGCGTTTGTGAGGAGGTGAGTGCCGTGGCAGGGAAGGGGCTAGGTGTGGGGCAAGCAGTGGAGAAGGGGCTGGGCAGTTCGGGCAGTTCCCAGAGGAGGGCTCACCTGGAGGCTGAGTGGGAAGGACAGTGAGCTGGGCAGAAGCAGCAGCAATCAGCTGGTGAGGATGAGGATGAGCCTGACCCTTTGTGAGCAAAGCAGGAGACTGCTTACAGAGGCTGGCAGGACTCCGACGTGCAGGGCATGTGCGGGGCTTGCCTGGACCCTGAGTAACAGGAAGCCATTGAGCAGCTTTACCCAGGGGGTAACCGTCTTGGATTAAGACACCACTCTGGGGGGCCCGGAGGGTGCAGCAGTAAGCATGACACTCCGTGAGGCTGACTCATGGGAATGTTCCTGGTTCACACCCGGAGACCTCCCTGAGCATGCTGTGCACACACGTCCATGACCCAGGGCTGGCTGAGCCTGGGAGTAGACCGCAGTGTACAGACTTGATTAGGAGTGCTCTCTCTGTCTGTCTCTGTCTCTCTCACCATGGAAGAAATGAATAGGGACCAGCAGAAGGAGTAACGGTTACATTGCTGGACTCCCACGCAGTTGACCGTAATTCGAGTCCTGGACCCGGCAGCTTAAAGTTCATGCCAGGCACGTGCGTGTGTGTGCCTAAGATTCTAAGAGGAGAATGGAGAAGGGATTACGGTGTGGCCATGCATCTGGAGGGGGGTGTAATTTCTCATTTTCTCCCTCACTGTGTCTGTCTCTCACTCCAGAGAGTGCACATGCCCTAAGGCAAAAACCTCTTTAAAAAAACAATAAATTCTAAACCTAAGACCGCAAACTATAAAAATACTGGTGGAAAACACTGGAGAAACTCTGAGAGACATTGGGGTAGGCAAAGACTTCTTAAGCAAGGCCCCCAATGCACAGGCAATAATCTCCAAAATAGACAGGTGGGATTACAAAAGATTAAGAAGTTTCAGGAAGCAGCAGTTAGTGTAATGGCTATGTCGCTGGACTCCCATGTAGTCGACCATGGTTCACGTCCCGGACCCGGTGGCTTAAAACTCAC
>NW_006198338.1:1221551-1226292 GCF_000334495.1 Tupaia belangeri chinensis | reverse complement strand
TAAGACATGGAACTAACTCAAATGTCCACAAACAGATGAATGGATTGAAAAAGTGTGGTGCATATACTCCATGGAATACTATTCAGCCAAAAACCCCCCCCAAAACAACAAAAAAAAACCCCAAAAACGAACAAACAAAAAAAACAACGAGGCCCTGGAATTTGATAGAAAGTGGACAAATATGGATGATTTGCTGCTGTTGAGTGAAGCAAGTCAGGCTATGAAAGAGAGACATTGTATGTCTCTATTTAACATATACCGACTGTCCGCACTCTATGGTAGAGACTGAGAGACTGGAGGACATAAAAGCATTAAAAATTGTTATGGACACTAGAGACGAAGTGGAAGGAGAGTGTGGGAGGATAAGAGCATAGGAAAAGAAATTTAGGGAAAAAAAATAGAGGGAGGACATTTGTGGAATGATCCTTTCTCTTCCATTCTCTTCTTGGGATTTTGGGTGTGTACACCCACACACGTGCCCAGCATATTTTTTTTTCTTTTCTTTTTTTTTCTTTTTTTTTCTGGAGAGGTTTTTCGCTACAGGGCATGTGCGCTCGCCAGAAAGACAGAGAGAGACAGAGAGACAGAAAGCGAGAACTCACCCCTCAGGGGGGATGGCCACGCCGCAATCCCTTCTCCTCCATTCTCCTCTCGGGATCTTGGGCACACACGCACACGCGTCTGCCGTGAGTTTAAGCCACCAGGTCCGGGACTCGAACCGCAGTCGACTACATGGGAGTCCAGTGACATAGCCGTTACGCTAACTGCTGGTCCCCAAACTTAACATTTTTTAAGAAAGTTTTTGCCATAAGAAGCACGTGCTGACTGAAGAGAGACAGAGATTGAGAGAGAAAGAGAGAGAGAAAGAAAGCGAAAGTGAGAACGCTCCCGCCACGGGAAGATGATCAAACTGCACCCCTTTCTTTTCCATCCTCTCGGGATTCTGGGCATACAGACACACACGTCACGTGTGTTTTCAAGCTGCCAACTGTTGAACTGCTTAGTTGGCCATGGGAGATCCAGCCACCGTAACTACCATGCCACCAGCTGGCCCAATGTCTGGCTTTTTTTTTTTTTTTTTAAGAGTGGGCAGGAATCAAACCTGGCTTCCCCACGTGGCCTAAGTCTGCCGAGCAGCAGTGCTGGCTGTGTGCTCCAGGGCTGAACCCCAGCCTGCTTCCTAGAGTCCCCCTCCCGCCCCCATCCTCCCAGCCTTGCTCAGGACAAGGCTCCTCACAGGCTCTTGTCAGAGCTCAGTACAAGAACAGACACCAATGCCAGGTCAGGTAAGCCATTTATTGGTTTATTTGAAAAATATGTATTTTATTTATACATGAAGTTTGGTGAGAAGTGCTCGATTAGTTCCGACGACATCTGGCACTTGGCGCTTGCCCCTCCCTCCTTTCTTACTCTTTCCTCCTCTCCTGGTCAGTGCGCAGTTCTGGAAAACGAAAAACGACAGCCACGCTAAAAGCTAAGGAGCCGGGTCTGGCCCGGTCCTGCCCCCGGCCCACACGGTCTGCAGCCAGCCCGGCCACCTGTCTCCAGGCTCCCAGGCTGCCCACACCCTCCAACCACAGTCTCCTTCCGGCCAGCTGGGCTGGCACCGGGCTGCCTGCAGCCACATTCCTGCCCGTGCAGAGCGGGCGTGGCATGCGGGCGGTGAGTGCCAGCCAGGGGCACGCAGCTCTCCGAGCCCTGGGAGCGAAGCAGAGAGATCTACAAAAATAAGATTTCCACTCGGAGCAGTGTCGCAGGGACAGTGAAAACCAAGTCCCACGCGGGACTGAAAGGGAACACAGGGGAAGGGGAATCTAAGGGGCAGGGTGGGTGAGAGCTGGGGTTGCCAAGGGAACGGGGTAACAAGAAGAAACGTAATACTTGACCCGCCGGCAATGCCCCTCTGGCACCGCCACGAGTGTGTCGCGAACGTCCAGCCCTCCCACAGCTCGGCGAGGTAGGTTAGGAGCGACCAGCCCGGAGCGGGCCGGTGAGACTGAGGTGGCCTGTGAGGCGGACGCCTGGCAGAGGGTGGCTCTGCTGGACAGCTGCAATGGGTGGCCGAGCAAGCCCCTGCCCGCTCGAGCTCCCCCAGCCGTCCCTGTCACCTCAGGGTGACAGTTCTCTACATGAAAAGATTTGCATATGGTAAATAGGATTGTCAGCAGCTGAAGAGGTGGGAGGGGGGGATTGGACTAGTCAGTGTTTTTCCCTGAAAAAAACCTTCTTATAAGACCCCTGGGACAGCCTGGGCCTGCTCTGAGGGGGTCCCAGAGTGGGTGTCCCCAGGCTGAATCCCAGGGAGGCGAGCCCACGCTGTTCCCTTCCTGAAGGAGGCCATGACTCATTCTCCACCCCAAGGCCTGAGCATCTGAGGCCTCTTCCCTGCACAGGGTCCAGGCACCTGCCCCACTCCTGTGTCTCTATGTCTGGGGAGACGGCGACCACACAGCAATCCTCCCCCGACGTGGTCAGGGCAGAAAGGCTGGAGGGAGAGCCTGGGACACGGCTAGAGGCTCCTTCCTCCAGACGCTGCAGGGCCGCAGCTGCACGCCGGTAGACCTTCTCCGCCCAGACCATGCGGCTTGGCCTTCTGGTCCCCAGGCTCATGGGGCTGGGAGCAAGGACCGCCGTGTGCTGGCCGAGCGCGGGCTGCCTTCCTCACGCCCGTCAGTGTTGACGTTAATACTCTTCCAAAAGGGGTGGGAAAGGCAGCGTCCACGCCTGGTCCAGCCTTGGGCCCCGGCCACCCTCTGGAAGCTTTTCATCTCGCTAGGACTGACCTCAGTATGGCCTGTATAAAAACGCAGGGGCGGGAAACAGGACTATGGGGACACTGGAAGGCCGGAGTGAGCCTCTGTGATAAGAGCCCCACACCTGGGGACTGGGAGGACAGGCCGGTGTCCCCTGGAGGGGAGGGCAAGGTGGCTGCCTCATACGCATCTGAGGGAACCAGGACCTGGCCTCCTGCATGTGCGAGGAGTGTGCACACGCGTGTCGGGTGTGAGTGAGGGAGTTCAGCCCTCCCGGCACCCCAGCCCAGGCGGTAGGGAAACCCCGTCTCGCCCCGGGCAGCGAAGGCCCGTGGGAGCCACACTGCATTCCATGTCCGCCTTGAGAACATTGTTCAAGTAGCTCCAAAGTCACTCTTGTTCAGGGTCAAGAAGAGGCGACGTCCATGGAAAAAGACGTTAGTTCTTTGTTCAAGTAAAAAAATATCAAATATAATAAATTTATGAAAGCCCATTGACAACATGTACAGTCTGTTTTATATTTTGCCTCTGCAGTCAAGAGTCGGGCTCTGCAAGGCCTTGCCTGACCAGCTTAGGCCACTGGTACGTGTGGGGCCTCCAGGAACAGGCCACCAGAGTGGTGGCCCCTGCAGCTGCTCCGGCTGTCAGCACGGTGCCGCACAACGCCGCCTTGTCATCCGCGAGGCCGGCCCGCCTCTCCCCCCCCGAGCCACACCACGGCCCTGCAGGTGCTGGTTCGCGACTCCATTGGGGTCTGCCACGACGCCACAGGCCGCCTCCCGCTGTGTCCTGGCCAGCGGGACGAGGGTCACACGATGGACTCTCGGTCCCTGTCCGGGGAGGGAGGGAAGTCAGCGAGGTCTTCGCTGCGGCTGTAGTCAGACATCCGCACTTGAAGGTTATCGCTGGTGGCCCTGGTGACGCTGTCATAGGAGGGTGGGAAGGACGTGGAGGAGATGGAGGAGCTGGAGGGCGGGTCGAGGCGCTGGGAGAAGTTCTCGTTCATCATGTAGGCGATGAGGCCCTCGCGCTCAGGGGCATCGTCATCCGAGAGGCTGCCGCTGCCCGCCTGGCGCCGGAAGAGGAAGGAGGCGTGCTTCACGGAGCGCTGCAGCAGGTGCCTGCGGAAGGCCCGCTGGATGACCGTGGCCGACACCTCCTCGTGCTTGCGCCGCAGCGTGGTGGTGATGGGCTCGTAGGAGATCTTGGACGGGTTGGCCGCCATGAACTTCTCCTCCATCTGGATCTTCAGGGCGTCCATCTCCCCAGACTCCCCCAGGACCCTCTTGGTGAAGGCAAAGAGGATGTCCATGCAGTGGATGCGATCCCCGCTCACCATGGGCAGGTCCATGTTGATGAGGCTTATCTGGTTGGGCTTGGCGATCCGGAGCGGCTCCGACAGGGCGTCGGCGAAGTCGGACAGGGCGGAATACTCGATGAACTGGGTGGCCTCGGGGTCGAACTTCTCCCAGATCTCGTAGAACATGTCGAAGTCGTCCTCGCTCAGGGGCTCGGTGCTCTCCTCCGTGGCCACGCTGAAGTTCTCCAGGATGATGGCGATGTACATGTTGACCACGATGAGGAAGGAGATGATGATGTAGGTGGTGAAGAAGAGGATGCCCACGGCTGGGCTCCCGCAGTCGCCCCGAGAGCCACTGCCATTGGGGAGATTGGGGTCGCAGTAGGGGGGCCCCGTGTTGAGGATGGGGCTGAGGAGGCCATCCCAGCCAGCCGACGTGGTGATCTGAAAGAGGCACAGCATGCTGTTGGCGAAGGTCTGGAAGTTGAACATGTCGTCGATGCCGGCCTCCCACTTGACGTAAGCGAAGTTGGCCATGCCGAAGATGGAGTAGATGAACATGACGAGGAAGAGCAGCAGGCCGATGTTGAAGAGGGCAGGCAGGGACATCATGAGGGCGAACAGCAGCGTGCGGATCCCCTTGGCCCCTCGGATCAGTCTGAGGATGCGGCCGATGCGGGCCAGGCGG
>NW_006198338.1:1206104-1221539 GCF_000334495.1 Tupaia belangeri chinensis | reverse complement strand
GCGTCGGGGAGAAGAAGTACTTCTGGATGATGTCCGAGAGCACGGTGCCTGTGGGAGACAGCAGAGGCTGTGGCCACTGAGGACGCCCTGCCCTCCCTCCAGCCCACGCCATCTGGGGCGTGTCGGGGTGAGAGGGTTCTCAGCACAGCAAGGAACTGGGAGAGGAGGCTCTTCCAGGAGAACTGGGTCACCTGGGTGTGAGAGGGCTCTGTCTCCTCCTGCCGCTCGGAGTCAAGACCTCTGCACGTATGATCCAGAAGACGAGGACCCACACCCTTGCAAAGTGCCTTCTCAGCCCTTCGAGACTTAGTCTTCAGGATATACTCATGCAACAGAGCTATGGGCCCCTCTCTACATCCTGAGTTCTTTTTTTTTTTTTGGAGAGGTTTTTGCCATAGGGCGTGTGCGCTCTCCAGAAAGACAGAGAACAGAGAGACAGAAAGCGAGAAATCACCCCCCCCCCCAACAGGGGGGATGGCCAAGCCGCAATCCCTTCTCCTCCATTCTCCTCTTGGGATCTTGAGCATGCACGTACATGCACCTGGCATGAGTTTAAGCCACCGGGTCTGGGACTCGAACCATGGTAGACTACGTGGGAGTCCAGCGACACAGCCATTACACCAACTGCTGGTCCCTACATCCCGAGTTCTGAGGCCAGAGGAGACTTGGTTAGCAACTCGGGCTTTTGCCTTGCCGCTCAAAGTATGGTCTGAGGACCAGCACCCTTGCAATATCCTGGCTGCTTATCAGAAATGCAGAATCTATGAGGCCAGCAGGTGGTGTAATGGTTAAGGTGCTGGACTCCCATGTGGTCGACCACTGTGGCTCAAGTCCTGGACCGGCAGCTTGAAATTCACAATTGGTGTGTGTGTGTGCCTGCCCAAAATCCCAGGAGGAAAATGGAGACGGGATTATGGCGAGGCCATCCCCTCAGGGGGTGATTTCTAGTTTTGTCTCTCTAGCCACCTAGCAAATATCTCTTTAAAAAAAAAAGAAAAAGAAAAAGAAAAAGAAAAGAAAAGCATAATCTCTCCATTGTGTTTTTTTTCTTTCTTTTTTTAGAGAGGTTTTTGCTATAGGGCGCGTGCACTCGCCAGACAGACAGAGAGAGACAGAGAGACAGAAAGGGAGAAATCCCCCCCACCCCCCCCAGGGGGTATGGCCACACCACAATCCCTTCTCCTCCATTCTCCTCTTGGGATCTTGGGCACGCATGCACACGCACCCGGCGTGAGTTTAAGCCACCGGGTCCGGGACTCGAACAGTGGTCGACTATGTGGGAGTCCAGCGACATAGCCATTACGTTAACTGCTGGTTCCTCTCCATTGTGTTTTAACAAACCCAGACAATACACGTGCATAGTGAAGGGCAAAAAATACTGGCCCAGAAACCAGTGCTCCAACAGCATCCACGGCCCCAGTGTCTTCTCTCCGCCTCTCAACTCTGTTTCCTGTCCAGGGTTCCTGGATCTCTAGTGACTACCTGGATTGGAAATTGAAGGAGCACAAACACAAATTCTAGGAGGATGAAATAAACTTGCCTCGCATGGGCCCAAAGGACTTTCCTAGACTCCTCATATACTAACGACGTTGCTGGCTGACTTGTTTCCAGTGTTTACCGTCGACAGGGCACCGAGCAGAGCACTTTAGAACCATTTCATGTCCTCCTTTCTGTCTGTCTTTTTGGACAGATTTTTATCACCCTGGAAGGAGGCTGATCCCGTCATCCTCGTTTTCCAGAAAATGAACCAAGAGATGAAGTAACATACCCACGCCGCTACCGAGAAGCAAGGAGCTGAGGATCTGACTGAGGCACCCAGGCTCCAAGCTGACCTCGTAACCACATTTCTCTGCTATGGCCCAAGCACTGAGACTAGCAGGTGACCCTCAAGTACACATGACACCTCCCAAAGCCTCTGAGACTGTCCCTCAGCTGACATCCTGCATTCCCTACAGCTTTCCTCCAACTCTACTTCCACTCTTCTCTCCCCTCCCCGGGGACCTCCCGGAGCAGTCCCAACCCTACTCCATGCTTCTGATCATCGGCCCATCGCCACAGTGACCGCGGGGACTGCTTTAGCCCCTGCATTGCTCTTTGAAATCACCCAGAGGCAGACACTGTGTGTGACAGAAAGACGGAAGTCACAGTCATGGCAAGGCAGAGCCCCATGGGTGTAGGGTCCAATGTTTGGGCTTTGAGCACAAGTTGCCAAGGCAAACATATAAATACATCAAACTCTATTATAATGAAAAACGTCAGGGCCAGTCAGTGGCATGGTGGTTAAGGTGGCTGGATCCCACATGGCCAAATACATGGTTTGAGTCCTGGACCTGGAAGTCTGAGAAACATGCTGAGCATGCATACCTAAAATCCAGAGAGGAGAATGGAGAAGGGCCTACGGTGTAGCCATCCCCCCTGGAAGGTGCTTTCTCACTTTCCCTCTCTCTTTTTTTTCTCCAGTGAATACATGTGTCCTATAGCAAAAATTTTTTTTTTTTTTAAATGGAGGGGGATAAGTAGATGGTGTGATGATTACATCTCTGGACTCCCACATGGCCAACCGTGGTTCAAGTCCTGGACCTGGAGGCTTGGAACTCATGCTGGGTGCATGTGTATGCATGCCCAGAATCCTGAGAGGAGAATGGAGGAGAAGGGATTGCAGCATGGCCATATCCCGCAGGTTGGTGATTCCTTGCTTTCTGTCTCTTTGTCTCTCTGTCTCCAGAGAGTGCATGTACTCTACAGCAAAAATCTCTCTCTAAAAACAGACAAACAAAGAAACAAAAACCTTTTGTGCCTCAATAGATAATAGCAAGAAATGAAAAAATCCACAGACTGGGGACAACATATTTGCAAGTCATGTATCTGATAAAGGAGTAGTATGCAGAATACATAAAGAACTCTTACAACTCAACAATAAAAAGATAAATAGCCCAGTGCTCAAGTCCTGGACCGGCAGCTTGAAATTCACACTGGATGTGTGTGTGTGCCTGCCCAAAATCCCAGGAGGAAAATGGAGACGGGATTATGGCGAGGCCATCCCCTCAGGGGGTGATTTCTAGTTTTGTCTCTCTAGCCACCTAGCAAATATCTCTTTAAAAAAAAAAGAAAAAGAAAAAGAAAAAGAAAAGAAAAGCATAATCTCTCCATTGTGTTTTTTTTCTTTCTTTTTTTAGAGAGGTTTTTGCTATAGGGCGCGTGCACTCGCCAGACAGACAGAGAGAGACAGAGAGACAGAAAGGGAGAAATCACCCCCACCCCCCCCAGGGGGTATGGCCACACCACAATCCCTTCTCCTCCATTCTCCTCTTGGGATCTTGGGCACGCATGCACACGCACCCGGCGTGAGTTTAAGCCACCGGGTCCGGGACTCGAACAGTGGTCGACTATGTGGGAGTCCAGCGACATAGCCATTACGTTAACTGCTGGTTCCTCTCCATTGTGTTTTAACAAACCCAGACAATACACGTGCATAGTGAAGGGCAAAAAATACTGGCCCAGAAACCAGTGCTCCAACAGCATCCACGGCCCCAGTGTCTTCTCTCCGCCTCTCAACTCTGTTTCCTGTCCAGGGTTCCTGGATCTCTAGTGACTACCTGGATTGGAAATTGAAGGAGCACAAACACAAATTCTAGGAGGATGAAATAAACTTGCCTCGCATGGGCCCAAAGGACTTTCCTAGACTCCTCATATACTAACGACGTTGCTGGCTGACTTGTTTCCAGTGTTTACCGACAGGGCACCGAGCAGAGCACTTTAGAACCATTTCATGTCCTCCTTTCTGTCTGTCTTTTTGGACAGATTTTTATCACCCTGGAAGGAGGCTGATCCCGTCATCCTCGTTTTCCAGAAAATGAACCAAGAGATGAAGTAACATACCCACGCCGCTACCGAGAAGCAAGGAGCTGAGGATCTGACTGAGGCACCCAGGCTCCAAGCTGACCTCGTAACCACATTTCTCTGCTATGGCCCAAGCACTGAGACTAGCAGGTGACCCTCAAGTACACATGACACCTCCCAAAGCCTCTGAGACTGTCCCTCAGCTGACATCCTGCATTCCCTACAGCTTTCCTCCAACTCTACTTCCACTCTTCTCTCCCCTCCCCGGGGACCTCCCGGAGCAGTCCCAACCCTACTCCATGCTTCTGATCATCGGCCCATCGCCACAGTGACCGCGGGGACTGCTTTAGCCCCTGCATTGCTCTTTGAAATCACCCAGAGGCAGACACTGTGTGTGACAGAAAGACGGAAGTCACAGTCATGGCAAGGCAGAGCCCCATGGGTGTAGGGTCCAATGTTTGGGCTTTGAGCACAAGTTGCCAAGGCAAACATATAAATACATCAAACTCTATTATAATGAAAAACGTCAGGGCCAGTCAGTGGCATGGTGGTTAAGGTGGCTGGATCCCACATGGCCAAATACATGGTTTGAGTCCTGGACCTGGAAGTCTGAGAAACATGCTGAGCATGCATACCTAAAATCCAGAGAGGAGAATGGAGAAGGGCCTACGGTGTAGCCATCACCCCTGGAAGGTGCTTTCTCACTTTCCCTCTCTCTTTTTTTTCTCCAGTGAATACATGTGTCCTATAGCAAAAATTTTTTTTTTTTTTAAATGGAGGGGGATAAGTAGATGGTGTGATGATTACATCTCTGGACTCCCACATGGCCAACCGTGGTTCAAGTCCTGGACCTGGAGGCTTGGAACTCATGCTGGGTGCATGTGTATGCATGCCCAGAATCCTGAGAGGAGAATGGAGGAGAAGGGATTGCAGCATGGCCATATCCCGCAGGTTGGTGATTCCTTGCTTTCTGTCTCTTTGTCTCTCTGTCTCCAGAGAGTGCATGTACTCTACAGCAAAAATCTCTCTCTAAAAACAGACAAACAAAGAAACAAAAACCTTTTGTGCCTCAATAGATAATAGCAAGAAATGAAAAAATCCACAGACTGGGGACAACATATTTGCAAGTCATGTATCTGATAAAGGAGTAGTATGCAGAATACATAAAGAACTCTTACAACTCAACAATAAAAAGATAAATAGCCCAGTTAAAAAATGAACAAAAGATTTGAATAGAGTTCTCCAAGGAAGCTATAGAAGCAACCAATAAAGATATGGAAAGGTGTGCATTGCCATTAGTCATCAGAAAAACACAAACCAAAACCTCCATGAGATATCACTTCATATCACTAGGGGAGCTACAATTAAAAAAAATACAGACAATGAGACCAGCAGATTGCATAATGGTTAATTATTAGACTCCCACGTGGCTGACTGTGGTTCAAGTCCTGGACTCAGAGACTTGAAAGTCACGCTGGGCTCATGCGAGTGCATAGGCAAGATCCTCAGAGGAGAATGGAGGAGAAGGGATTGTGGTGTGGCCATGCCCCTAGGGGGCGATTTCTCACTTTCTGTCTCTCTGTCTCTCTCGGCCTCTCTAGGAAGTAGGCTGATACCATTATCCTCATTTTCCAGAAAATGAAGCAAGAAGTGAAATAACTTATTCAAGCCACTACCTGCAAACAAGAAGCTTATTTTTGTACTCTATAGCAAAATTTTCTCTAAAAAATCAATACAGGCAATAACAATTGTAAGGATATGGAGTAACTGGAATGCATCGATGGTGAGAATGTAAAATGATGCAGCCACTTTAGAAAACAGTTCTGCAGTCCCTTCACATTTTAGATTGGTGACTATGAGGGGTTGAAGGAAATAGTAAGTGGTGAGTTACTACTAAGTGGACAGAATTTATTTCTTTTCTTTTCTTTTTTTTTTAAAGAGGATTTTGCCTTAGGGCGTGTGTGCTTACTGGAGAGAAAAAGAGACAGACACAGTGAGATGGAAAATGAGACATCATCCCCTGGGGGATGGCTATACCGCAATCCCTTCTCCCCATTCTCCTCCCAGGATCTCGGGCACATATGCACACGCACCCGGTGTGATTTCCAAGCCACCGGGTCCAGGACTTGAACTGCTGGAGTCCAGTGATGTAAGGGCTCCACTATCTACTGGTCCCAAGATAGAATTTCTTTTGAGGGTGGAAAAGTTCTAAAATGAGATAGTGGTGACGCTTTCACAGCTCAGTGGGTATACTAAAGACCACTAAACTGTATAACGTGAATGTGAACTTTCTGTAAATGTTATGATATATGAATTATAGCTCAATAAAGCTGTCATATGAAAAAAGAATGTGGGCTCTGAGGTCAATGGACATGGGTGAGGGTCCTATCTCTGCTACTCCCTAGCTGGAGGCTCTTCCTCCCTCGGTGCTGACTTATAAGGTCAACTGCATGAGGCAGGGGATGTCTGACAGAATCCGGCATAGGCCTGGCTGCTGAGACTCCAGAACCTTTAATATCCAGAGCTACTTTCTACACTAGAGGGCCACCTATTCCTGGTCCCTGAGGACTTACCTCACCCTGAGTGAGCTTCTTTCTCCTTTCATTTAGAGTGCAGGCTTTCCTTGGGGAGGGCAGGGAAGTCTTCCCAGTGCCCACTCCCTTTCTCATCCTGAAGCTCTCCAAACAGGGAGAGAACTGTGTTCCAGGGTCCCCTGGACAGTGATGCTAGGAGTGGGTACTGGTTCCTATTTCAGACTGACCTGAGTGGACCTTCCAAGACAAGTTCTCTCCGGAGGTGCATGTGTGTGAGAGAGAAGGTGGTGGGTGAGGATTGCAGAGAAATAAATGAACTCGGCACTAAGTAAGACTCAAGGGGTGGAGGAGAGGCCTGGCCTGACAAGGGCCTATCTGTTCAGGTGACTTGCATACTCACCCACGATAGAGAGGATGACAACCACGAAGTCGAAAATATTCCAGCTGTTGGTGAAGTAGTAGTGGCGCAGGGCGGCCATCTTGACAATACACTCGCCTGTGAAGATGGCCACGAAGAGTAGGTTGATCTTAGCCAAGATGTTGACCTTCTCAGGGCTTTGGTCATCTGTCTCCACCATCATGGTCACCATATTCAAGCAGATGAGAAACATGATGGTGACGTCGAAGGCCTGCTTGGTCACAATGTCGAATATGAAGCCCTGATACTTGTTCTGAAAGGAGGGGCAAAATAGGTGGGCTCAACTGAAGCCTCAGACAGACTAGCAAGTTCCCTGTTGCTGCCTTTCAGCCCACACCACCCACCCTCCCGCTCCCTGCTCTGGTGAGTCCAAAGCTCCTACCACACTGCCATAGCAAGTGTAGACGAGGACATCGTGGAGGTTGAGGTAGCTGGCTCCCTGCTGAGACCACTCCCTAGGCTTCAAGGTCCAGCCCTGAGGCTTCCTCCTCTGTCAGGCCTTCCCTGATGGTTCTCTGGTGAGATAGTCCTTCTACCTTTTCCTCAGCACACATCATTCTGCTACTTTTGCTCACACAATCTAAAGGCTCAAGGTCAAGTTTAAACTTCAATCGTAGTCATTGTACCGGCCTTCACATTAATATATTTTCTCCATTCTTCTAGATTTGATTTTTATTTATTCTACATGTCTTTAATTATAACTCAGCCCCGATTATTTTGGGAAAGAGATACAGTTATAAATATAAACGCGCACATGTGCACACACGCACGCACGCACACACACACACACACACAAATTAGCCAAGAACAAAACATAGTGAATAGAAAAAAATCGGATGAAATCGATGAATTGGAGAGCGGACATTTCAGAACCACTATAAAAGAGGAATTTGGGACTGGCAGGTGGCTTGGTGGATAAGGGCGCTGGACTCCACATGGCCGACTATGGTTCGAATCTCGGCCCTGGTGGCTTGCTTTCTCCCTTTCCCTCCCCCTGTCTCTCTCTCTCTGTGTCTCTCTGATCGAATTAGAAAAAAAAATGAATGAATAAATAAAATAAAAATAATTATTTAAAAAAAGAGGATTTTGTCTGTTCCCAACACAAAGTAATGACAAATGGTTGAAATGCTGAATATACTAATTACCCTGATTTAATCATTATATATTGTATTCCTGTACTCGACACTCACATTATACTCCACAAATATACACAGTTATTATATGTCAATAATTTTTTTGGCTATTAATAAAAAAAAGATAAGGCAGATTTAAAAACTGGGGCTGCCACCCACGGCTAGTGACGAAGGTCGCTATCACCCTTCATATCCTGTTACTACTTCACCTCCTCGCACATATATACCCACTTTTGGAGAATGGCTTGATCTGACTGAAGGAGTCAGTCTAGAAGAGGACCCAGCATAGCCTCCTGGTCCTAACCCCTCTGAAGTACAGCTGCCTGACTCTCAGGGGGTTCCAAGGATGAAGCTCCGGATGGAGCAGAGGAGTGTGAGGATGCCCTGCACTCCCTGGGGAAAGCCTACAATTAAAAAAAAAATTATATTTTATTTTATTTATATAATTAACTTTTTAATACGGGGAGTGTGCTCACCAGAGAGACAGAAAGCGAGAAATCAACCCCTGGGGGGGGGGATGGTCATGTCATAATCCCTTCTCCTACATTCTTCTCTCGGGATTTTGGGCATGCACGCACATGCACCTGGCGTTGAGTTTTAAGCTGCCAGGTCCCAGACTGGAACCACGGTCGACTACGTGGGAGTCCAGTGATGTAACCGTTACGTCATCTGCTGGTCCCAAGCCCATGTTATTGAAGGAGAGAATGGGCTCACCCAGAGACAAATGGGCGGGTCGGAGTGTCCTCTGGGTGCCATATTTTTCTCATATCTTCCTCATTATCAGTAAGAGGCGAAACCTCTGCGTGTGGTCAGATACCCGAGAGTAGCCCTCGGGCTGGGCTGCATGGCTGTGAAGAGGCCCTGTTGGCTGGCCTGGTGTCACAGAGCCTCCCCAGGCCCACCCCGATCCTCCTCATCCCACCAAATCGGATGCCTGGCTCACCAGGGGCCGTGGGATGGGCTTCTGGGGCTTCTTGGAACCCAGCTTCTTCATGGCATTGTAGTACTTCTTCTGCTCCTCCGTCATGAAGATGTCCTGGCCCCCTAAGTGCAGAGAGACAGCACCAGCCTCATTTCGGGGTTCTTGGAGGCTCTGACATGGAGGGCACAGGGATCCTGCCTTCTTGATGAGGGCTCAGAGTTGGCCACCTCTGTGCTTCCTCCCCAGGCTCAGGAAGTACATCCTTTTCTTGAACCAGAGATTCTCCCCAGTCTTGCTTCTGTAGGGTCCCCTCCCTGTTCACCCTGACAAACCTCTGGCTTTGAGATCTGCAAATCTAATGCCGATCACCACCCGTGCCCAGCTCAGTCAGCCTAGGGTTTTCTATTTCTCTGTGCCCACTTAGTTTGCCCAATCACAGTCCTTCTGAGGGAGCTCCTGGAAGGCCCAGGGCCTTTGCACAGCCCCCACACCCACCATGACCTCTGATCATGGGTCAGGTGATTAGGTCCAACCCTCACCCCAGGCTCTCTCAGAAGCTTCATGTCTCAGGGAGATTAGGGCAGTCACGGGGCTTCCCACCCAAGCCCCTTCTTACATCCTTACAGGCTTCAGATGTTGTATCATAGACATGCACTTCTCCCCACCTGAATCCAGCAGGAGCAAGAGGATTATCCCGCACAGCAAAGGAGACATGGGGCCCTGAGCCACAAGGGCTGCTCAGCCCTGGGTACCTGGTCCCAGCCTGCCCTTCCTGCCTAGATGGGAGCCCGTGCTCAGCCCTGGGCAGCTGGCCCCAGCCTGCCCTTCCTGCTTAGATGGGAGCCCGTGCTCAGCCCTGGGTACCTGGCCCCAGCCTGCCCTTCCTGCCTAGATGGGAGCCCGTGCTCTACGTATCTTTTTCTTCTGTTGGTTGAAGTTGTCGATGATGACACCAATGAAAAGGTTCAGGGTGAAGAAAGACCCGAAGATGATGAAGACGACGAAGTAGATGTACATGTACAGGTTGTACTCCCACTGCGGCTGCTCTTCGTACTGGTGCAGAGAGACCAGACAGCGGGGTCAGACAGGCAGGGAGCCCCGGAGGGAGGCGATGAGCGTGTGTGTGTGTGTGTGTGTGTGTGTGTGTGTGTGCCAGGCCAGAGGCAGTCGGGGGCAGAGGTGAGAGGAGGGGGTGATGGCAGGCGAGAACACCCAGGAGTGGGGCTCCGGGCAGGCTCGCTCTCAGCACGCAGCTTCAGTCCCAGTGGCTGGGAGGCTGTCACTGTGACCGAGTGGAGCCCAAGGACAGAGAAGAACCTCGCTCTGCATTGCAGCTGCTTCCACCTCATCCTCCTGGGGTGAGATTTGAGTAAATGGTGGTGAATTGAATTTCAAAGACCTTGGAGAATTTGGGGATTGCTTGGATCACAAAACCTTGTCCCAGGGCTAGGCCTGGACATTCCTGGGAGGCTGGACCCCAGGGGGACCCAGGAGCTCTTGTGCTGTGGGCTTTCATGTGTGACACTGAGTTCCTAGTGGCCATCAGCTGGGGGCCTCAGGTGGCTGATGTGCGGCAGGCCAGGGTGGCGACCTACCCCTCTGGAGTCCACGGCCGCATACATGATGTCCATCCAGCCTTTGAACGTTGCCTGGAAGGAAAAGACAAGAGGAAGACAATCATTCAGCAACGCTCCTTGGCTTGAGCTACTTCCGGCTCCTGTTCGGATAGATGAGGCCAGAAAAGAGCCTCCTATCAGGAGCGAGCAGCCCGCCCCAACCCTTCAGCCGTACCCAGATGGCTGGGCGGTTGGGGAAAGGCCTTATATAGGACTGAGGGTGAAGAGGAAGCAGCGGAGAAGACACCCTGAGAAGGCCTTGCAATGGGAGACAAGCTTCTTAACTGAGGCTAAGAATCCCATGGTCCGAAGGAAGTCTGCCCTTCAGATCCACGCCCATTTCAAATTCTCAGATGACACAGAGCCCTGATCGTGGGTATCAGGGACACAGAGGCATGGCTTAGACTCTGTCTTTTCGGTTGTCGAGGCTAATGGTTGATTAATTTAAAGACATTCATCACTGAAGCCACCACACCCACAAAATCAACGGGAACTCTAGAAGCACTGTGTGTGTTTAAATATCACGTATCTCATGACTCAAAGACGGCAGGGACAACACAAGGGGGATCACTACCTTTTATAAAGGGGGTGGCCAGAGCCTACATTTTGCTAATAGTTCAGTCTCTGGGTAGCCCATGGCCTTTTATTTTTGTTTTAAAAATTGCTTTTTTTTTTTTTTTTAATTTTTTGCCATAGGGCACGTGCGCTCACTGGAGAGAGACAGAAAGAGGGAAAGTGAGAAATCTCCCCTTGGGAGGGGACGGTCATGCCACAGTACCTTCTCCATTCTTCTCGAGATTTTTTTGGAGAGGTTTTTGCTATAGGGTGTGTGTGCACTCACCAAAAAGACAGAGAGAGACAGAGAGACAGAAAGCAAGAAATCATTCCCCAGGGGGGATGGCCACGCTGCAATCCCTTCTCCTCCATTCTCCTCTTGGGATCCTGGGCACGCACGCACACACGCCCAGAGTGAGTTTAAGCCACTGGGTCCGGGACTCGAACAGTGGTTGACTCCATGGGAGTCCAGTGACATAGCCATTACGCCAACTGCTGGGCCCATCTCCTCTTGAGATTTTAGGCATGCGTGCCTATGTGCCCACAGTGAGTTTCAAGCTGCCAGTCCAGGACTCGAACTGCAGTTGGCCACGTGGGAGTCCAGCTCTTTAACCACCATGCCGTCTGCTGGCTCTGTATTATTATTTTTTTAATTGCCAGAGGGTTCATGTGCTCACAGAGAGAGACAGAGACAGAGAGAGGGAGATGGAGAAAGGACCTCGCAGTGGGGTGTGGTCACACCACAACCTCTTCTCCTTCCTGTGAGGATTTAGGGCACACACGTACATGAGGCTAATGTGTTTTTCAAACAAGTTGCTGGGTCTGGGATTTGAACCATGGGGGCCATCCTGATGGGCCTTTTTGTTTTTGACCTGTGCCACCATACTGCCTAAGTGATAACCTGAAGAGGCCGACTCAACTACTGGCTAGGGTTTGGTGCTGACCTAGCACCCATGCCATGCGCCTTGGGGAGTGTGGCATCTACCCTAGAACCGACAACCTGGGGACTTCCCAGGAAGCCAAGCCCTCAGGGAGTCCTCAGCCTCCTCTGGGCGCTGGGAGCCCTGCCGTGAGGTTGCAGCATGGCCCCACTAACCCCCCTCCTGCCCACGGTATGAGCGAAGGCGCGTGTGCTGGAGAGCTAGGGGAGGAAGGAAGTCCCTTCTCTCTGGGACTTACCACCTGCAGAAGGGCCAGGTACCCGGCCCCCACGTTGTCAAAGTTGACTTTCACCTTGGTCCAGTACAGCTCACCAGTCACGTTGAAGGACTCACACTCGCTCTTGTTGTTCACGATGGTGTAGTTCAAAGGCATGTCTCCCTGGGTCTGGTTGATGCACCTCCCAAACTTCCCCGCGAAGAGGTTCACGCCCATGATGCTGAAGATGAGCCAGAAGATGAGGCAGACGAGGAGGACGTTCATGATGGAAGGGATGGCGCCCACCAGGGCATTGACCACCACCTCAAGTGGACAGAACAGAGGCTCAGTTCCTGGGGTGCTTTTCAAGACCCCACTCCTCCCTCTACCTATGAACTCTGGCTACGGTGGCTGCAGGGGGTGGCGCAGCTCCTTGGTCATGGCTGGAAGCCCTGGTGGGGAGTGTGGGGGGGTGAGAGTCAGTAGACATCTTTTTCTTTGCACCCTAAAGGCAGGTGCATCTCTGGAACATGCACCCTTTCTTTCTTGGCTCTGCCCCAAATCAACAACCATCATAACTTGATTCAACGGGGTCTCTGCTAGCTGATGGGCAAGAACCTCGGAAAATGTATCCCCAAGACTGGGCCTGTTATCAGTCCTGCTAGTCCTTACATTCTCTGAGGTAAAGGTCTGGACTATTTTAGGATGTCTGTTTCTGGGATGGTTGGTTGATCTCCCCTAAAGGACACCCATGGGATCTCCTGGCAGTACGTCTGCAGGGGGCTGTGCTAGGGTCTCCGGGGCTCTGGTAAGAGAAGGCTGGAGGGCAGGTGGCCTAGGCACACTCTGAGCCCCTTGCTTCCCAGTGAGGTGCTCTCTAAACCCAGGGAGTCAGGAACTCATGTGCTCCCCCTAAACTCCCTGCACCTTGGAGAGGTAGGCTCCCTTTCAGGAGCCCAGTCCCCAGCTGCCCATGAAGCAAACTTGCCACCCAGACGGGAGTGAGGCTTGTGTGGGCAGTGGTGTGGCCCAGAGGGCCCGAATGCCAGGATGGAGTGCTGGCTCCAGCAGGCACACAGAGCCTGGAACAGGGTGGGAAGCCGGCTCTCACAGGCACCAGGCTTTCTAGGGGTGGAGTGGAATCAGGGAGTTTGCCCTGGGCATTTCAGAGACCCGGTCTCTCCACGTCCCTCTAAAGTCAACGTCCTTGTTCCCAAAGAGACATTGAACGCCAGCTGGCTTCCTCAGTGGGGAGGGAATAGGCAGTCTCGGTATACAAATGTGGAGTGTGAGGCAAGGCTCAAAGTTATCAGTCAAAGGGTGAGCTGCGTGATGGTGCTTGCTGGGTCAGCGAGAGCCACACAGCAGTGTCTTCTGAAGCCATACAGAACTGTGTTTGTTTTTAACAAAAGCAAAGAGGAGAAAAGAAAACCAAAACCAAACCAACCCCAGAACATACACATGTGTTTGCCTCCTTGCCAGGTATCACAGCTGACATTTTTCCTGGTGGACTGTTAAATTTGTCCTTTAGAGACCAGTAGATGGCGTAATAGCTATGTCGCTGGACTCCCATGTAGCCAACTATGGTTCGAGTCCTGGGCCTGGTGGCTTAAACTTACGCCAGGCACGTGTGCGTGCATGTGTGCCCAAGATCCCGAGAGGAAAATGGAGGAGAAGGGATTGCAGTGTGGCCATCCCCCCTGGGGGGTGATTTCTCGCTTTCTGTCTCTCTGTCTCTGTCTTTCTGGCGAGCACCCTATAGTGAAAACCTCTCAAAAAATTTTTGTCATATATACTCATATTCTCGGGTAAAACGTGGTGACTTGAAAAATGTATACAAACATGCAGTGTGTGTGTGTGTGTGTGTGTGTGTGTGTGCATGCTTCAAATCCTGACAGGATGGAGGAGTGGAGGAATGGAGGAATGGGGATTGCAATGTGACCACACCCCATGGGGGGGTACGTATGCCCTCTTCCTCTGTCTCTCTGACTCTCTCTGGTGAGTGTACCCACCCACTGGCAACTGAAATAAAAAGGGAAGACAGGCCTGACAGGTGGCATGGTGGTTAAAGTGCTGGACTCCCACATGGCCGACTGTGGTTCAAATCCCAGGCTTGGTAGCTCGCTACCTCACTCTCCCTCTCTCTGTGTGTCTCTTGCAGTTCAAACTGAATAATAATAAATAAATAAAATTAGAAGAAAAAAAATGTACAGACTCTGCCCTGGGAAAACTGTGCAAAGGTGTTTAGTAAGCACGTGACCTTTCAGCCTGCACACTGTGCCCTGTGCCCTCGGCCTCCCTGACACGGGTGGGGGAAGGCAGCCATGTCTGCCGGGAGGCGGGGTGCAGGTGGGCACACGCAGAGGCTGCACTGCAGAGCAGCATCAGAGGGGCTGCAGGTGCCAGCAGGGCTGAGCCTGGCCGAGAACCCCGCACTCTCGCCTCCTCTCCCTGTCCAGCAAGCTCCTGGCCCTCGCCGGAGCTCGCAGGCCAGAAGGCAGAGCCCGGTGTGTCTCCAGCTCTCCACCTTGAGGTGTCCCTCCTGGAGATTCTGACCATGCTCCTACCGAGTCAGCCGAGGCCACAGTCCCGGCTCCGGGCTGGGCCTCCTGGTCAGTGCGAGCCCAGAGGTCCCCAATGTGACCGCCTCCCAGGCCCCGGGGAGAAGGCAGCAGCCCCGCTTACCCTCATGCCCTCGAACCGTGAAAGGGCTCTCAGGGGGCGGAGAGCTCGCAGCGTCCGCAGGGACTTGATGGGGCCCATCTCGGCGAAGCCTAGGGTGTTGGCCACCAGGCTGATGAGCGAGACCTGTGGGAGGCAAGGTGGAGGTGGAGTGTGCGGACAGCTCCAGAGGCCCCAGGCCTGCCTGAGACGGGCTGGGCGCGGGAGAGCCAGCGGCACCCCCATCCCAGTGCAATCTGTATTGCTCCTGGGCAGGAGTGTCTTCACAGGCCTGTTAGGCCCTGGGCCAGGCTTCCTAGGGACACTGGGTGCCCGCCCGGAGTGTCCTAACGTTAGACCTTCACCGAGGGCCTGCTGTGCACCTCACATGTGTGCTGTGAGAGCCCCACTAGCCCCACGACCTGGAACACAGCATCCGGTTTGCAGAGGAGAAGGCTGAGGTCCCAAGCCACCTGCTGGTGTGGCAGAGCAGGGACATACAACCTGGCTGTTGGCCCCAGTGAGCTTCAGAGTTTTGGGCCTGTCCCTTTCAGCCCCATGGAGAGGCCTGGTTTTTTTTTTTTTTTTTTTGGGGGGTTTTTTTTTTTGGGCGCGGGCG
>NW_006198338.1:1203037-1205870 GCF_000334495.1 Tupaia belangeri chinensis | reverse complement strand
CCTGTTTTTTTTTTTTTTTTTTTGGAGAGGTTTTTGCTATAGGGCGCGTGCGCTCGCCAGACAGACAGAGAGAGACAGAGAGACAGAAAGCGAGAAATCACGCCCAGGGAGGATGGCCACGCTGCAATCCCTTCTCCTCCATTCTCCTCTCGGGATCTTGGGCACGCACGCACATGCACCCGGCGTGAGTTTTAAGCCACTGGGTCTGGGACGTGAACCGCGGTCGACTACATGGGAGTTCAGCGACATAGCCATTACGCTAACTGCTGGTTTCCTGCCTGTTTTGGAGAAGGAAGAGCAGTCCTGGCTTGAGAAGCACCAGGCAGACCATCCTGGCATTCCCTGGAAGCCAGACTTGGCAACATTTCACCATCTTCAAAGGGGCCCTGGCGGTGACGGGAGCCTCGAGCTCTATTCCCGCTGACCCGACCCCCGGGCATTTCCACGCCGTGGGTTTTATCCCTCTCAAGTCCCATGGGTGCCCACTGCCTTCACACTCCACCACTGGCCTATGATCACAGGCTGGAGCTGGCCTGCAGCCTGACCGCCCTGCCATCACCCTCACCGCCACTCAGGGCAGCTGGGGGTGAGGGACTGCGGGCCGGGGCCTGAGCCCTGCAGCCTCCTCCAGGTCCAGGGGCTGGCAAAGGGGTTTGGAGGAGGATGACTCTCGGGCCTGGCTTCTGCACCACCCCCAAGCACCCCTGGAGGGTGCTGACTGCAGGTCCCCAGCCTGGGGCACCTCTTAGGTAACCTCCTCCTGAGGGCAGGGTCCCTAGAACACCAAGTCTGGCCAATCTACTGCCCAGTTCCCAACGGGCCACCCTGTCACCTGTTCTTTCCAAAGCTTGCCCTCTGGCTCTGCCCGGAATCTCCTCCTGCCAGCTGACGGCAACGCCATCCCTCCCGCTGCTCAGGCGCAAGCCTCAGGGTCATCCCTGCCTCCTCGCTGTCTCTCGCGCCCTGGGGCCGACCCGTCAGGATTTCCTGTTGGCTCGGCCTTCAAAATACATCAGGAGCCCGGCTATTTCTCACCAGCCTGCTGCCACCGCCCTGGCCAGGCCACCGTCTCCTGGAGTGTCACCAGAGCCTCTGAGCTCCCCTTTCTGCTCCTGCGTGGCCTGCTCCTGCCTCTGACAAGGCACTCCTTCAAGAACAGGAGTCAGGTCCCACGACTCTTCAGTTCCAATCCCTCCAGTCCTGTCCCCTCATTCATCCTAAATCACCCCCGTGTTTTCTCAAGGGCTGGGCCTTACCCCACCTCCCCCACGTGGCCTCATCCCCTGCATTTCGCTCCGCTTCAGCCACGCTGGCCTCTGCAGTGCCTCTGGTGTACCAGGCCTGCTCCCCCCAGGGCCGCTGCACTGCTGTTCCAACCTCGGAACAGAACCTCTACTGGACATCAGCCGGGCTCGCCCCGACTTCCTTCAGATCTGCTCAGTGTCACCTCGGTGGGCCTGCTCTGACTGGCTTCAAGTTGTGACCTGGACCCCTCCCTCCACTGGTCCTTGCAGTATTTTTTTTTTTTTTTTTTTTTGGAGAGGTTTTTGCTATAGGGCGTGTGCGCTCGCCAGAAAGAGAGAGAGAGACAGAGAGACAGAAAGTGAAAAATCACCCCCCACGGGGGATGGCCACGCTGCAATCCCTTCTCCTCCATTCTCCTCTCGGGATCTTGGGCACCCCCCAACCCTCGCCCACCATGAGTTTAAGCCACCGAGTCCAGGAATTGAACCGCAGTTGACTACATGGGAATCCAGCGACATAGCCATTACGCTAACTGCTGGTCCCAGTCTTTGAAGTCTTAATCTCCTTCTCTTCCCCAGTTCCTTTCTCCCATGATAAAAGGGAATTCACAAAGCTCATGGGAAAAATGGAATTAAAAAAATGAACCTTAAAAAAAATCACCAGAGGGTATGTGTGCTCACCTGAGAGAGGGAGAGAGAGAGAGAGAAAGCACCCCCAGTGGGGCGTGGTCATGCTGCAATCCCTCCTCCGTTTCTCCATCCTTGCAAGATTTGGGGTATGCTTGCACATGTATCTGGTAGGTTTTACAAGGCTGGGATTCAAACCATGTGTCAGCCACGTGGGATCTGGCTCCTTTAACCATTAGTGAGGAGGCCAGCCCTGTAAGGTGGCGAGTGGCAGGTGGTGGGAGCTTCCCCAGACATTTCTGTAGACCTGCTCTGGCCTACCTCGGAGGTGTCAGCAGACCCAACTCCCCAAGATGCTGCAGGAGCAGCTGGGAGATTCAGGGCTGGGCTGCCCAGATCCTAGGCCCCTGTGGCCCCTCCACCAGGCAGACCCATGGGTCCCCTTATCTCAGAGAGCTCCAGGCTGCCGAGGGCATCTAGAGCTCCCTCCACCCTCGGTCACCCCAGCACCCTGCATCTGCCATTAGCACCCTCTAAGAGGCCTGCCTTGGAGGCCCAAGGACCTGAATCCCAGCCCAGAGAGCCTTCCCACCACGGCCACCCACGGTTTGAGCTCCTGCCCAGACTTGGGGGCTGAGCCCTCACTGTGGCCTCTGAGTGGGGTGTGGGGCTGAACAAGGGCCGGCGCCTCTTCTGAAACCATGGGAAGGACGGTCTGCAGAGGCTGAGGCCGAGAGCAGAAGCTGCGATAATCCGGCACCCCTGGGAGGCCCTCAGTCTGCAGAGGGCCCTGTGCCCTGTGCCCCTTGCCTGGCTCTTGGCCCAGCGTGACACCCTTGACCCTCCGAGAGCGCAGGCCCAGGGCTGTCCTGCACCTCACCCTCCTTCTCCGGTTGCCCTTCACCTGACTCGTGCTTGGGGCCCCTGTCGGACCCAGCACTCATCCTGCAGGCACCAGGGGG
>NW_006198338.1:1192291-1202991 GCF_000334495.1 Tupaia belangeri chinensis | reverse complement strand
CTGCCAGCAGGACCTTTGACCTGAGCAGGAGGCTCACCCTGCCCTGCCCAGCATCCCCTCTCTAGCCGTCGGTCCATCCATCTTCCTGGGTAGGCAGGGCCTGGCTGGCCCTCTGTCTAGCGGGATGGATGGACGCTTTCCAGTCTGCTGAGGTGAGTGGTGCAAGCCGGCTCATCTGCTCACCTCCCTCTTCGGGCCACCCCAGGAGCGTGAGCCCCTCATCCTGCCCTGGCTTGCTCTCCCACCTGGACTGCTCTCCGACGTTCCCCCTCCTGCTCCTGCTCCTGCTCCAGACTGGAGGTCCCAGTGGCAGAGCCTGGTCTCCTGTCTCTCCTCCTCCTCCCTGACTGGGTGCATGCCCTGAGGACAGCCTGGGCCTCAGCTCTGGGCCTCCTCCCCTCGGCCTGCAGCGGGCACAGCTGAGCGCCTGTGCCAGCCCGCCGAGGCCCACCGGCCCCTCGGCTCAGCCTCTTTTCTCGTGCTGGGTCCCCCCCGCCGCCTGGCGCCCACACTCACGTCCACGATGAGGAAGTCGAGCCAGCACCAGGCGTTGGTGAAGTACTTCTGGAAGCCGTAGGCCACCCACTTGAGCAGCATCTCCAGCACGAAGACGTAGGTGAACATCTTGTCGGCATACTCCAGCAGCACCTTGATGGTCTTCCGCTCCTCCAGGTAGATGTCCTCGAAGGCCTGCAGACAAGGCCGGGCGGGCGGACACGGGGTCCTGAGCACCGCCAAGCCACCTGCACCCGGCACGCCTCGGAGGGCGACAACAGAAGAGGGGAAGGCGGAAGGGACCCCTTCCCGGCCAGTGTCGGAGGAGGTCAGGGCGTGGGCCACAGTGGCCGTGCGTGGCCCCGTGTGCTGTAAGGACCAGAAGGCGCAGTGGGAACGCCTCTTCCTTCACGTTGAAGAGCAGGTCTCTGTTTGGGGCTAGTGCGTCTTTAAGACCTTCCTAAAACTTGCCAGCCTCCCATTTTAGCAAGGAGAGAGGGCGTACAGGCTCAGCTCACAGCTTTCTGCTGGAACCCATTTAAAACTTCTTGTTTCCACTTCCTTTTGTGTTCATTCTGTTTAATTTATACAGTTACCCACTTTTCAGAGCGAAGGAGACCGGTTTCCCATGAGAACGAGGTTTCCCTTTGCGATAAATAAATAAGTAAACCAAAATCTGAGAGTTGATCTAAAACAGAACTAAAAAATAAAACTGCCAGGAACCAGCAGTTAGCGTAATGGCTATGTCGCTGGACTCCCATGTAGTCGATCATGGTTCGAGTCCCAGACTCAGCGGCTTAAACTCACGCCGGGCGCGTGTGTGTGCGTGCCCAAGATCCCGAGAGGAGAATGGAGGAGAAGGGATTGCGGTGTGGCCATTCCCCCTGGGGGGTGATTTCTCGCTTTCTGTCTCTCTGTCTTTCTGGTGAGTGCACGCGCCCTACTGCAAAAACCTCTCAAAAAAAAAAAAAACTGCCAGAGGGCGCATGAGTTTGGGAGAGAGATGGAGAGAGAGAGAGAGAGAGAGAGAGGGAGAGAGAGAAAGCACCCCGCTGGGGCACAGTTACACAGCAATCTCGTCTCCATTTCTCCCTCTTCTCGGGACCTTGGGCTCGCATACATATGTGCTCGGGGTGTTTTTGAGGCCAGGTCTGGGACTCGAACAGTCCAATTGGCCATGTGAGATCCAGCAGCCTTAACTATCACACCACGGACTGGTCCTACAGCAGAATCATGAACATACTGTAGTATAAGCAGCCTGCAGAATGGGTAGGGGCACAGGGCTAACGTCAAACCTCCGGCAATCTCAGAAGCTAGGAGTCAGTCTTCAAAAGTTGTCTCTAAAACATGGGAGTCTTTCTCCTTCTCACTCCTGCCTCAGCTCACGTTCCTGAGCTAGCAGAGGAACTCCAAGACTCGCAGCGCCCTCTGCCCCTCGGCATCCTGTTCCGTACCTGTTTGTCCTGAGTTACTCCTCTCCATGCGGTGTGCATGGAGGCTCCCCATCCAGGTAACCGAACGCGTCACCGAGGGCCCCAGGGAGCTGCCACCACCTGTCACCACGGGCCTCCTGACTTTAAGGCTACAGTGATCCATGGCAGGGCTGTATTGCTGGGCATGTCTGTGATTACTTTGATCAGTGTTGAAGGCACAAGATAATTCAGGTCCCCAAATGGACTTTAGTTGTTCAAGAGGAAAATTAGGTGTATTGGTTTCTGATCATAAAAACGTGCTTCTATTTTTAAAAATACCGTGAAAATTATAAACCAGAAAGTGACGGGCACCCCCAACTTCATGGCAGCAGAGTAGCCACTGTTAACCCTTAGGGGGTGAGTCTTGCCTTTTTCTAAAGTTTGCTTTTGCTTTTTATTTCTCTCTTTATCCTATTTATTTATTTTGTGAGGCTTTTGCTATAGAGAGCATGCACTCGCCAGAAGGACAGAGAGAGACAGAGACAGAAAGCAAGAAATCACCCCCCAAGGGGGAATGGCCATGCTGCAATCCCTTCTCCTCCATTCTCCTCTCGGGATCTTGGGCACGCATGCACACACTCCCGGCATGAGTTTAAGCCACCGGGTGCGGGACGCAAACCACAGTCGACTACATGGGAGTCCAGCGACATAGCCATTAAGCCAGCTGTTGGTCCCAAGCGATCATTCTTTTGACTCGCTATTATGTGCACATGCACACACACAGGATAATTTTATAACACGTACTACACATGCTTTGAAATCAGTTCCCACTACACGATCTCTTGTGAGCATTTATTCAAAGGGTGATGGGAACACATAAAATGACTGTTCTTGGGACCAGTAGTTAGCGTAATGGCTATGTCGCTGGACTCCCATGTTGTCGCCCGTGGTTTGAGTCCCGGATCCCGTGGCTTAAACTCACGCTGGGCGCGTGGGCGTGCGGTGCCAAGATCAGGAGAATGGAGGAGAAGGGATTGCGGTGTGACCATCCCTCCTGGGGGGTGATTTCTCGCTTTCTGTCTCTCTGTCTCTCTCTGTCTGTCTGGCGAGCGCATGCGCCCTATAGCAAAAACCTCCCCCAAAAACAAACCAACAAAATGACCACTCTTTTCAAAGGCTGTATGGCATTTCATTATTTGCATATACAGGCTGAGTATCCCTTACTTGAGAATGCTGAGGACCAGAAGCATGTTTTGTGTTTTCGTACTTTTTACGATTTTAGAATATCTGCATATACGTAATACGGTATCTCAGTGAGAGGACTGAGGTCTAAATACGGAACACATTTTACACACACCTAATATACATAGCCTAAAGGTAATTTTATGCAGTATTTTTTACTCTAGCATTTGAACTGTGACCTGCCACCTGAGATGAGGTGTGAAATTTTCCATGTGTGGTAGCCTGTTGGTGCTCAAATAGTTTTGGATTCTGGAGAATTCTGGATTTCAGATTTTCAGATTCGGCATGCTCAATTTCCCATTAAGTTGGCCAATAACTCAATTAATGAACATTTCAGTTGTTTCCAATTTATTCCCAACAGAATCAATATTTCAGTAAACAATGCATCTGATTAACTATTGAGGATACATGTCTGTGGTGGGGTGCCAGGGCAAAGGGGTGTTTTTAGTATAGACTTCAATGGGGCTTCCAGAGAGGATGACAATGCACCCTCCATCCGGTGTGTGACGGAGGCTCCTCCCACCGCATCAAACACTGCGGTTTCTCCTTTTCTATCAATGAAAATTACATTTTGGGGACCAGCAGACGACATAATGGTTACATCACTGGACTCTATGTAGTTGACCGTGGTTCGAGTCATGGACTCGGCAGCTTAAAACTCATGCCAGGAGCGTGTGCATGTGTACCTAAAATCCCAAGAGGAGAATGGAGAAGAAGGGATTGCGGTGTGGCCATTCCCCCTGGAGGGTGATTTCTCACTTTCTGTCTCTCTGTCTCTCTGGTGAACGCACGTGCCCTATAGCAAAAATCTCTCTTAAAAAAGAAAAGATAATTACATGTTGCTACATTTTTATTTATTGTTTATGACTAGAGATGCCGACATCATTTTCTTGGGTATCCGTGGCGTTTCTTTGGTTAAGTACCTGTCTGTTTCTTTTACCTATTTTTTTCACTTGAGTGTCCAGTCTGTTTGGGGACATGACCTCCTTGTGTGATGTCCTTCATCCTAGCTTGTGTACCTTTAAATCTTACTTATTTCTGTTTATCATAATGAATTTCTTTCCTTCGTTTTAATTATGTACCATTTATGATATTTTTCATTTAGATCATTTATTATAATTTTCATTTAGTAAGATCTTGGTGTCATGTTAAGAAAGCCCTTCTCGGGGCCAGCAGTAGGCATGGTGGTTAAGGTGCTGGAATTCCTACACGGCCAACTGCAGTTCGAGTCCTGGACCTGGTGGCTTGCTTTCTCACTCTCCTTCTCTGTCTTTCTGTGGCAAAAACTCACATGAAAAAATAATAAATAAATAAATAAAATAATTCTTAAAAAAAAAAAAAAGAAAGAAAGCTCTTCTCTATCTCAAGACTAGAGAAAAATAAAATGACCCTTCCTTTGTTTTCTGCTTTTTTTTCTTTTTTAAAGTTTGTGGTGTCATTGTTTTTATATTAGAATTTAAAAAATCGAATATATTTTTTTTGGAGAGATTTTCACTATAGGGCGCATGCACTCGCCAGACAGACAGAGAGAGACAGAGAGACAGAATGCGAGAAATGACCCCCGGGGGGGGGATGGTCACGCCGCAATCCCTTCTCCTCCATTCTCCTCTCGGGATCTTGGGCACGCACGCACATGCACCTGGCGTGAGTTTAAACCACCGGGTCCGGGACTCAAACCGCGGTCAACTACGTGGGAGTCCAGCAACATAACCATTACGCTAACTGCTGGTTCCCCATTTTAAGTGTTTTTAATACTTCTATTTTTGGTATTTCGATCAGTTTCCTTTTATTTAAAATTGGCTAATGGGGGCCAGCATGTGGTGTGGTGGTTAAGGGTGCTGGACTCCCACATGGCCAACAGTGGTTTGAGTCCTGTACCTGGCAGCTTGCTTTTTCACTTTCTCACTCTCTCTCTTACTCTGTCCCTCTCTGGTCAAATTAAAATAAATAAATAAAAAGTTAAATAAAATAATTCTTTCAAAAAAATTGGTTAATAATAGTGTCTATCTCGTAGAGTCACTGTGAAGATTAATGTTCGCAACATGCTTAAAACAGTGTCTAGCACATGAGGTATTTAAGTGTTAAACATTTTATTATTTTATCAAGTTTATTTTACATACGTATATATATTTAGAGCTCTCATTGTCTTAGTCACTGTATGTGATTTGTCAAAAATTAAAAGAAGTGTGATAATTCGGCAAGTAGATGGCATAATGGTTATGTCACTAGATTCCCATGTAGTCGACCGCGGTTCAATTCTTGGACCTGGTGGCTTAAAACTCACGCCATGCATGTGTGCATGCATGCCCAAAATCCCAAGAGGAGAATGGAAAAGAAGGGATTGTTGCATGACCATCCCCTGGAGGGCGATTTCTCCCTTTCTGCCTGTCTCTCTGGCAAGTGCACACGCCCTATAGCAAAATTTCACTTGGAAAAAAAAAGAAGTGCAGTAAAATTTCTCAGTACTATCGCACTACTGTCACTTCTGTTTTTTTTCTCTTAATTGTTTTTTTTTTTTGGAGAGGTTTTCGCTATAGGGCGCGTGCGCTCGCCAGACAGACAGAGAGAGACATAGAGACAGAAAGCGAGAAATCACCCCCCAGGGGGGATGGTCACGCCGCAATCCCTTCTCCTCCATTCTCCTCTCGGGATCTTGGGCACGCACGCACACGCGCCCAGCGTGAGATTTAAGCCACCGGGTCCGAGACGCGAACCGCGGTCGACTACGTGGGAGTCCAGCGACATAGCCATTACGCTAACTGCTGGTTCCCTTAATTGTTTTTGTTTTATAAATTTAAGTGCTATGCAATCTCAAACAGTATTCACTGTAGTTATATTTTTATTCTAAATTGTATCTTTGTTATCTTATCTCCAGCTTTTCATCTTGAATTCAACCTTGGATTAGTTTATTATTAATAGTAGAAACAAAAACTCTCTAATTTTTGTTGTTTTTGTTTGTATCTGCCTGCTGTAGCTTTTATTTCTTTTTTTTTTTTTTTGCTAGAGAGTGCACGCACTTGCCAAAGAGATGGAGGAGAGAAGAAAGCATCCTCTATGGGGCATGACTATGCCACAATCCCTTCTCCATCTCTCTTCCCTTTCAGGACTTTGGGTATACATACCCATGCACCTGGTATGGTTCTTAAGCCTCTGGGTCTGGGACTTGAACTGCACAACTGCCAATATGGATCCAATTCCCTTAACCACCAGGCCATGGAGCTGGCCCTTCACTTTTCATATTTCTGAATAACTTTGTTTCAGGTTTCTCATTTGAGAGAGCATAGCAAAAAATTTTTTTAAATCCACACATAATCTATTTTTAGAAAAGAACTATGTATTTATTTAATTCCATTTGTTATTATTAATTTTTAAATTTGACCACACAGAGACAGAGATAGAGATAGAGAGAGAGAGCGAGAAAGAGAGAGAGAGAGAGAGAGAGAGAGAGAGAGAGAAAGGGAAAGCGAGAGAGCAAGCTGCCAGGTCCAGGACTTGAACCACAGTTGGTCATGTGGAAATCCAGTGCCTTTAACCACCACACCATCTGCCTACCCACAATCTATTTCTTTTAAAAAAATAAATTTTATCCAGTTACATTTATTATTAAAACATGTTCGATTGTATCTCTCTCATATTATTTTGTTTTCCAATTTTATGCTTCTTTGTTGGTTCTTTTTTTCTTCTATCTTTTTCTGTAAAAGCTTTGTTTTCTTTTAGAAAATTTTCCCTCAGCAATTTGGAAAGGATATGGTTTGCTTTCTGTTAAACAAGTTTATAACTTTAAATAACACACTGAGACTTCTTTTTCTCAATATATCATTGACATGGCTTTTTAACAGTGCTTGGCTGTCTACCCTGATTAGATTCACCAGGCGCTTGCCAAAACTCCTCCTCACTTATGCCAGGCTGAGATTTTCCTCCACAGCCCAGACTAAACGGCTCTGGCTGCCCTTGTTTGTGGCTGTTTAAAAACAAAACTCGTTAACATATTGTCAAATCATCCTTCTCCGGAGCTCAGTGAGATTTTGTGCTATCTGCCAATGGCAAAACAGCAGGTGGGCTTTAAGACATGGCCCTGGGCCCACTCTGGAATAGGGGAGGGGCAGCCTGAGGTGGGGTAGGAGGCCCTGAATTTAGAAATGACAGCTACAATGACTCCCCAAGGCCTGTCCCCACAGGAGAAGGCAGCATGGAGTGGAGGCACGTGGACTTGGATCCAAGTGCCCTACCTCCCATTCTGTGCCTAAGTGGCCTTTCTCCCACTCTGAGCTCATCCATGGGGTTCTCGCCTCCTCAACAATACAGGTGCTTGCTCCTCCTGGGCCAGCAAGGTTCCCTTTTCTATTTTCTATTTGATCCCATAAGAATGACTTTTACATTTTAAGTGTTTGTTTTTAATCTTTCTATTTTTGGCCTGTTCAATGGCCCTGCTCACCAGCACCTTCCAGATGCCTCTCTAGGGCTGTCTCATCTCCTTCTAGAAGGGCTCTGAGTTATTAGAGCAGGGGCTTGGGAACCAGACAGGATAGCTCTGGAGGGTCTCACTGCTCCTCCTGGACCCCACAAACCTCCCTGTCCTCCCTGTGCTCCCCGTTCTAGCTGCTTCCTCCAGAGAGCCTTCCCTGCGTGCTCCCCCTGGGCTCTCATCATCCTCAGTCCTCCACTCTGTGCCTGCCTCATTCTTTCTTTCTTCTTCTTCTTTTTTTTTTTTTGGAGAGGTTTTTGCTATAGGGTGCGTGCGCTCACCAGACAGACAGACAAGAGACAGAGAGACAGAAAGCGAGAAATCACCCCCCAGGGGGGATGGCCACGCCACAATCCCTTTTCCTCCGTTCTCCTCTCAGGATCTTGGGCATGCACGCACACGCGCCCGGCGTGAATTTTAAGCCACTGGGTCCAGGACATGAACCGCGGCCGACTACGTGGGAGTCCAGCGACATAGCCATTACGCTAACTGCTGGTCCCCTTAATTCTCTCGAGCTGATCTTTCATTTTTTTTTTAGTTTCCCCATCTAGTCTGACAGCCCATGAGCGCAGGGCTGGGGTCTCTTCCTCCTGCTGCTCCCTCTGGCTCACAGGGCTGGAAACAAGGAGGACTTAGAAAAGGCCCATTGAGTAAATGGAAGGTCAAGACAAAGAACTCTAGGATCTGATGCTTGGCTTCAAATGACAGCTGCTGCTCCCCAGTGGTGGGACCTTGGGCAAGCTACAATGCTTCTGCACAGGCGTGTGGTTGGAATGAGACGTGGTCATGTGAGAACTACACGGCACGGCCTCTGGCCCATAGAGAACAAGGAGTAAGCCGGGTTCCCACTGTCCTGCTGGCCTGCATGGCTAACTACGTAACAGCCTGACGGGATGTGGATGCGATGTGCAGGGGAGTGTGTCACAAGGTCACCAGAGGCCCCATGATCTGAGGCAACTCTTTTCTCTTTCATGAAACAGAGGGCTGAACAGACGACCCCGAGAGCCCTTCCTTCGCTGGCCTCCTTAGTGCTGTAGGGGTCGAGAGGCTGTGAGCCCCTCCTCGCCCCCGGGGCCGGGGAGCACATCTGCAGCAGCTCTGCCTCAGTTTCTGGCCAGGCTTTCCGGCTGGAGACCTTCTTTCCTCACCCTCCATCCTCCTCCAGCCCTCCCTGCCCCGACCCTGCCCCCCCAGGAGGGTACCAGCGCTCCGCTGCTGAGCAGGATCATGAAGATGATGAACGTCTCGAACCAGCTGTGCTCCACGATGCGGTAGCAGGTCTTGCGCAGCCGCCACCACACCTTCCCGGGGGACTGCGTGGTGTCCACGGTGCAGCAGGGGCAGCGCCGGACGCAGCCTGTGGGGGAGGGCGAAGGTCAAGCCTAGCGTGGGGCCTGTGAATGTGCATATCTGATGGTGAAGGAGGGGTGGCTGGGGGGGGGGATGAGTGATTGAAGGAGGTTATGATGATCCCGTAGGGAGCAGGGGGGCATGGCGGTGGGCTGCAGACGGCGGGGACTGTGGGTGGTGCCCGCAGGAGGCTCACACTGAACAGGCACTCAGAGGGTGCCCGATGGACTAAGCACCCATGAGTGGGTGTACGGCCTGGTAAGCAGGGTGGGGATGGGTCCCAGCTTGTTTTCTCCTCATCCGGGCAACTCTTCCCCTGGGGATACGTCCAGGAACCCCTGGCGTCCTTTGTCCCTGGACGCTCTCCCCCAGGCAGTTTCTGAGCTGCGGGGGATGGACCCCTTGGTGACAGCCACGTGCAGGCGAACCTTCATGTTATCCTCAGCCGCCCTCCAAATAGACAATCAGTTCATAAAAGCCACAGACGCCAGTCACCAACACGGCCACATGGATCCCCCGGGAGGATTTAGGGAGGGCCCCCTATGTGCCAGGCCTTGTGCCAGTGCCTGGCGGTACAGGGCTGATGAGGGGGTACACGGCCGTGCCGGCACACCACAGATGCAGTCACCACCAGCCCACAGCTGCCCTGCCACGCACACAGCGGGCAGATGTAGCCACGAATCATGTCACAGACAGAGGAACCCCCAGGGCCACGGAGGAACTGGCTGGGATTGGCATGTGACGTGGCCCCTCTGGGCAGGGCCGAGGGTGGGGCGAATGCTTCCCAGGGCGGTACCTTCTGTGAAGCAGTCGTCTGGATCCTTGACGTCCTCCCCGAGGTCGGGGATCTGCTCCAGGAGGTCAGCGGTGTTGGTCATGTCTGCTGTGCTACCCTCGGAGAAACTGTCCTCGTGGTTCTGTGGGCAGGAGTAGGGGGTGGGCAAGGGTGTGAGTGTGGGCCATGCAGCAGCCTCCAGCTTGAGCCCAGAGTCTCGGGGCGCCGGGGCCTCCCTGAGGAGGCTGCCAAACCATCCTCTGGCGCACACGCTGGGATCTGAGGTCAGGGTGGATGGGAGCCCGCCACGAGCCACCTAGGAGTGAGGAGCTGGGCCCAGGCTGGTCCTTGGGGGTCCTGGGTCTGTGAGTCTAGGGCTGGGATGTGGGGGTGTGAGGAGGGTCTGGAGACAAAACAGACATGGAGAGGCACCATGGACAGACTGGGACGTGGACACAGAGCGGTGGCATGGCGCACACAGCAGGAACAGACATGCCACATCCAGCACAGAGTCAGAACCGGGATCACGGGCACACAGAGGCAGCACAGTCAGCGCACAGAGAACGGACCCACAGCCCGGCTCACGCTTCTCACCCAGTTCACAGGGATGCTGGTGTGATGTGCGGAGCCTGGGATAGGATGGAAGGTTCCAGTGCTAGAACCTTCCCTTCCCGGCCTGACCCTGAGAACCTGATTATAGGGAGACTATGGAAAAGGTGTGCAAGTGGGTGGGCCCTCGTAAAGGTCCATGTGTCACTTGTGTGTGCTCTGCTCAGTGCCCTCTCTAAGGCCAGGGCACTCATTGCGGCCCCTCCATAGGGCGGGGCCCCTCTTCCCCAGCCACTGTGGACACTGGCTGCTCAGCTGGCCCCTTCTCCAGAACACTGTCAGTAGCCAGGCAGCTGAGCCAGGGGTGGCCCGCACCCTGCGATGGGGCTGGGGCAGGAAAGAAAAAGGCTTG
>NW_006198338.1:1150808-1192279 GCF_000334495.1 Tupaia belangeri chinensis | reverse complement strand
GAATGCAAAAGGCTTGGGGTTGGGGTGATGCTGTGTTGCAATGGGTGCTCCAGAACTCCCGGCAGGACCAGGCTGAGGCAGACCCCAGCTCATGGCGCCTTTGCATAGCTTCTTCTTTTGTTTCTTCCTTATTGGTTTTTCCGGAGGGCGCTCCCTCAACAAGTCATCTGCACAGAATGCTTGTCTCAGGCTCTGCATTGAGGGAACCCAACTTCAAGACAGTGCAGGAGGGAAGGGGTTCCGGAGAGAGAAGGAAAGCCTTCCTTGCTTCAGATGGGGTCTAGACCTACTCCCATCTCAGCCGGCCTCACCTCCCACCTCCGCCCAGCCCAGGCTGCACGCAGAGATGAGCTTGCTAGAATTTCTGGGTACATGTGTACTCCTCGAGTTCCTTTTTTCTTCCTTTGCTGAATCGCTCTGCTGAGGTCTCCATGTCCTCTTTTCAGTGTTCAATGTTTGCGATAGGGAAGGCTGGATCCTGGAGGGCAGCTGGTGGAGGTCAGAGCCTGCGGCCCACTGCAGGGTGGATCCAACTTTCAGGGCTGCTGGGGACTTTGAGACCCCCTCCCTGCTCCTCCCAGCTCAACTGTGGTGTCCACAGGAGCCAGGCTGTACGAAAGGCAGTCTTCATGCTTCCAGGACTAGAACTGTCTGAAGTACCCGAGGTAGGGGGACTGTGTGGGGGGACAAGTCCTCAGGATCCTACTGCAGGTGAGATGAGGGAGCCCTTTACCTGGAAAACCCCACCCCTTCTCTCATCTCCTCCATAAGCCCCACCACGAACTGATCTGGAGAAATAAAGAAGTCACAAAACTACTTCCGGTAGGGGAGCCCCTCTCTCCTGTGGTTTTCTGCCTCTTCTGGGTCTTCCTGTCCCACGTGCCTGTGAACATCAGATTGTCCAGGGGCAGAACTCTGACCTGCACAGTTGAGGCGATGACTCCACTGGGCGGCCTTTGTGCTCCCAAACTGGCTGCAATCACACAGCCGCCCATGGGCCCAGCACATAAAACGGGAAGTGAAAAAGGGTGGGCCGAGGAATGTGGTCGGGCTGCAGCTGACAGTCACGTGCACCTTCTGAACACATGCCCCCGCCTCCACGTGCTTCGCATTGAGTGAGGCTAGGTGGCATCCCCTGCTCAGGGCTGCAGACTCAGAGCTTACGAGGGCCAGCAGGTAACGGAACACTGGCAGGGAGCCAGCTCTGGTAGACCAGATGGCCGCAGACAGCATCGATGAGACGGCCACTCGGCTCTGGCAGGGTTGGTACCTCTTCTGAGTTTTCAAGAAAGGCTGGGAATGCAGATTTTTACGTAAAAGATTCCAGGTTTTAAGACAGCAGCAGCTAATTGAAAATGAAATCTTTCGGTGGCCAGAAAACCCCAAAGGTGGCTGGGTGGACCTCTAGCTTTAGTGCAGGTGAGACGGCTTGGTGGTCAATGTGCCAAGAAGTTGCTCTCAGAGCTCCCTGAAGTCCTCTCGGGACAGGGGGAGTCACAGGACAAACGTCTACCAAGCAGGACACAGAACGGGGACAGAGTGTGGGCACGTGGAGGCGCTGTTAGTTGTGCACCAGAGGGCGGGGCTGGATGCTTCCAGAAACCCCTGTGGCTCCAGCCCCGGGCCGTCTCTTCTGTCAGGCAGGCATGCCCACCCTCCCCTCTGACCGCAGCTGTGGCTTCCAGCAGCAGATGCAGGTGTGTGCTCGGGCCCTCGCGTGGCCTGGCGCAGCCCAAGCAGCAGCGCTCAGCGACTTCAGCGACAAAGGCGTGTGTTACCTCGCTGCACCCTGGGGCCCGGGGCTCCGCCTTCTGCCGCTGCTGCTGCCCGTCGGCCTGAGATGCACTGGTCTTGGCCTCTGAGGAGGCAGTCTCTGACACTTGGCTCCAGGCCCTGGGTTGCCGGGAGGCCACTGGGCTGCCAGACATGGGCTGGGATTCCTGCCGGAGAGACCCCAGTCCATGAGCTGTGCTCACATGCCCAGCCAGAGGGTCTCCGGGGCCTGGGCCTGCTCATGCACCTGGGACACTTTTTCCTGTCCATTTCATGGGGTCTTCAGCTCCCTGAAGCCTCCCTCAGGGGCCCTGAGTAGGCAGTGGCGGCTCCTGGTTGGTCCAGGTGAAGCCCCTGGCCAGCCTAGCATGGGCCTTTCCTGCCCTGGGCTCTGGAATGGGGCAGCTGGCTGTGAGGCCCAGGGCATGGGTGTTCACAACTCCGCTAAGGATGCTAACTTCTACAAGTCCCCATGATGCCCCAGCTTGCCTACACACACACACACACACTCACCCGCATGCATGCACACGCACCCTGACACTCACCCACACGCACGCACAAGCACTGGCCCCAGGGAGTCATGGTCAACAGGCTCCAGAGGAAGGGAAAGGGGGAACTGTCAAAATCACCCCATGCTGCGGATCACGGTAAGCCACGGTCCTGGCAACACCAACGTCCCGTCCCCACCTGACACCGGCCTGGCCCACAACTGGCTGAAAGGACCAAGACTAGTCTTGGGGACCATGGGGAGACCAGAGGACAGGGAGTAAGCCTAAAGTCTCGAATCAGGTTCCGTGCGTGGGGAGCGGCTGCACCCCACAGCCAGGCTCATGGGGTGCTGCCCAGGGTACAGCCAGGGTGGGCCCAGTGCTGCTGCTCCTCGTGGCCCGACCCAAAGACCTGAGGGGAGGCCGTGTGAGCCAGGCTCGGGTCAAGGGAAAACCAGGGCCAGGCGCTGTCTCACTGTCCAGACACGGGTCCCAAGTGTTAAAAATAACAGGTCGAGAGATAAGATAGGGCTGTCTCTGACACCTCCGTCTTAGGGATGCTTATTTTTAAATCTCAGAGTTAGCCCTGGGTGTGGGAGGAGGGGAAGGGGCAGCCGGGAGGTCAGGAAATGGCATTTTTCTCTCCCTGAGACATCCCACCTTGCTAGTCTTGAGGGGGACAATGGTCTGGGGGTGGGGGTGGGGGTCTCCTGCCAGACAGGGGTCCTGGCTCTGTTCTAGACTCACGAGGAACTCTTAGCAGTCTTTCTCTCATGCCATGCCTCGGTTTCCCGGTCTGGACCCCTCCTCGGCCTCTCCCAGGCTGGGTGAGGGACGGCGGGTGGAGAGCTGGTCTCAGCACCCTTTGAGAGGCCGGCTGTGGGAGCGAGGCCTGTTTTCTCCCTGTGCCCCACCTTGCTGCTGAGGCAGACTGGCTGGGCAGCTGCCTTGAGCGAGGTTGGTCCCCTGGATGGCAGAGGCCCGGGCTCTGTGCAGGCAGGTGCTGTGTGTGCCGGTTGGGGCTCACCTGCTTGCTGGACTCGTCCTCTGTACCCAGGCTGTTCTCCTCGTCCTCCTCCTGGTCCTCTGTGTCCGACTCGGCCACAGCGATGGGCACGCACACAGGCTCCGAGTCCCCGGGAGTGCCCTGGCCTGGCCGCTCGCCTTCCTCAAAGCGCGTCTCCTTGCGGGCCGGAGGTGCCTTCTCCGTCTCTGGGAGCGGTGGGGAGTTGGGGGTGGTGATGCAGTCGGGCAGCCGGCCTCGGGCGGCCAGGGCTGCTGGCAACTTGGGCCGCCGCCGCAGGAGCCCCCAGCAGAAGTCCCAGGTGGTCCGCTTAACAAAGCGCAGCCCTCGCTGAATGCGGGCCAGGGCCAGCTGGAGGTTGTTCATCTCGCCGTCCTCGTCGGGGGCTGTGAGGTTGTCCGCGCTGAAGGAGCTGAGCAGCAAGGCCAGGAAGAGGTTCAGAACCTGTCGAGGCAACAGGCCAGGCTCACTGAGGCACTGCGTCATGCCATGGCCTCTCAGCCTCAGTACCAGGATGGGGAAATTGCAACAAACAGCCCTGAGGCATGGCTGGGGTCCCGGGCCCTCATCCTAACCCCTCCGCTCTCATGAATATGGAAGATCCGTCTCTAAAAGAAAAAGTTAAGGATGTTCAGACTTAGTCCCCTCGTGTCCCGGCCCAGGTTCTGTGGAGAGTCATAGGTTCATCTGCCATCAAGGTTTACAGACAGGGACGAGGCCCAGCCAGGGCTGTGCCCGGGGTCACACAGGTAGTCTGGGGCCAAGCTCCAGCTCAGCACAGCTGCTTCTCCGTATGGGTCTCCCTCTCCCTTCACCCCTTCCTGCTCTCTTAAGAGTCGTGGATCAAGGATGGCCCAGGGCTCCTTCTTGGGAAGTGGAGTCCAGTCTGGGATGACCAAGGACAGGACAGAATCCCCCCAGAGTTCTGGGGCTTTCCTGGAAGGGGCCGGTACCTGCTGGTGAGGGAGTAGCAGTGAGCTGCCTCTGAGCCCCCTATGACACGGGCTCCCTGCTCACAAGGAGCTACCTTGAGCCCCAGGTCGGACCATGCTTCCCAGGTGAATGGCGTGGGGGTCTGAGCAGAGGTGGCAATGGCAGGAAAAGCAGCCAGGCAGGGCAGGGCAGCTCTCGGGCACCTCAGACTAGTGTGGGCTCAGGCCAGGGAGAGGTGGAGCATCCGGTGGTGAGGGGTGCCTGGCGGGGTACTGTGTGAAGGACAAGGCCCGCTGCACTGCAGGGAGTCCAGGAGGGGCTGGAGTTGAGTTTCCAGAAGGCACAGTGCTTGCTGGGAGCACCTGGATAGTCTCACTCGTCCCTGCAAGGACTCCAGGGCCTCCCTTGTCACCAGCTTCACAAGTTTGGCTTCTCCCTGTGCTTTCCCTGTTTCTGCTCCCCAGCCCCGCCTGATCATCACTTCCCAATTCAATTGCAAGCTTGCTCCCGCCCACGCCCCCCGGCAGCGGCCCAATTCCTGAGGCGGCCAAGGAGGGGGTCGCGTGGGCTGCACTGCAGGGAGTCCAGGAGGGGCTGGAGTTGAGTTTCCAGAAGGCACAGTGCTTGCTGGGAGCACCTGGATAGTCTCACTCGTCCCTGCAAGGACTCCAGGGCCTCCCTTGTCACCAGCTTCACAAGTTTGGCTTCTCCCTGTGCTTTCCCTGTTTCTGCTCCCCAGCCCCGCCTGATCATCACTTCCCAATTCAATTGCAAGCTTGCTCCCGCCCACGCCCCCCGGCAGCGGCCCAATTCCTGAGGCGGCCAAGGAGGGGGGCGCGTGGGCCGCAGTAACTTCCCTCCCCCAGCAGCCTCTAAGCCTCTCATCCGCAGGCAGATCCGCTAGGAGATCGCAGGGCTGTTAGCGAGGGGCGGCTGGGCTCAGCTAGACGCTGGCCCAGCCAGGGGCTGAGAGCTCTGGGCATTAGACATCTCCTGAGGATTGACAGTCTAGCAGGCCCTGGGGCTGGGTCAGGGGCTGAGTGAGGCTCCACCTATGGGGCGGTCAGTTGGAGGAGACTGCCGTGGGGCGGTAAGGCCAGCCAAAGGACTGGGTTCTATGGCACTGTGCCTCGGTGCCCTGGCTCCTCGTCAGGCTCTGGGATCAACGTTCAGGCCATGATAGGTGACCCCAACTTGGCCTGCCCTGTCCTGGTTAGGCACATGTGAAGCGAAAGCAGGCAGGTCTGGGGAAAGGCTTGGAACCTCCAGCCCATGGTAGTCACCCCACAACCAGCTGGAAAAGTGGACTAAACATCTCCGTGAGCGGATGTGACCCTGAGCTGCCCACGACAGACGCAGCAGCTGGAGCGGGAGGCAGACCATGCAGGGATGCTGTCTGAGCCCTGTGGGCCACCTGTGTGCCCAGCAAAGGGCTCCCTGTCACCTTCTGGGGTGGTCACGCAGTCAGGCAACTGCGTCACCACTGGACACTGGACGCTGCTTCTGCCTCAACTTTCGCTCTTCCTGAGCCCCATCTCTGGCATTGAGACTCTGATCTCTCTCAACTGGGGTTCCCCACATTGTAGAGACACAAAGCGAGATGCACCTGTCCTAGGGCAGAGACATGGCACGGGAGCAAAGGCCTGGGTCCCTCCTGATGGCACAGCAGGGACTTCCACCACGGCTACTTAGAGTGACAAAGCTTCGATGGGGCCCCGCCTCACCCAGACCACCACTTGTCTGGACCTGTGCTTTGATCACCATGTTCCTTCCCTTTTTAGCATTATCTGTTGATCAAGCCCTCTTCTAGGAAGCCTTCCTGGATTTCCTGAGCTGGAGGGGAACCTACTCTCGGGCTCCTCCTTAATGACTCTGATTGCTCACCAGGCTAAGAGTTGCTGTAGGCCTGTTTACGCTCCCCACCTCCCCGCTCTCTCAAGCTGGGAGCAGTGTCAAGGTTGGGGCTCAGCCACATTCACCGCTGCATGCTCAACAGCGTCTCACTTGACATTTGTAACGAACGGAGGCTCAGTAAATACTTGTTAAGCCAAATTTTAAAACAATGTGATAATCCATTGATAATGAATAACCATAAAAATGGGTAGAGGAGTAAATAGAGAATGAGTAAAAAATGAGTAAATAATGAATCAACAGGTAAGTAAGCGAGTGAATGCATAAATGAGCAAAATGCAATGAGTGAGTGATGGAGAGATGGGCCAATGAATGAGGGAGTGGACTGCTGGGCGAACAGGGGGTGAGACAGGTGGATGGACAGATGGGCACATGGATGCCATGTGTGTGAATGGGTAAATGAATGGAGGCAAAAACAGAACATCAGACAGATGAATGGGTGGGTGATGAGTGAATGAATGGATGGATGAGTGAATGAGGAGATGGGGGTTAAGGGAGGTATGACTGGGTGAACGATGGGAGGATTAGTAACTGAGGTGACAGACGGGCGAGGAGGTGGGTAGATAGTGGCTGGTGGGTGGATGACTGATGAGTGGATGAATGGCTGGGTAGGTAGATGTCTGAATGAGCAGACAGGAGAAAGAACGACTGGGTCAATGAACAGATGAATTGATGGTAAGAGTATAGAGGAACGGACAAGTGGGCACAGAGGTGGGTGGATGGAAAGATGGGTGAAGGAGTGGTTGGAGAATGGATGGGTAGAGAGATGGATGGATGGATGGTTTAATGGCTAGACGGTTGAGTGAGTGAATGGTAGGGTCAGTGAGTGGACATAATGGCTAGACGGTTGAGTGAATGAATGGTAGGGTCAGTGAGTGGACATAATGGCTAGACGGTTGAGTGAGTGAATGGTAGGGCCAGTGAGTGGACAGACAAATGACTCGCTGGGTGGGTAGCTGGGTGAATGAGTGTGTGTGTGTGTGTGTGAGACCCTGGCTGACTCACCACAAGGTTGCCAATGACCATAACAAGCAAGAAGACCAGCAGGCACAGGGACTGTCCAGACACCTCCATGCAGTCCCACATAGTCTCGATCCACTCGCCACAGAGGATGCGGAAGATGATGAGGAAGGCATGGAAGAAGTCCATCATGTGCCAGCGGGGCAGCAGGTCGGAGTCGCTGATGCGATGTCTCAGCTCGGAGTAGTTCTTGCCGAAGAGCTGCATGCCCACCACGGCGAAGATGAACACGATGATGGCCAACACCAGTGTCAGGTTGCCCAGCGCCCCCACGGAGTTCCCGATGATCTTGATGAGCGTGTTCAGCGTGGGCCATGATTTGGCCAGTTTGAAGACGCGCAGCTGGAGAGCAGAACAGGAGGGGTCCTCGTGAAGGGCTTTGGCTCCTACCGCCATGGGCATCTTTACCCTCCCAGCTCCTGCTTGAAAGCCCAGGGAGTCCCTGGAGGAGCTGCTGCCTGCTTCTCCCTGTTTTTCCAGGAGCTTTAGAGATCTCTGCACACCTGAGGGAAGCCACTTCGGGCTCTGTGTCAGGCCAACAGCTCCAGCCTCATCTCCTCAACCCTGTTTTCAGTAGATTTTCCCAGTGTGGAACACCCTTCCTCTCCCGTATCTGTTCTTATCAGGTATCATCCCAGCTAGCTCAGACCATCTCAGGCTGGCCCACTGCCTCTCTCTCTCCGTTCAGTACCATAGAGAAAGGGGGAGGAGCTAGCATTTATTAAGTACCTACTGCGTGCACAGCCTTGGGCTTAGGATGCAGGAGCTCATTCAGGACTCCCACTAGCCACAGGAGGTCGGCACTATTACCTCATCTGACAGACCGGAGACACCAAGCCCTGAACAGGGAGTAACTTGTCTCGGTCCCTTGGCTTGTAGCAATGGAGTCAGGATTAGAACTCGCATTCTGGGCTTCTCCTACTGTCCCCACCATCTGCCTTCCGACACTTCCCAGCAGAGGCACCTGCAGTGCCCAGGACCTCCTCCAGGGGGGCCTTTCCTAACCACACCTCTGGCTCCGTATCTGGACCTTGTAAGCGTGTGCATAGACTCCCAGCAGCCCGATACTGGATCAGCGTTGGAATTTTAGCAAGATCCTCCGGTGATTTGTGTACATTCAAGTTAAAAACTAAAATGCTGATTCAGAGGGGACCAGCAGGTGGCGTGGTGGATAAAGCATTGGACACTCCCACATGGCTGACCGCGGTTCGAGTACCGGACCTGGTGGCTTGCTTTCTCTCTCTCTCTCTCTGTATCTCTGGTCAAATGAAAATAAATGAATGAACAAATACAATTAAATAAATAATTTTAAAAAATGCTGACTCAGAAAGAAGCAGGGAACAGGGCTGGCTCCACCCAGGACGTGCAAACGTGAAACTCAGTTCCCCTCTGCGTCTGAGTCTCCTCATCTGTGAGATGGGGATGTAGGGTCACCAGCCCCACTCCTGGATGCTGTGAGGACTAAAGGGACCGTCGTGAACCATAAAGAGCTTGGCAGATCGTCAGGATGGCCATGCAACTGCTCCTCCTGGGGATGTCTCCTCTGGATTCCCACTTTGCACCCCCACACCGCCAGTACGGGGCTGGGCACCCCGGGGTACCTAGCAACGTGGGGATGACCGAGGGGTGACCTTGGAGGGGGTGTGGGGGTGTGCCCTGGTGCCCCGGCTCCCCACCCACGCCCCTGCCGTGGGCCCAGCCGGGTACCAGGCGGAAGGAGCGCAGAACCGACAGGTTGCCCATGCGGGACAGGCCCAGCTCCATGAGGCTCAGGATGACGATGATGCTGTCGAAGATGTTCCAGCCCTGCTGGAAGTAGTAGAAAGGGTCAAGGGCGATGATCTTGAAGGTCATCTCTGCTGTGAAGATTCCCGTGAAGACCTGTGGACAGAGTGGCAATCAGCGGCCCCCGCCTGGGTTGGACAGACCTTCAGGCCAGCAGGGCACCCGGCCTCCTGACTTGCTCCAGCGGGGTCTCCCTCCTGGGCTGCCAGCCCTGACTGCACCAGGATCCCAGTGAGTGCATTCTCGGCGGCTGCCCAGCCCCTGGGGCCAGCTGTCTTCTCCAGCCTGATGTCCCAGCCCTTGGCTCCTCACCACCAGGACACCAGCCTGGCATCAGAAACAGCCCAGACTTGCCTCAGGCTGCCTACCTGCAGACACACGGCTTAGGATGGGTGAGGACACACAGAGACCCGGCCTCCTGCAGCCAGTGTCTCTAAAGGACGTGCCCTGACCCCCTCCCGTGCCAGATCCAGGCATCCCCATCCACTCACAGAGCGTTTGTTTTAGGTACTCGAATACAGCTATTCTTTTTTTTTTTTTTTGAGAGATTTTCACTGTAGGGCGCATGTGCTCGCCAGACAGACAGAGAGAGACATAGAGACAGAAAGCGAGAAATCACCCCCCAGGGGGGATGGTCACGCCACAATCCCTTCTCCTCCATTCTCCTCTCGGGATCTTGGGCACGCACGCACACGTGCCCGGTGTGAGTTTTAAGCCACCGGGTCCGGGACACGAACCGCGGTCGACTACGTGGGAGTCCAGCGACATAGCCATTACGCTAACTGCTGGTTCCCGAATACAGCTATTCTTGAAAAGTGCGTGAATTTTGGTCTCAGGCCTCCGCCTTCTACGGGGTTACCCAGGCTTCACAAGGCATGTGATCAAAGCTCAGTAGTTTAAGATGCCAGAGAATGGCGGCCAGACCTGAGTTCCAGGCAGGGTCTGCCACCCTGTGATTCTGGGCCAGCGTCTTCACCTCTCTGAGCCTTGAGTGTCCTCGTATGTACAATGGGGTAACAGTAACGTCATCGGAGGCATCTAAGTCAGAGCTCATGGGTGTAAAGTGGGTGCCACACGGGAGGGGACGGCTCTGGTCACCGTGGGCAGCATTCATTGTGCCTGTGAGAGTGGCCAAGGGGTCTGAAGCCTGCAGGCAGAGGTCGCCTTCAGATGCCAACAACTCTGCATGCCACAGAGGCTCGCTGGGACCTGGCAGATGGCGGCTCTGGGTGTGGGGACCCATTTCCCCCCCAACTCCTGGCAGGAGGGCTGCTTAGCCATCAATGCCTATAGCGACTTCCCGGGCAGTGAGAGGACTTATGGGGAGCCCCCAATTCTCCTTGGCCTTGGCATACACCTTGAATGGGGCATACTCTACATGCTGTACACCTGCACTGAAACTTACCACCTCGTGACCATCTTTCTGTGCCATTAAACACAATCTACAGCCTCGTTTTCTTTTTATTAAGCAGTGGTGGCATATTCCACTGTACAGATGTGCCTAACCAGATTAACCATGATCGGCATTCTTTTATCCCTGTTAAAAACACTGTCATAATAAACATCCTTTTACATACACGTGTTAAAACAACTCGCCCAATTCTTCTCTTAGGGCAGATTTCTGGGAATGGAATTGTGCAGTCGGTGAACCTTTTTAGGAATCCTGACACATATTGCCAAGCGATCTTTATTCATTCATTTTAATTTGACCAGAGATAGAGAGAGAGAGAGAGAGAAAGCAAGCCACCAGGTCCGGTACTCGAACCTAAGACACAGGTTTCAGCCAATTCCATGCATGGGAGTTGCTGCTTCATTTATTCCCTCCCCACGGCCTGTTCTAATTCAACAGGGCACTGTTGTTTTATTTGATTTTTATGTTTCCCTTTTTACAAACTGGCTCGTTCATATCCTTTGCTTATTGTTTTATTAGGGTGTTTGTCTTTTTTTTTTTTTTTTTTGAGAGGTTTTTGCTATAGGGCACGTGTGCTTGCCAGAAAGAGAGATAGAAAGTGAGAAATCACCCTACCCCAGTGGGGATGACCATGCTGAAATCTCTTCTCCTCCATTCTCCTCCCGGGATCCTGGGCACGCACGTACATGCGCCAGGAGTGAGTTTAAGCCACCAGGTCTGGGACTCGAACCGTGGTCGGCTACATGGGAGTCCAGCGACATAGCCATTACACTAACTGCTGGTCCCCATTTTTTTTTCCTTTTAGGGAGATTTTTGTTATAGGGTATGTGCACTCTCCAGAGAGACAGAAAGCAAGAAATCACCTCCCCTCCCGGGAGGATGGACATATTCCAGTACCTTCTCCTCCATTCTCCTCTTGGGATTCTAGGCATGCACACATATGTGCCTGGCCGGAGGTTTTTTGTTGGGAGGAGCAGAGATACTTGCTATAGGGCATGTGTACTCACCAGAGAGACATAAAGCAAGAAATCACCTCCTGGGGGGGATGGTCATGCTGTAATCCCTTCTCCATTTTCCTCTTGGGATTTTGGGCACACGACACGTGCCCGGCCTGAGTTTTAAGCCACCAGGTCCAGGACTCAAACTGTGCTCTACTATGTGGGAGTCCAGCAACATAACCATTATGCCATCTGCTGGTCCTGTGCCTTTTTTGTATTGTTGTGCGTGTCATCCTTGCGCAGGGGCCATGCTAATCTTCTCTGTATCGTTCCAATTTTAGTATATGTGCTGCCGAAGCGAGCACTTTGTATTGTTTTAAAATATACTTTATGTATTAAGTATATTACTCCTTTGTCTACTATATGTATTGCCAGGATTTTCCTGGTTTGTCATTTACCTTTATTATATTTTTTTAATTAAAAAAACTTTTCAGAATATATACTTCAAGTATGAAATAATAGAAATACCTTTGTACCCACCATCAAACTGTCAAATATTAGCATTTTGCTTTGTTTCAAATCTTCTTTTATTTTTTCTTACAAAATAATAAGAGCAAATATTGAAATAGTATTTACTATCTGACAGGTACCACTGCACTGTTTTACATTTACTGAGTTATTTGAGCCTCACAACAACCCGATGGGGTATATAAAGTTTACTATTCTCATTTTATAGATAGGGAAATTGAGAGACAGAGAAATTAAGCCACTGATCCAAATGATGGCTTTCACTGTTAAGTCTTACCCACCTGTGCCATCACAGATAAAACTGAAGCCACCCATCGGACTCAATTCACTCCAACATAAAAACTACTGGTCCAAGGGACCAGCAGTTAGCGTAATGGCTATGTCGCTGGACTCCCATGTAGTCGACCGCGGTTTGAGTCCCGGACCCGGTGGCTTAAACTCACGCTGGGCGCGTGTGCGTGCGTGCCCAAGATCCCGAGAGGAGAATGGAGGAGAAGGGATTGTGGTGTGGCCATCCCCCCTGGGGAATAATAATACATTTTTGTATTATTTTAAGCTTTATATTAATGGGTGGTGATACATGCATTCTCTTTTTCAAATTCCTTTTATTTATTTATTTTTAATTTGCAGAAAGGCACATGCATTCACAGGGCGGGGTGGGGGGGGGAAGAAAGTGAAAAAGAACCCCTATGGGGAATGGCCACACTCCCTTCAGGATTTTGGGCACAAATGCACATGCTCCTGGTGAGTTTCTTAGGCTGTGGGGTCCAGGACTCGAACCCACCATCAGCTATATAAGATCCAGAGGCCCTAACCACAGACTAGCCCATATGCGTAACACCATGTTTATGAGATTTATCTATATCTATCTATCTACCTCTCTATTGCTAGTGGAGGCATGTGCTCACCAGATAGTCAGAGAGAGAGAGAGGAGGAGAGGGAGAAACACTCCAATGGGTGATCATGCCACAATTCCTTCTCCATTTCTCCATCTGTCAGGATCTGGGGCATATACACACATGCTCCCACCGTGTTTTTCAAGTTGCTATGGCCAGAGCTCCAACCGCAGTCAGTCTTGTGGGATCCAGCTCTCTTAACGACTAGGACGTGGGAGCTGACCCAAGAGGTCTATCCATATTGATACAGGTGTATTTTTGATGCTAATTGTTTATAGTATATCATTCTATGAATATACCACAACTTACTATATTTTTATGGTGAGATAAACATTTCTTTTGACTCCAATTTTCCTTATGAGTAACAGTGCTATACGGAACTTTCTTGTACATATTGCCTTGTGAGACTTTCTTAAGTTATGTATCTGAAATTGTTGACTTGCAGGGTATACACATTTGATTGATCAGATATTGTATAATAGCTCCCTAAAATGATTATATCAGGACCAACGGTTTGTGTAATGGCTATGTCGCTGGACTCCCATGTAGCTGACCGTGATTCGAGTCCTGGACCTGGTGGCTTAAACTCACGCCAGGCGAGTGTGCGTAAGTGCCCAAGATCCCGAGAGAAGGATGGAGGAGAAGGGATTGTAGTGTGGCCATCCCCCCCCCGGGGGGGGTGATTTCTCGCTTTCTGTCTCTCTGTCTCTCTCTCTTCCTAGGGAGTGCATGCGCCCTATAGCAAAAACCTCTCCAAAAAAAATAAAATAAAATAAAATAAAATAAAATAAAATAAAGAAAAAGAAAAAGAAAAAAAAAAAGATTGAACCAAGTGTATGCACTTATAAACTGAGTTGCAACTGTTCCACATCCTTGCCAACACAGTGTAAATTTCTATGTTTTTGATTCTCTTATGGGTGAGAAACAGTATTTCAATATCTTTTTTTTTAAGAAATTTTTTTGCTAGAATATTTATTTATTTATTTATTTATTTATTTATTTATTTATTTAAATTTGACCAGAGAGGGACAGAGAGAGAGTGAGAAAGCTGGAAAGTGAGAAAGCAAGCCACCAGGTCCAGTACTAGAACCGTGGTCAGTCAGGTGGGAGTCCAGTGCCCTTAACCACCACACCACCTCCTGGCCCCTCACTGTTGCTTTAATTCTCATCCCCTGTGTTTCTCTTCATTTGTTTATAAACATTTGAATTTCCTCTACTTTGATTTGCCTGATATTTCCTTTGTCTAATGCCATGGCTGTGCTTTTACTATTGGATTGTCCCTCCAGTTTTTAATTGTTTAATGGTGTCTGGATGCCATACTTTTCTAGTTAAACATCTTTTTTTAAAAAAAATTATTTATTTATTTTTATTTGTTATTATTATTTTTTAGTTGATCAGAAAGAAACAGAGAGAGAGAAAGGGAAAGTGAGAAAGCAAGCTGCCCAGATCTAGGACTTGAACCACAATTGGCCATGTGGAAATCCAGGGCCCCAACCACCATGCCACTGTCTGGCCCTAGTTAAATATGTTTCATAATATCAACTCTAGTTTGTGGTAGTGATTTAATTTAGTTTGTAAGTATCTATGGTTAGGCAGATATACATTTTAACACAGGTACATTTAGCAATCTTTTCTTGCATGATATAATTTTTTTTTTTTTTTGTGGAGAAGTTTGTGCTGTAGGGCGCATGCGCTCGCCAGACAGACAGAGAGAGACAGAGAGACAGAAAGCGAGAAATCACCTCCCAGGGGGGATGGCTACGCCACCACACGTGCCTGGCGTGTTTTAAGCCACCGGGTCCGGGACGCGAACCGCGGTCGACTACATGGGAGTCCAGCGACATAGCCATTACGCTAACTGCTGGTCCCCACATGATATAAATTTTTCAGATTGGTGATGAAAACCTGCCCAACCCCAAGATTGTAAAGGCTCTTCTCCAATTTCATTCTAAAACCTTAAAATTTTGCTTGATCACATTTAGGTGTTAAATTCAATGCCACTGCATTTAATGTACGAGTATGATGTGAGGTAGGGATCTAGGTCATCATTCTACCCAGCATTATTTATGAAGTAGTCCATGCTTTTCTTACTGATTTATAATGCCATCTCTGTTATTTATTAAGGTGCCAAATGAACAGGGATTGTTATGTATCTGAGGTCTCATTTTTGTAGCACAGATTCATTTTTTAAATTTCTACACCATACTATTGGGTCATCAGGAAAGTCATGAAGCATTTTTGCATTGAAAAACATAGAAAAAGATGTCATGACTTTTCTGACAATCTAATACAATGTTTTTAGCTTCATGATATATCAATATATGGTAGTAGATTCCTTACCATATTCCTTCATTTATACTGATAGTCTTTACTTTTCCATCTAAATTTTAGTATTACCTTGTCAAGTTCCATGAAAAAGAAATGTATTGAGATTTTGATTATAATTACATTAAATTAGGACTAGCAGATGGCATAATGGACTCCCATGTGGCTGACTGTGGTTTGAGACCTGGACTTGGAGGCTTGAAACCCACACCTGGGGTGTGTGCATATATGCCCAAAATCCCAAAAGGAGAATGCAGAAGAAGGGATTACGGCATGGCCATCCCTCCTGGGGGATTATTTCTCACTTTTCACCTCTCTCTGGCAAATGCACGCACCTGATAGCAAAAATCTATCTCTAAAAAAAAGAATTACATTAAATTTATAAGTTATCAGGAAGAATCGTTATCTCTACCATATTCAGACTTACATCCATGAAAATGGTATACCTCTCCACTTATTTAACTTTTTTCTTACATTTTTTCAATGGTTTCATAATTTTTTCACACAAAATCTATACATTTTTTTGTTAAATTTACCTGTGGATTTCTTGTAGTTTTTATTGAGATTTTTAAAGGTGAACTTTTAAAAAATATTTATTATTTTTTAAATGTGACCAGGGAGAGAGAGAGAGAACAAGAGAGAGGAAGTGAGAAAGTAAGACACCAAGTTTGGGACTTGAACTGTGATTGGCCACATGGGAGTCTGGTACTTCAATCACCATGCCACCTGCTGGCCCCATTAAGGGTTAACTTTTTAAAAAATGTTTTCTACTAATTGATTATTGATGGTGACTGGAGCACAATTTGGTAAAATGAGCCTGTACTCACTGGTATTGTTGAAGTCTTACTAGATCCAATGACCTTTCTGGAGATTTTCTTGGATTATCTACAGAAATAACAACATAACCTGGAGAAAATGTCAGGCCTATTTCCTTTCCTTCTTTCTTCTATTTCATCTATTTCTGTCCCTGCACTACATTCTGGGTAACTTCCTTATATCTAAATGTATATCCATTTAATTATCTACCCAGTATTAATGTGCTATTTGATTTAAAATCTCAATGATTGGATTTTTCACTTCTAGATATTTTTTGGTTCTTCTTCAAAGTTGTCTTAGTGTTATGTTTTTTTATTTCTTCTATGTCTTTGTTACAAACATTATTACTTTATTGTCTCTATCCAATTCTACTATGTGACATTTTTAAGGAGATAAGCTGTGTGTGTGTGTGTGTGTGTGTGTATTCATGTCTGCTGACTCTTGCTCATGGTAGACTATTTCCTTGTGTGTCTTGTAATATGATATATATTCAGCTTGGACTGGGTGAAAGCTGTGTCCTTCTAGGGAAGTTTTGTGTTGCCTCTTTCAGGGGCCTCAAGATATCATCTCAGGATCACTTTATTTTTTAAAAGTTTTATTTATCATTGTTATTTTCAATTTTATGAGAGAAAGAGAGAGAGAGAGAGAGAGAGAGAGAGAGAGAGAGAGACAGAAGAAGAAAAGTGAGAAAGCAAGCCACGAGGTCCAGGATTCAAACCAGGGATGGCAATGTGGGAGCCCAGTGCTTTAACCACCACACCATCTGCTGGTCCCTCAGGACCACCCTAAATGTTAATTTTTATGCACCAGCTCCAGGTCTACTCAGGTATAAATTTGAATTCCAAATTTGTATAAGGCTAAATCTTCAGTCACAAGCTTCTAGGAGTTACTTTTGGTTTTGCCTTTCTAGCCCCAGGTGGGACGGGGCTTCTTTGACATTTCCCAAGTGTCAGTGTATAGGTTTTGTGTTACACTCTTATAAACTGGGCTGCAGCTGTCTGGCGTTTTACTGAGTATTCAGTCATATTCTCACGGGGCTACTCAGTTCCAACCCCCACCCACCCTGTCCCAAGGCTGAGTAGTCTTGTCTCTACATGTTTATTAAAATTCAAGCTTCCAAGGCTAGTCCTGCAGCACAGTGGTGAAGCACTATAAATAGGAAGCAGATTCCGAATGGCTGACTACAGTTCAAATCCTGGCTCTGGAGGCTTGGAAAACAAACTGGGTGCATGTAGATGGATGGCAGAAATCTCAACAGAATGGAGAAACGGAGAAAAAAGGATTGTGGCGTGACCGTACCCCATTAGGAGGTGTTTTCCTCTCTTTCTCTCTGGTAAATACATACACTTAAAGGACAAAACAAGACAGAACAAAACTCCAGGCCTCCAGACTGTGTAAATCAGTATATCCCCATACCACCCCTTACGCCTTCTCCCCTTTTTGGCAACTGCAGAACCATTTCACATGTTTACGGCTATAATTTTTGAACCTCTCTTTGCTTGACACTTGGGGATTCTGTTATTTTCTCATGTGCTCAGTTACACATTTCAAAAAAAAATGTTTGCTATATTTTTAATTGTTTTGTAATTGGAGACTTTTCAGGTTTTGTCTTTAAGGTTGCTGGGAACAGAAATTTTCATTTGTCTTTTCCTTTTGTTTACGTGATAGGCTAGAAATGGAGTCAACTCTATCAATCTTCTCTGTGGCATTTGTCTGTAGTGACACGCTTAGAAAAGCTTCCCCATATCCAGTTCATTTACTTGTGCTTATTATCGTGGTTGTATTTCTTTACATTTCACATTTGAACCACCTAGACGATATTAAATGGAAGAAAGTCGAAACCTTACCTACTAGCAATAAAGCTATCCAAACAGAACAAAATATAGCCATAACCCAACTACATGGCCTTGTGTCAATAACGGAGCCACGAGTTTAACACAACTGCAGTTCAACCACACCTTGCACGCAGAGAGGCTGCCAGTGCCCTTCATCACACCTGCCTTGCTGCTCAGGGCAAACCAACAGGCACAGTCCAGTAACCATCCTCTGTCCTCAGCTGAAACCTGCTAATCGCTCATCTGAAGATTGCCCCCCCCAAGACACCCAACAGTGCCAACAGGCCCCTGCAGGCTGTTTTCATAAAGAACAAGGAAAATAAAAACCAAAATGATAGCAAAATGGGCTCTGATTAATGAAAAAATATGAACAGACCCTGCAGAGAATTATCTAGAGTCCTGGATTCAGAAAGTAGTAGAAGAAAATCCTCATACTCCACAGCACGGGAGACCTACCTGCCTATGGGGGCACCTGAGTAGCTGAGCCCGCAACAGGGTTAGGTCTGCAGAGGAGAGAGTTCAACCTGAATGGCCAGAGGCTGCCCTTCCCCAGTCTCAGAGATGATCCCAAGAGCTCTCTTGGGAGGCTCTAGGCCTGCCCTAGGACCTCCTGGAGGGGGGCTGCCTCTGTGTTTACCTGGATGGAGCCGATATGGCCCTGGTCTCAGAGCTGAGAGACATTAGCTCTAACTCTGCCCCCCTATATTGCCACCCAACCCAGTCTCTGGGCGTCAGTTTTCCCCTCTGTATGGTAAAGAGGGAGAACTTGATTGGTCTCGAGAAAAATAATCAGAATTAAAACCCAGACATGCTGACGTCCAGGATCCCTCTTTTTTAACAATAACAACAATAACCACAACTATCATTCATTTCGGAGTGCTTATTGTTTCTCGAAACTCCGAGCCAAGCGCATTACACACATGATCTTATTCAGTCCTCATTAGCTTCCTAGGAGGTTGATACTGTCATACTAATTCTGCATTTATTAAATTAAGCAAATACTTACTGTGCCAATTACGGCGACTAAGTAATTTGTTTGGGGTCACGTACTCAGTAAGAGCTGAGTCAGATTCGAATCTGGCTCTGTTTAATTTACTCTCTCCCCCCCAGCTACTCATGCATCTGCCCATCCATCCATCTTCCTCCTGCTCTTCTTCTATCCAACCATCCTTCTGTGCTTGCCCCATCTAGAAACACCTGTGCAACCTCTGTCCACAGAGACCTGTCTCTTTCTGCAGGCACGCTCTCCTTTCATCTCCCAACAGAAAACGTGTGCACTGTCTCCACCCATTTCAGGCTTACCCCTAAACACGCCTTTTCTTTCCAGCCTCTGGGCATCTTCAAAGACCTTGAATCCCAACCTCACTCCAAATCTCCATCTGTCAGCTCCTGCACAGCGGATTCCAAGACTCTCTCCCTGTTCTTACGTGATAACTCCCACCCTCCACACACCCTGTGGTGTTCAGGATCCCTTCCCCCTGACCCGGGAAGGCGGGGCCAGCCGACTTCCAGCCCCTCCCATCCGGAGGCCCATCTGAGACAGAGCTGCAAGCGGCCCTTACCAGGTTTCCGACCTGCAACATCTCCTCGAACTCGGCCGTCATGTTGTAGTGCTCCAGCGCCATGAAGAGCGTGTTGAGCACGATGCACATGGTGATGGTGAGGTCAGCGAACGGGTCCATGACCACGAACTTCACCTTCTGCTTGATGGCCATCCACAGCGGGCAGCACTCCCAGATCAGGTAGCGCTGGGCGAAGCGGTTCCAGCATGGCGGACACTTGCGGTGGGACTCCTCCAGCTCTGGGGACACAGCCAGGGGGTTAGTTTGTTTTTGTTGACCGAGATCTTCCAGAAAAAAATGAATGACTTGCTTGGGGACATGACAGGGCTGTGATAGGACAGGGAAGGCGAAGGGAATGGGTAGCCTGGGTCTGGCTCCTTATTCTGTAAATAAGAAAGGAGAGGGTGACAGGGACAGGGGTGTGGGGGACAGGACAGATCAGGAGGAACGTAAGCTCGGTTGAAAGAGTAGTCCTACGTAGTCATGGGGACGTTCAGGGGAGACGGGCTGAAACGGACGGGACAGTAAGTGGGACAGGGAAGTTCAGATGTAAGGACCCAACAGGTGGGAACAGATGTGGGCATCTGGGGTGCATCAGGATGGATGGGACAGGCGGGAACAGAGGTGGGCATCTGGGGTGTGTCAGGACGGACGGGACAGGTGGGAACAGAGGTGGGCATCTGGGGTGCGTCAGGATGGATGGGACAGGCGGGAACAGAGGTGGGCATCTGGGGTGCGTCAGGAAGGATGGGAAGTGGTGCCAGAACAGGCTGGAAATGCTGAGAACACACCTGGGACAGAAGGGAACGAGATGGGGTGCCAGGTGCAGACATGAAGGACAGGAGGTTTCGGGTGGGACTGACCGGGACAGATGCGGGATGCTTGGGCTAGTCAGAGGCATATAAGTGGATGGCTGAGAGGACCCAGACACAGCATGCTTGGGAGAAGACAGGATGAAGTTGATACGAGCCCGGGCCAGGCTGGGACAGGTGTGGGAAAACCTGGGGCAGGTCAAGACACTGGGTGTGTTTGGGAGACACAGGGCAAGCAGATGGCTGGCACAGAGCAAGCGGAACCAGCTCTAAGGGCACGTTAGGGCACGTTAGGAAAGGCAGGACGTGGAAGGCCACTGGACAGTGGGGCACGTCCCAGCCTGGCCTAGACACAGGGTGATGCCTGGCTCAGGTGGGACGGAGGTGAAGGAGTCTGGAGCAGGGGAGGGCGCGTGCGGACACCCCAGGGTGCTGACCTTCCAGTGCACTGGTGAGGATGCTGACCGCGCTGAGGGCCCGCTGCCGTGCTCCCGGCTCCTCGAAGCCATCTGCGCACGGAGCCTGGGGGGTCAGCATCTGGGGCCCGCCCGGCTCCTCCGACGGTGTGGTCTGGACACAACCAGGAGATGTGTGTCAGCCTGGGTATGCGGGTCCGGCCTCCGCCCTGGTCCTGCTGGCCCTGACGCAGGCTAGGAGGTCACAGGAGACCCAGAGAGGCCACACTGGGCTTCTCTGTCCCCAAGCCTCTCCCACTTTCCTGCCACCATTACCTCCTAGGTCCTCTTTCTTCCTCACTGCCTCTGAGCAGTGGTGATTCCTGAGCGCGGTCAGGAAACGACACGCGCCCCGGGCCCTTCCCGTGTCAGGTGCTGCCGTACACATTCACACGTGCCCAAATGCTCGGGGACTCTTAACTGCATAAAGAGGCCGAAAAATATCTAACATCCTCCAAGGTGACATTACTAGAAACAGAGAATGTGGTTTTGTGTCTGTGTAGACACAGCTGGTGGGAGGCTGTGGTGTCTAGGTGGCACTTGGGTGGGATCTACCAAGATGATTGAAATCTGACCCTGCAGTTCCTCGTCTAGTCGCCCAACCACGTGAGGACTTACACACATGCACCGAAAACACACGTACACGAGGTCCCCCGCAGCACTGTCCCTCATTCCAGAAAAACAAAACAGCCAATCCATAGAAAGTATATCAAAATCAGTTACAGACGTCTGGACCCGGACGTAGACAACCAGAGAGAATTAGGCAACGCCCATGAGCACATCTCCAAGACACGCAGTGTGAGGGAAAACCAAAATGTGGTGTGGCAAATACAGACTGACTCATTCAAGTGGGTGTAACTGGGGAGTGGGATTATGGGGGAGTGGGCGGGGTAAGAGGGGAAGAAGTTCCCTTTTCTTTTTTTTTTTTTTTTTTTAGGTTTTTGCTATATTCACAAGTGTATTTTGCTGAAAAGACTGAGAGAAGGAAATTGAGACATCATCCCCTGGGGGGATCCCACACTGCAATCCCTGCTCCTCTTGGGATTTTGGGCATGCAAGCACACATGTCTAGTGTGGTTTTTAAGCTGCTGGGACTCGAACCATGGTTGCCCATGTGGGAGTCCAACACCTTAACCACCACACCATCTGCTGGCCTCCCTTTTCACTATTATTTATTTCCCTTTTAGTTTTCTTCCCCTGTCTCTACAATAGAGAACATGCACATGAATGAGAGAGAGAGAGAGAAAGAGAGAGGAAGGAAGGGGAGGGAGGAAGGAAGAGGGAGGAGAAGAGAGGAGGAGAGATGGGCTCTGGTCATGTCCTGATCTCTGTTCTCCAGGTGAACGAACCTGGACACTCACGATATCCCCAGTGTTTCAAACTGACCAGGCTGGGGATTTGAACTGTGGTCGTCATGAAGGATTCAGCTTTTGTTGAGCAGTGCATTATTTTGTACTATGGAGTCCGCCCACCCTTTTCACTTTATGCCTTTCTGAATTGTTGGATTTGCTTTCAATAGGCATGCACCATTTTTCTAACTCAATAACCAGGCCTGAAAACAGAGGTATGGAGTGCCCTGATGAAGGGAGTGATAGGCAAGCACCGTCTTGGCTGGCTTAGGGAGCCCACAGCACCAACGCGGGCCCACAGAGGCCCTCAGCAGGGCCTCGCATGGCCAGAGCCCACATGCCTGAGCTGGGCTGCCGAAGGGACCAGGTTCTTCTGCACCCAACAGTGAGGCTCTACCATCTTTGTAGGGCAGAGGAAAGACAGCCTGGGCTACTCAGGGTGGCAGAGACAGGTCTTCAGGTGGGAACCAAATGCTGGGTTGTCAGAAAAGTCATGACACATTTCTGCATAGAAAAACACAGATACATGATAGATCTGGGCTCAAGTAAGCTCAAATTTTGCAATTGGTAGGACTCCTGAAATGTGGCCTAGGGAGGCAGCGAGCTTCCACTCAAGGAAGTATTCATACGGAAGTGCCCGAGAGGCCTGAGGTGGCTGGTCTAACAGTATTATCCTAGGTCCAACCACAAATCTGGCCAGCCTGATTCACAAGCATGTCTTAACTTCTGGTGACTTCTTTCCTCCTCCTTTAACATCTATGATCATTTGAGTTATCAATTTACAAATATTTACTCTCCCCTTCCACTGTCAGTGGGGTGAACTTTCCTAACTCAATGGTGAAAAAAAAAAAAATCTTCCTGGGACCAGCAGTTAGCGTAATGACTATGTCACTGAACTCCCATGTAGTCGACCGTGGTTCGAGTCCTGGACCCAGTGACTTAAACTCATGCCGGGCACCTGTGTGTGCGTGCCCAAGATCCCGAGAGGAGAATGGAGGAGAGGGGATTGCAGCATGGCCATCCCCCCTGGGGGGTGATTTTTCGCTTTCCGTCTCTCTGTCTCTCCTTGTCTTTCTGGCGAGCGCACGAGCCCTATAGCAAAAAACTCCCCCCCCCAAAAAAATCTCCCTTTGTCCAATGGAATGTTAATGGATATGATGTGGAAAGAAGCCTTAAATGTGTGGTTTGCCTGGATCCAATATTCCAGGAGTCTTCCATGAAAAGAGCTTCCCTGGGTAACTGTCACCCTTTCAGCCTGGGCCTCAGAACAGACATATGGAACAGCCTCAAGCCAGGGCATGGAGCCAGGCCTAGGCAACGTGCAGCCAGAAGCAGAGCTGCCTAGTCAAGCTCAACCTAAATTGGCCGAATCATAGTTAACCTGAAGACAAGTGATTATGAAAACAAATGTGTGTTATCGGCCACTGACTTTCAGGGTAGTTTGTTACGCAGCATTACTGTGCTAACAGCTGACTGTTACACATCCTAATTCAAGCTGTTATCATTTCTTTCCTTAAACTACTGCAACAGCCTCTATTTCTATATATTATAGAAATGGACTCTCTTGAAATTAAGTCATTTCTCTGCTTAACAATTCTTCCCATTCCATTACTCTCCACTTTACTCAAACTATACCCAAACTTTTCTTTTACCTCTAAAGTTCTACATCCTCTAATGTTTCCACCATACCTTCCCCCCTCCAGGCTTTCTCATCCCTTGAAAAGATCTATCCCTCCTCAGGGTCTTTGCACTCAGTGTTCAGTGCACTAGGACACCACTCTTCCACATCTTCGTGGCTGGCTCCTGAAAATAATTTGCCTACCAATCTAATGTCACCTCATTGGGAAGACCTTTCCTGAGTATTCTTTGTATTCTTTTTTTTTTTTGAGAGACAATTTTTTTTTTTTTTTGCTATAGGGTTTGTGTGCTCGCTGGACAGAAAGAGACAGAGAGACAGTAAATGAGAAATCCTCCACCATCACCCAGGGAGGATGGTTATGCTGCAATCCCTTCTCTATTCTCCTCTTGGAGATTTTGGTCATACATGCACACACACCTAGTGTGAGTTTGAAGCCACCAGGGATGTGTGCGCTCGCCAGACAGACAGAGAGACAGAGAGACAGAAAGCGAGAAATCCCCCCCCAGGGGGGATGGCCATGCCGCAATCCCTTCTCCTCCATTATCCTCTCGGAATCTTGGGCACGCACACACACGCGCCCGGCGTGAGTTTAAGCCGCCGGGTCCAGGACGTGAACCGCGGTTGACTACATGGGAGTCCAGCGACACAGCTATTACGCTAACTGCTGGTCCCCGCAGATACATCTTTCTAACTGCCGTGTAAACTCCAAGAGGGCTGAGCTCATCTGTTCTGTTCAATGCTGTAACTCTGGAGCCTCCAACTCCGCCTGGCACTCAGTATGGCTGATGCCAGGTGGGCTGGAAAGAATCAGGAGGTCGCAGCTGGAGTTACGGCTCTGCCCCTACCTTGCCGGATGAGGAGAGAAAGGAGAATGAAGGTCTAGGAGCAGAGGAAGAAAAAGAGAGGTTGTTCAGGAGCTTCCTCACCTCCCAGGCAGCCTCTCAGGCCGGCGGAGGATGAATCTTCATTCCCGTCCCCTCCTCAGGACATGCCACACATGTCCGGCCCGGCCCTTTGTCCACTCCCTTACAACGGTTATGTGTCTACACTGGAAAAGGGCAGAAACTTCTCACTGAGCGCAGAGGAGGTATTCCCAGGGCCGTCTGCTAATCTCTTTGACTTTTCAAATGTCTCTATCTTGGTGCAATAATTCCTTTAAATTTGCAAATGACCCTGCCTTGGCCCGCTAATCCCTTTAAGGTTACAAATGGGCCCCACAGAAGTGAGAATGGGTGAGGTCAGAGCTCCTGTAATGAAGTGTTTGAACTTGGATTCCTCCTGACATGTGCAGTACAATGAGATGATGTCCTCCCTAATGAGATTAGGAAATTCTATTAGCGCTCAGGCTTCTGACCTGATTCCATAAGGCTCAGGCTCCTGGGCTGGCCCTGCCTGTTTTGGTGTTCTTGGAAGCCAGATATCTCGCCCTCTGGGTGATGGGAGAGGTGGGGGGGTGCCCCAGCTCCACCCAGAAGTTGTTTTCTGCCTCCCTTTGGTACCCCCAGTTCTCCCCTTTACACCCTGCGCTGAAGGACTATGAGGGCCCCAGGCAGCCTGCAATATGCCACAAGAGTCTTCTTGTTTAATAAAATAAAAAATAGATAATACCACAGTTCTGTGACAACATGTTTTGGTCAACAGTGAACTGTATGGAAGTGGAGACTTCAAAATGTTCATGGATGGGACCAGCAGATGGTGTAATGGTTACGTCGCTGGACTCCCACACGGCAGACTGTGGTTTGAGTCCTGAACCCGACGGCTTGAAACGCATGTGTGGGTGCATGCCCACATCCCTGTAAGTACACCCTCAACAGGGTGTACTCAGCACCCACAATTCGTTCTCCTCTGTTATTCCATCCTGGTGGGATTTGGGACACATATACACACGTACCTGGACTGTTTTTCAAGCCACAGGGGCTGGGATTTGAACCATGGATGACCATACAGTACCTGGGTCTCTTAACCACTCAGTTACAGGGCCAGCCCATTTTTATTTGTGGTTAATATGCACTTTCTATGAAGTTTTTCAAGATCCCACGTGACAGCGATCCCGTGAGATTCCAATGGAACCAAAACATTCCTACCTCCTGAGATACTGCAGCCACCATAACGTCATAGCACAATAATATTCACACGACTGTGGAAATTTAGAACTTCTTAAACATGGTATAAACAAACCCACTGCACTGCCAGCCATATGAAAGTAGAGCACAGGGCCCAGAAGGTGGGTGGTGATTAAAGCACTGGACTCTTACATGGCCGACTGCAGTTCGAGTCCTGGACCTTGTGGCTTGAAACTCAAACCAGGTTCGTGTGTGCATACCCCAAATCCTGGGAGGAGAATGGAGGAGAGTGGATTGTGGTGTGGCCATCCCCTCTGGGGGGGCAATGCCTCACTGCTCCTCTCTTTCACTGACGAGAGCGTGCAACCTATGGCAAAACCCTTTTTTTAAAAAATTTTTTTCTTTTCTTTAAAGTAGAGCACATACAATTATTTATCACACATCTTGATAGTGGTAATAAGCTCCTACGTTACTGTTTATTTTACTTTTTATCATTATTTTAGGGTATATTCCCTTTATTTTTTATGAGAGGGATTTTTTTTTTCTGCTATAGGGTGCGTGTGCTCACCTGAGAGACAGAAAGTGAGAAATCCCCCCAGGCGGAATGGCCATGCTGTAATCCCTTCTCTGTTCTCCTCTCTGAATTTTGGGCACGCATGCACATGCACCCGACAGCTCCAAAGGCATAGCCCAGGGCTTCCGAGGTGCTGGCCCTGCACTTCCACGGCTCTGCGATGCCCACGCCTTATCAGGGTGCAATATTTAACTCTCACCCCTGTTTATCAGCAGTGCACACTGGATACACATTCTCCTTCTCGCTTTGACTGTGTGTGTCTGCCCCCATTAGCATGGGAGCTCTATGAAGACAGAGACTTCATCGACAGATCTGTTCACCCCCAGCCCAGCACACAACAGGTGCTCAAAAACATGGGGCAAGCAGTTTTGGACCCAGGGCTGGTGACCAGTTTGGGAGGCCAGATAGATCGTGTACCTGCATCGTGGGGCTGGCTCACCGTGTCTGGGGGGCGTTCCAACATCCCAGGGCGGAGGAGGCGGCTCCCTGGGGATGTGGCCTCAGCGTCTCCTGTTCCCAGCAAGGAGACCACCCCATTGCAGTCCACAGTGCTATTCCTTTTGCCATTGAGGACATGGCCAGGAGTCGAGGCCCCGGGACTGGGTTGTCCCTGGGCACTGGGCCGGCGCAGGGGCCAGGGCACCAGGAATGAAGTGCGGTGGCTCTCGCTCTCCCCTGCTGTGCTGTTTTCATCATCTGCAAAGTCTGTCTCGGAGCCTGGGTCTCGCCGTCGAAAGGTGAAAATGCTCCCCCGGCTAGAGCGTGGCTTCATGGAAGTCCTGCTGAGGCCATGGGTGAGGCTGACACGGTTCTGAGGGGGCAGGGAGAGAGGACGTGAGCAAGACAGCTCGTCATGTGCTCCCAGCCTATCTGTTGTGGCACTGGCCCCTGCTCAGCTTTTCAGAGCATGTAGGACTGCTGCCAGTCATGCAGGAACTGGGTGGGATGAGCCAGGGGGCTTTCTAAAGGCTTGTGGGGGTAGAGGTAATTCTGCATCTTCTGGTTCTACTCACCCCAAGTCTATACCTCTGGGGCTTTAAACTTGAAGCTTAGCTGGGTTGAAAAGTGAGGCTAAGACCATACACAGAGAGAAGGAGGCAGGAAGATTTCTGGTGCTGCAGAAAGTTCCAAGCAAGATCTGGGCACTCCCATGCCAAGGGGACATCGAAGGCCCCTCGGTGATACAGGCATGTCCTTGGGCTCCTACCAGTTTCAGCCTCAATGTTGGGGGACCAGCTCACAGTTGCAAATATCTTTTTTGTTTGTTTGTTTGTTTTGTTTGTTTGTTTTTAGGGAGATTTTTGCTATCGGGTGTGTATGCTTTCTGGAGAGAGAGAAAGCAAGAAATTACCCACTCCCCCCCCCCCAAAGGTATGGCCATGCTGCAATCCTTTCTCCTCCATTCTCCTCTTGGGATTTTAGGCACACATGTCTGGTGTGAGTTTCAGACATGTCCAGGACTCGAACTGCAGTCAACTAAGTGGGAGTCCAGAGACATAACCATTACACTACCTGCTGGTCCCAAGTTGCAGATACCTTAACACCAAAACTCACCTTCCCTTCTGCCCAGGGCTCTTCCAATCTGAGAATGACCTTGGGAAACAAGGCTGGGAGGGGGCTCAAGGATGTGCCCTTTGGGGAGCAGCCATGTGGCTGTGACTATACTAGGGTTCTACCATGATGGGCCTTAGATGTCAAATGCACTCTGAAAGGGCCAGAACCACAGCTGGGATTACCAGTGCTCTGGGACCATCTTCTGAGTCAGACTTGGGGAATCTGTCATCTCCACACTCTTCTGTCCCAGAAGACATTCGTTTTCTCCTCTTGTTCTTTCTCTCGTGGGTGGTTACTGGGGCCAAAGGGGACATCTCCAAGGAGCTACGGGACACAGTATCCACACCCCTGATGGTGAGGGCCTGGAAAAGGTGGAGGAAATGATGTCTTGGTCACTGAGATTTTGCACATCCTCAGGCTTAGGCACACAGACAACTCAGTGACTTGGCTCTCCTCTCAGTAAGTACACTTGCACACTTATCCCAAAAGGAGGCCATCACAGAGTTAAGCTCAGACAAGCCAAGATGTTTTGAGAAAGACCAAAATCCAGAAAGGAAAGGAAGAGTGGCTAAAGGAGTGGGTGGTACAGATGAAAGGGATATGCTGAAGAGCAGAGGTAGTGGCACAACTAAAGGGCAGGGGATCTTCAAGAGGCTCAGCTGGTCAGAGGGTACAGGAGGAGATGGTATGGGGCAGTGAGAAGAACAAGGCAATGCCCACAGCCTGGTGTCTAATAGCTTGCTCTGCAATTAATCTCCAGCATTCACCACATGGAGGACTGCGGGTAGCCAGGGTAGCATCATCAGTGTTTACTTTCCAACCTGGCTCAGGCCTCTGACCTTTATCTCACTAAACCTTCTCACTCCCTAATATGAGGTATCCCTTGACCAGGATAAACTATGTCCATGGACACATGATCTCTTTTATCCATACACTGTATTCACAGTTGACCTTCTCAGCCCCTAATACGAGGTATGCCTTGATCAGGATAAACCATGTTCATGGACACATGGGTCTCTTTTATCCAGCATACATTGTACTCACAGGGACCACCTATACACAGCAGCCACCATCTTTACCCATCATGTGCCGTTTTTATTAAGCACACACTACCTCCACCTAGAAGACACAGTAACTACAGGGAACAACTCTACCTGACATACGCAGCACTCACAGGACCCACCTTACCCAGTGTGCTGCACTAACAGGTACTGTCTTAATAAAACGAGTTCTGACTTTCTGCCCAGTAGGTACCACATTCACAAAAAACACCTCTACCCAGCATGCATCACAGCCAGATGAGGGCTTGGTCTGGAGGCCCCCTTGGCTGTCCTGCTCGCCCACCTCATGCTCTTTCTTGAGCATCTCCATGGCTTCCTGGAAGCGCTTTTCCTTCTCCTCAGTCTCAGCAATGGTGGCTTGGTTTTGTTCCTCATAGGCCATGGCAACCACAGCCAGGATCAGGTTCACCAAGTAGAAGGAGCCCAGGAAGATGACAAGCATGAAGAAGATCATATAGATTTTCCCTGCGGACCTCAGGGTCTGGGGGAGAAGAAGGCAGAGGTCATCCTTACTGGAGCCCCTCCTAGGTTATAGCATTTCCCAGTTGCCCAGTCTGGCTATTCCAGAAGTTCAAATAGCCACAGGCTGAGGAGTAGGGTACAGAATGTCCCACCTATGCAGAGGGCATGTGCTACAGGGGAGAATGACCCACCCACAGGTGGGCAGGGTCCCACCCAGAGAAGGAGGCAGAATGTCCCATCCAGCTGGGTGGGGGGAGATATTCCATCCTAGAGCCTGGAGAAGTGTCTCCCACACAGAGCTGAGTGTCCTATATAAAGGACGGGTACTTGGTCACTAGCCAAAAGAAACTTTTTTAGCTTGATGAACCCTTCTCCCTCTGACGTAAGGGTCCCTGCCCCTTGTTTCTATTGGGATGCTGCTAGGGCTGCCTCTGGCTAATTACTTGTGCAGCAGGGCCCTGAGCCCATACCTGGTGTCCCTCGGCTGGCCCGGGCACCCACGCACCTGCTGGTAGAGGCGTTCCCAGCAGTCCTGTGTCATCAAGCGGAAGAGTGCGAGGAAGGCCCAGGCGAAGGAGTCAAAGCTGGTGTAGCCATGGTCGGGGTTTTCACCTGCCTTTAGGCACCGGTAGCCCTCAGGACATGTCCTGTGTCCAGACAGGCAGACTCTGACTCATGCTGTAAGGGGTCCTCTGTCCTTGAGACCCTCACTGGGTCTGACCCATCTCCCCGGGAACCCCAGTGGATGCCCCACAAACCTAGTGCCAAGCTGCTGGTTCTGCCTCTACGCCCTCATTCGTGCTGAGCCTCCCACCCGGGACACCAGCTTCCTCTTTTTTTCTCTCCATCTGTATTCTGTTAGACCTAAATCCAGCTCCCTTCTGCCCACACACAATCCATCCCAGCTACTGTCTGAGTTGCTTCTCCCCACAGAGAGAAGGCACAGGGGGCTTGGCTCTCGTTTCTTCTCCTGCTGTCTATCCCACGGTGCTAAGCACGGTGCAAGCACCCGTGGGGAAGCAGTAAGGCTTGGCCGAGCGGAACAGGATGAGCCCAGGGCTGAGGCAGGGCCATGGGGTTGATTGATTCTGGGGGGATGGACTGGCCTTGATATTTGCATGACTGCATACACAGGCACTGGTTCACTGGGGCAGCTCCACAGTTCACAGAGCTGGAGGTGATAGCCTGTATCCCAAAGGGTGAGCAGGGGGCTGGATTCATGTGTATGTGCATGTACACGGTTGTGTATGTGTGTGTGTGAGAGAGAGAGAGACTTAGATAGTGGGAGGATGCAGACAAGGGATCCCTGTGTCTTGCTAGTGCCTGAGACCCACCAGACAACCTCTTCCAACAGGAAAGAGGCAGCAAAGCTGGGCTCTGGAACAGCAAAGCTGGGCTCTGGAACTCCCCACGGAGAGGTGGGACTACCCTTCACAGAACACCTCGCCTATCCAGTGAGCTGTGTGGCTCCTCCCTTTTATGATCCATTACATGGCAGGCCCGGACCCATACCCCAATGCGCACGGGGCCCTGGCAGGAGCGCAGAGCTTCTGGGTGTGTCTGGGTACCACTCAGGGTGCAGGTCCAGGCCTGCTTGCCCTGCAGGGGAGTCCAGACTGCTGGAGGTGGCCACGCTCACCTCGAACAGATCAGCAGGGAGTGAAGGCAATGGAGCCAGGGCCGGGGATGCAGAGAGCACAGTGAGCTGAGGGAGCCCCAGGAGACTCCTGGCTGGGTGCAGTGACTGGGGGACAGGGGGAGGTGGTGCTACATACCCGGCGTCCGAGCTGTTCCCGCACAGTAACACATCGGAGGTGCCGTTCTTGAGCAGGTAGTTTACTGGAGGAGAAACATCGGAAAGTGAGAGGCACGTGTGCTTCAGACTCCTGGGGTTCCCATCGGGTGTACAGAGCTTTGGGAGGTGGAGACATCACTGCTAGTCTTCTGCCTCTTCTCTGCCCCTGCCCGCTTCCTGTCCAGGCTGGAGGCAACTCCGCCTGCCTCCCTGGCCTTCCTGTGGCTCCTCCGCAGTTGTTCTGCCAGAGGTTCTTGTACTCTCGGAAGACACAGGAAGCCCTGGGCAAGGCCTCAAATGGCCCCACAGGGAGTTTCACACCCTGCCCCGAATCTCTCGGGGGCTACCAAGGGCCACAAGAAGCTCTGAACACAAAGCAGAGTTCTAGCTTGGCCACTGAGTCCTGCCTAGCCTTCTCAGGCTACTGCCCAGCTCTGGACCCACTTGTACTGCACAAAATGGTGGCAGCCATGCCTGCCCTGGTCACCATGGCAGCATATGGTCTGTTCAGATGGGGCTGGAGCTGGCCTAGGTGAGACCCGACACACCCAGCCCTGTCTCCTCCTCTCTGTGGATGTCATCAGTCCCTGCCTCTCACCATGACTTGCCTCTGTCTTGGGGAGCAGTTCTCCAAGGCAGGCCTCCGAGCAGCAGCAGCATCTGGGAACTGCTTAGAAATGCAGCATCCCAGGTGCCCCCCCAGACCTCCTAACCAGAAACCCCAGGGTGGGGCCCAGGAGTCACAGTTTCCAGAGCCCTCCAGGTGACGGAGGAGCACACTGACGTTTTAACACCACCACCACAAGGCCACAGCTGAAGCAGAAACAAATAGGCTGGCTGAGTTTTTCTTCCCATTTTCCAAAGTGGATAGCTGGGATACCTAAGAGGCACCACATTTCTGAATCGCCTTAGTGGCCCGGAGTCTGGCGTGCACCAGCATCTACCTCAGAGAGCTTCTGGCACTAAGCAAGGGAGATCTGCTGGTTGTCTACCTAGAGAACGGAAGCGTCAGCCAGGGGCAGTGAAACCAAGATTTGCCATGACCCCTGAGCTTCTTCCAGCCATCTTGCAGGGTTCTGGGAAATCCGTGTGCCAAGTTAAGGGGCTCTCCTCTGAGGCCTCACCAACCACCCCAGCTCCGTGTCCCAGCCCTCCCTAAGCTGATGCTCTGCAGACAGGCCTGTCTCCTGACCATCCTCAGCGCTAGGATCAGTCCCACCTGCAAGAGCTGCAGCTGCCATTGTCCGGCTGTCAGACCCTGAGATCCATCCTTCCTGGTCTTCCAGTGCTAGCTCCCTGGCCAGCCTGGACACCTGCCAGGGCAGGCCCTCATGCATCCCTTCTGTTTGCTGGCTGGGCCTGAGATTGCTGAGCGCACACTGGACTGTCTAGATCAGGTGGGGCCTGCATGGCCCTGAAGTTGTGGCCGCTGGCATGGCCTGTGTAGCAGAGATGAGCCCCAGCCCTGATGGTCTTATCCCGCCCGGGCCGCAAAGGGGGTCCACACCTGGATCGTTGAGGTAGGTGTCCAGCGACACCCAGATCTGGCCGCCGCCCTCCACGGAGCCATTGGTGCCGTTGAGCGCCGTGAAGTTGCGCACACACTTGTGCCTCAGGTTGCCCATGAAGAGCTGCAGGCCGATGAGGGCGAAGACGCTGAGGCAGAAGACCGTGAGGACCATCACATCGGCCAGCTTCTTCACAGACTGGATCAGGGCCCCCACGATTGTCTTGAGGCCTGGGGAAGGTGACAGTGGCAGAGGGTCGCCCATGGCACCCTGCTCCGAGCTCCAGTGGGCGGGTCCAGGCCCTAGGGAAGGCCCTGGGCCTCCCTAGAGTCCTGAGTTAAGCTGAGATGGGGCCAGGGTGGGCAACCATGAGGTGCTAACAGAATGAGAGAGGCTTCTTTTGGCTTTTAAGACCCCAGTCTCCTGTCCTCAATGGCTACGATTCTGTCCCGATATCCTGGGCAGTCCAGTCTGAATTTCCACTTCCGGAGCGGGCCTGGTCCTCTTGGTTCTCCACCCACCAAATGTATGGGATGGTGTGCAAAGTGCGATCTTCTTGAGGAAACACACACTCAAAGCCTGTCACCCTCTGGCTGGTCGCAAGGTATACACCTGGCCTGCCCCTTTTAATGTGACCCAATAGCAAAGGAGACTGAGGTCCAGGCCCATTTTGGGGTGATGATCCTGACATGGGGAGGGACATAATCATTCCTAATGAATGGTCCTCCTGACCTGCTGCTGGGATTGGCTGGCTTTGATGGCAGAGGGTTGAGGAGGCCAGGGGACCCTGGCTCAGGGTCTTGTGTGTGTGTGTGCGTGCGTGCGTGCGTGCTGGGGGCGATGGGGCGGGCCCAGCAGGGCAACGCTGAGTGATCCCCTAAGGGGTCTGCCATGGCTCAGGCCCACTTTTGGGGGAGGTTCAAGGTCAGGGGAGGGGTTGAATATTGCATCTTCCTGCTTGCCCTGTCCTTCCCATTCCAAAGCTGAGAGGCAGTGATCTGTTAGTCGCACGGCCAGCTCCCTGCAGAAGTCAGCGCCACACAGCACAGTGACAGGGAAGCTCATGGAGATGCGCCCGTCTGAGCCTTCACTGCCGTCCCAGGTGCGAGCAGAGCGTCGGGCGCAGGGGCCTCTTCCGCCAACAGCAGACCCTGCCCCTCCCCAAGCGGCCAGATCTCAGAGTAAGCCCCATCCTCCATCGTCCAGCCGGTTAATGTGTTAGGGGCACCCGCGGCTGCTGTGCCCGCGAGTGCTGTGCCCATGACCCAGAGGCGAGGAAGCAGCGAGGGGCAAACACGGGAGAGGGGAAGTCACCCTCCCCGTGGGGCCACTCAGGCTGCCACTTGCCCGGGCCAGAGGCACTGAGCATTCTCTGTGGAAATCGTCCTGGCAGATGTTGGCAACAGCCTGGGCAGTGGGGCACCCGGCAGGGGTCTGAGCGTGGAGGTGGTCATGGTGGGATTTGGAAGCGCTTCACTGGGACGGCAGACCCTGCCCGTGTCTTTTCTGCCTTTAGTTTTCCCATTTATTTATTTTTTTAATTAATGATAGACAGCATGGACGCTTGCATGAAAGAGAATGTTGGGGGGACAAAAAGCCCTGACGTGGCCTTGGTCAACCCTCCACCCTGTCAGGACTCTAGACAGGCAGGCACAAGCCCGAGCCTGGCACGAAGTTGATGGGGCTGAGATTCAAACCCCGGCTGGCCACGTGGGATTGAGCTTCCTCTGCGTTATACTTAACCACTGTGCCACTAGGCCAGCCCCCTGCCCTGACCACATTTTGAGGGGCACGAAGTGGGGGTGGTGGATTCTGCTTCAACTACTAAGCTAAAGTATTTTTTACCTAAAGCGTCCACTTCAAGGACTCTCACTTCAAAGCACTCCCGCCCTGGCCCGTAGACAGTGGCCGAGGGCAACGCGCCTCTTTAAACACTTCTCGTGTGGATAACAGATTTCATTTCTGGCAAGAACGGTCCCACGGACGTCAATGGATTCTGGGTGAGAAGACCCAGAGAGGGAGGGGTCTTGGGAGATCAACTGGGAAGTCCTCCCGCCACTGAAGTTCTCAGAGGATGGGTGGAAAGGTCCTTGGAAATCAGCTATTCCTGATTTTGCTCCCCTTTTATGGAAAAGGAGAGGAGGGCCAGAGAGTTCTGAAGCTACTTAAGGCTCAGCGTGGATGTGATACCTCCTCCAGGGAGTCCTCCATAATGCTGCCCATAGCATTTCTTTTTTTTTGGAGAGGTTTTATTTTATTTAATTTATTTTTTTTGCTATAGGGCACGTGCGCTCGCCAGACAGAGAGAGAGAGACAGAGAGACAGAAAGCGAGAAATCACCCCCCAGGGGGGATGGCCACGCCGCAATCCCTTCTCCTCCATTCTCCTCTCAGGATCTTGGGCACGCAAGCACATATACCTGGTGTGAGTTTAAGCCACCGGGTCCGGGACTCGAACCGTGGTCGACTACATGGGAGTCCAGTGACATAGCCATTACACTAACTGCTGGTCCTGCCCATAGCATTTCTGATGACCATTCTTGGGTCTCCAGTCTGCCTTACTGAAGAGACCCAGTAGGGCTGGGCTGACTTGGTGGGCTCTCTCCCCCTAGCAGTGAGACATACCTTCCTCTGGAAATCTGATAAAACAGAATGGAATGTACCATTCTTAACTGCTGTGGTCATGTGTTTACCTGCACTGGTGGGGGTGCGTGTCCACAAGGTCATCGCTGGGACCTCAGGGCACAGACACGAGGGTTCTGAGCTTGCACGTGAGTGCCAAGGCCGCGGATGCCTGGCTCATGGGGTGGCTCTGTGGGAGGGGCTGGGTGGCTGTACCACTTGCCTCTGGGGCTTGGCTGGGGGGCTGGGCCACTCGTGGAGGGGTGGGCGAGAAGTGGCCCCTGTGTGCAAATACCATGTGGGTTTGGAGGCCAGCAGGAGCGAATGCATGGACACAGCGGAATGGAGCCCCCCGCTTACTGACCAAGAGTGTGAATTCCTCACGGAGCTCAGAGCAGGGCAGTAACAGCCCGGTGGGGGCCAGGGGAAGCACCAGCTTCCCAAATCGGCAGCGGGTACCACCATCTGGCTCCACGCACCCATCCTCCAGCTGACACCGCTCAGAACGGTGGCAGGCAAGCTGTCTCCAGCCGCCTTCTCAAAAGAAATGCCTTTTCCAGTTCTGAGTGCGGCGGCATTCAAAAAAAGCAATTTGAGAAGGAGCCTCAGGCTGCTCGTCCAGAGAAAGTTCCCCAAAGCGGGAGGTCCTCTGCGTTTCGGGAGCACGAGTCAAGCCCTAGGGGAGGAGGGTGTCCCTGGGGCTGGGCGGCAGCACCAGCCCATCACACAACCGGGCCCCGATTTCCTCCCGTGTCTTTGGAGAGCTTTCCTGGGTGGGTGAGTGGACTGGTTTCTAGAAAGGCCATGTGGGCTTTGATGCCTTCCCGGGGCCAGCTGCCAACATCTGTCAAGGAGGATTTCTTCCTGAGGCTACCATGCACGGTTTGCTAAACCTCTACCGCACCATGCAGCGAGGGCTGTTAAGACGCCAAGGCCGGATGATGCCTGCCCACAGATTACGCTCCGTTTCACCAAGTGAGGCTGGGGCTCCGGCTGTGAGGGTGTCACCAGCGCGGGCGCTCGGCCACAGAGGACTATGCCAGACTTCCTCGGGTCATTCTGGATGTGCCTGCGGGTTTCCGCAAACGTGGTTCTGTTCGTTTCCTGATCAGAAGATTAGCACCTCGGGCTAAAGCCATCGATGTACAAGCTTTTAGCTACTCAGAGAGCTGAGTTCAATTTGGAAAAAAGTCTGCAAGACAGCACAATAGGGGAGGATCTGGCTCAATGCAGGCCCCGCCGTGGGGTGGGCTTTGTTGGGGTGGACGGCCTGAAGCCCGTACTGAGGTTCTGGGGGAGACAGGCTTGTCCACCTCCAAAAGACCCCACCCCTGAAATATGGAAAGGTATTCTGGTGACAGGCACATTTGAAGGGGCCTTCCCGAGGGTGGCTTTGGCTCCCCGGGTGTGTCCCTCCAGCCTCGGCGCTTAACCTGATTTTCACCTGAAATGACTGATATAGTTTTCAAGGCCCGGAGGACTCGGAAGGTGCGTAAGGCTGAGACATTGCCCAGGTCCACAAATTCAGTTGTGTATCTGTAACAAGGGAAATTCACACACAAGACAGTGACGACACACCAAGAGAGGGACACACGGTCAGAGGAGGGGGGCGGGGGGAGACAGAGAGAGAGTCACTTGTAGCGGAGATCTGAGAGCCTGGGCATCTTACCTGGGATAACTGAAATAGTTTTTAGAGCTCTCAGGACTCTGAAAGTTCGAAGAGCCGACAAATTGCCTAGTTTTATATTTTCTGATACATACCTGCAGAATCAAACCACAGTTATTGGGGATTACAAGTCAGCACCGCAGCCTGCCCTCCCCCACTGGCCCTCCCCCTGCACTCCCTCCCACGGGGAGGGCTGTGGCTGGCCCAGCCTCCCCCAGGTTTTCTTCCTGATCTCAACCCTCCTGACATGGGACTACATGGTGTCTTAAGGCGGTCCACACAGCAAGCTCCTGGGTGGGTCTTTCCATGATGGTCCCATGAACAACCAGTGCTAGGAGGTGACCGCTCTGCCACTTTCCACACCATTGGGGACCGTGACACAAAACCACGCATGGGGGATGAGGCTGGGGACACATTAGAATGAAGAGGACAACTTGCTTCTGGGAGACTCAGGTCAGGAGGTGCAGGGGCATGGGTTCCATCCAGGTCTTCGCTTCAGTCCACCTTCCACAGCCTGTGATCAGCTTCCTGGCTGAGGCCGTCACAGACGCCCCCAGGCGCCTTCTGGCCGTGAATGTCTGTGTAAGGAGCAGCTCAGGAGTCCCTGAAGTCACGAGGTGGAGCTGGCCTGAGTAGTCACTGAACATACGGTTCCCGGGAGAGAGGTACTGCATGCTGGGAAGGGCAGGCGCCTGGATTCTGTTCTTCAGATGGCCGGGCCTCAGAAGAAAAGCCAGGGTGAGGGCATCCTCGGGGAGGGTCTCGCCCACAGTCCTACGCTCAGAGGAGTGTAAGCTTTGCCGGCGTCTGTCCTGCTTGGGTCCGAGTGGTGCTCGGCAGAGGTGGGTGGCCCTGGGGCTCCCACCTTATGACAGCCACAGCGCGGGAGGAAGGAGCTGGTCTTTGGGGGAGGGCAGGGACCAGCCCAAGCAGAGCATAAGGACATGCAGTGGATGGGTCTCGTGACACCCAGATGTCTGAGAGGTGGATGGACAGTGTGACCAAGGTCATCAGGACAGCGGCAAGTGACTTGTGATATTTAACCGAAGCCTCTGCATCCAGGGTGTCTGACATTTAACCGAAGGTGTCTGATGTTTAACAAAGGACACTGCGCTCGGGATGTCTGATGTTGAACCACGTGTGTCTGACCGGCGGCTGAGCGATGTCAGATCCAGGAGGTCAGCCCTGTGACACCAGGGGACATACCCAGGGTGGGCTGAGAGTGCAGCTGGCGGTCTGGACCTCCAGGCTCTGCCTCTCTGCTCAGAACTTCTGAGTTCCCCATAAGCCAGGAGCGTCCAATGGGAAGGGACTCAGCGCTGTGCAGTCAGCAGGTTCTGGTTCCGGCTTCCTGAGTGTCCATTCATGGCTCCTTCTCACGCATTCCTAAAGGGAATGCCAGTAGCAGGTGCAATCCAGAGCACTCCTGCCCCCGGCCCCGGCAGACCGTTTCGATGGCACTCAGCTCATCCTCAGACTCACTGCAGCTTGCAGGGCTTCCTCCGGCGCCGTGGTCAGCTGCGGCCCCATCGCACAGAGCAGCAGAGCTCACCACTCTTGGTCTGGCCCAGAGACACCTGTACATCTGCTCCAAGGTCCCCCTCAACTTCGGATGGCTACTCCGTCCTCCACGATAGTGCTGACCCTCAGGCCTCTGTGCCCTCTTCTCTCAGGCTTGAGAGACTTGTCAGTCGCTGTCCAACAGGTGCTGCTACGGGACCGTCAGAGTGAGCCCAAATGCCAATGCCGCCGGGCCATGAAGCCCCAGTTGCAGCCTGCTGGAGGCTCTGGACCCTAATCCCTGCAGCTGGTCTGTGGTCTGGGACCACGGTTCCCCTTGCTCAGGGCGCCGTTTTCAAGGCTGTCCGTTCTGGTTACAGGGAGTGAGTGAACCACTGTGATGGTCAGAGAGGGAGCGAGTCCAGGCCTCTCTCCTACTGTCCCCGACAGACCTGGTTCGTCCCCTGGCATCTCCAGTGCGTGCCCTGCTTGCCGCTAGCTTGGGTCTGCCTGTCCCAGCATCCAGCCTGCCCAGCCTCAGTGGACCCAGCCCAGACAGTGCTTGATGGGCATTCATCTCCCGTCTCCTCGGCAGCTGGTGCTGAGTAGAGAAGCTGGGAGACAGAGGTGCCCAGAACTGGGTGGGGACAGAACAGGGGAGGACCTGGCCCTGGCAGGTTTACCCGGCGAGCTACACGGCTCGGGCAGCACCGGGACTGGGGTCACATATTGGTCGGCAGGTGCAAGCGTGGGTTGGAGGAGGTCTCGGAGGAGGAGCCTTTAAGGGGCTGGGACCATGACACAGGGAGTGTCTGGGACCACGTCTGGGACTGGGAGCTGCTACCTCTTTTACAAAGCGCAGAACGTGGGGTCTGGCTGCTTCCCATGTAGGGATCCCAGGCCTCCACAGAGAGCTTTTCCGGGGTCCCTGAATGCGGCCAGGCAGAAGAAATCCTCTGGTTGGCCAAGCCAGCTTCAGGGGTGGGTGTGCGGGTGGGGGACAGAGCTGTGCCCTTCTCAGGCTAGCGACACCATTCCAAGCCAATCTTCTACGCCGAAGTGGCAGGCCAGGGGCTGGCAGCAGGGACGGGACTGTGGGCGATGGCATAGAAAAAGACGAGGTGGTGGGTGAGAATTCCACCCCATCCCATCAGCCCCTGCACAGAGGAGGCCTTTCTGGAGGTCAAAGAACCACGGGGAAGGGCAGACCCTGGCCTTCCTCTGCTCCTCCCTCATCCCTGACAACCATGACGACGACGCTGAAGCCCACACTGCTAGCTGCTGCGGGGACTGCCAACCTCCTCCCTGCCCTCCCTGCCTCCCCTCCAGGTTTGGTTTCCATAACAACCCCGAAGGTGGGAGGCTGTGCTAAGTAGCAGGTAGGCCCAGCTGTAAGGGGCCACGGGAAGAACTCCACTTGGAGGGCTGCAAGCTGAGTCTGCCAGGCTTTCCAGCACCTGCTGCCCCTACAGCCTCTCAGTCAGGTGAGGTGGGGAGTCAGACGGGTCAGACCGGAGTGCCTTTCCCATCCATGCCATGGCTGGGGGTTAGGAGACTGGGTTCTAGGTCCAGGGCTGCTGCAGATTCCTTCTGTAATTTGGGGCAAGTGGCAGGTGCTCTGTGAGCCTCAGTTTCTCCACTGGTACGAGGGAGGGCAGACGGGGACTTTCGCCGAATTGAACTTTTCTGTAAGCTCTTTGATCATCTTAGGAGTCCCGCGTTAAGAAACCAGCCCATCCACAGCAGAATGCATTTCAGAGGCAGGAGTGCATCCATGCTCCTAAGGTAGAACCATGGTCCGTGAAAGCTGCCATGGCAATGCAGCCAGGAGTGTGGACTGACGTTCTGGCTGGCCCCCGAGCCCCCATGGGGAGCGAACGTGCCACCTCTGTGAGAGCGCTGCATCCCGGCAGCCATCCTAGCCTGTCTGGCTTTGTCACCCCTGGTTTGGGGACAGAGTGAGGGCAAGCAAACCTCAGTGAGGGAGGCACATCCGCTCTGACTCAAGTCTTGTTCTCACGGGGAACGGGACTGGGCTTCTCCCATGAGACAGGATGGTAGGAGTCACGAAGGGCCTGAGGTCATTCAGATCATCTTCCAGGGACAGGCTGAGCATAGGCCCATGCCTGGCCCAGGGCAGCGCCTTTTCCGGGGGTCTGCAGTGACACCTTCTCGCTCAGGCTCCAGGGAGGAAGTGGGAAGGCTTAGGCAGACGCTGTCCCTTCTCTTGCCTGAAGGTCCCCTCTTTCCTGTGACCCCTGCCCCCACTCCACAGGGTACCCTCGGGCCTGGGCCCAGCCTCATGGTCCTGCCCCATTCCCAGCCAGTGCAGTCCCCCCTCTATGAGACAGGCCTCCCCACTCTGCTCTCGGCTGATGATTGGAGCTCACTGAGAAAATAGAAGCAATCAGAAGAGAAACTCCTTCTCCTCTCATCATCAGCTCTATCAATCTATCTCCACTCCACCCGAAATGCTGCCTTCTCTGCTGTTAAGGTCAGTGCTGGGTCCCCGCCCCTCAGACCAGCTCCGGGGCTCTCTGCTCCTGTAATCTCCCCCTTGGCTCCATCATCCAACGTCCCCTCTCTCCTGGGTCATTTCTATCAGCCTAGAGATACTGCCCTTTGTCAAAAGTCCTCCCTTGACCTGTAGTTCCCACCGGCCACCTGTCATTTTCTGTCCCACGTGGGGAAACCGAGGACTCACAGGACAGGGAGTCGAGCCCTCACCTGCTCTGCTCCTTGCCGAGGTCTGGGGCTCAGCCCTGCGCACACACGGGCCCTCACCTTTCACAAAGCGTGTAGCGGCCGAACCCAGATCCTGACCTCTGTATAGCAGGCCTGCCCTGACCCATCAATCCTCCAGAACTGGTATCGGCCGCTACTGAGTGAGACACACGTCGACCCTCCTAGGCAAGGAGGCAGACCGCAGCCTGGGCCGCGGGAGGCCTGGGCACACCCACTTTCTGGCCAGTTCCCTGTGTTGTTGGCATCAGTTTTCTAGTTGGGAAAATGGGGCCAAGAACTCCCCCTCCAGGCTCCTCTCCGGCAGCTGCGACGATCCACTGGGTCATATTAGGGACCAGGTGCTTCGGCACATGCCACGTGCAGGGTCTCTGAATGGAGAGAGCGGATGCGCTGGTGTGCCCAACACGCGCTCCCCGGAATGC
>NW_006198338.1:1129528-1150340 GCF_000334495.1 Tupaia belangeri chinensis | reverse complement strand
TGCGTGGCTGTCCCCACATCGCCTTCCCAGGCCCCCCCCGCCACTTCTCCAGGTCCCTTCTCCTTCCTGCAGTTTCATCCTCGGTCATTTTGGAATCCAGATCACTGCTGTCAGCGGGCCCGGGATGTGGGGCTGTCAAACTGGCTTCTCTTGGTAGAAAGAGCAGAAGATGCTAAACCAGCATCTTCATGACGTGCCTTGAGCACAGCCGGCCACGGGGCCACAGAGGAGCCAGGAGACCTGACCCTGCAGGCTGCCCGGGCTGCCGTGGCCCTGCCTCACCCCGCCGTGATGAGCTGAGAGCCACCACCTATCTCTCTCTGCCATAGCAGCAGAGAGGCTGCTCTGAAGCCCGCGGCCAGAGCTGTGCGTGGACTCAGGAGAAAAGGCGAGAAGGTCAGAGGCGGCCAAGGGCCTGGGGTACGGGATGTCCTCCCAGTGAGACCTGGCATGGTACGGCACGGTGCAGCACGTGGGATACTTACGCCATGACAATCACGCTGAAGTCCAGCCAGTTCCACGGGTCCCGAAGGAAGGTGAAAGCGTGCAGGCAGAAGCCTCGAGCCAGAATCTTGACCAACGATTCAAAGGTATAAATGGCAGTGAAAGTGTACCTGGAAGAGAAGCCCGCGGGGTTCCCCCACAGGCTGTGAGCTCCATGCAGCACCCCAGCAGGGGGCCGTCCGGCCAGGCTGTCAGAGAGCGCCACGGCAGAGTGGCTGATGGGGACTGGAGCCCTGAACGTCTAATCCCTCTTCCCGGGTGCCTGCCACGTGCCCATCTGAACCTGATGTTCTCTCTGGGTTGTCCTGGCATAAGAACACCCCCTTATCTACGCCTCCCCCAGGCACACGGTGGTCACCATGTGCCGTGGGACAGCGTGCCAGGTGGGGTCACCTCCTCTCACCCACGTTCGTGGGTCCTTGGCGACTGGCCACGAGTGTGATCCACCCTCAACTCCCCAAGCACAGGGGAGGCCAGCTGTCCACCGCAGGCTGGCAGGGGTATTGCTGTTATAACGCATGAGGCTGGGTGGGAGGCTGTTCTCTCTGCCGGGGGCAGCCAGAGGAATCCCAGAGGCCTCCAGGGCTGGGATGGAAGCGGGCCCTATCCTTGGTCTCAGGGCCACAGAGCACAGTCCTGGCTCCGATAGGGCTGCTGTGTCCTGCATGAACAGGGACCAGGCAGATGCTCCAAGAGGCTGATCCACATCCTGTCGCTCTGAGAACAGGGGCTCAGCGCAGTGAGGACCTGACAAGACTGCTTGGGAAGGGACTTCCCTTTGAGAAAAAAGCCCAGAGCATCTGTGCAACTGATTCCAAGAGGCAGGACCAGCGGGAAAGACAGCGGAGGGCGGTACTGAAGCGGGGCGCGCCTGGGCCGACCCTGGGCTGCTGCTCCTCCCAGCTACAAAATAGGACAGTCACTTCTCTCGTTTTCCGTCTCCTCGTGTGTCAGGTGGGGACAGTGGCTGTACGGCTTATGGAGCAGCCATGAGACTAGAGAAGACGGTGTTTACTGTTTTCATGACAGTGCCTGGCACACGCTGAGTGCTCGATAGTCATCGTTATTGTCCCAGAGCCTCCTCCGCTGTCATCAGCCCTCTCCAAGGGGGACGGGGGAAGCCCTCCACTTGGCCAGTCTGGATGGTTCTGCCCCCTGAGGGCACTGCTTAAAGCAAGAACTTGACATGACTGGGAAGGGCAGAGAGGGCAGAGGCTGAGCCAAGGAGGCCTGCCCTTCCTCGCCCTATGCCAGGTGGGTGAGTCCCTGGGCCTGCACAGAGCCCTCGTCTTGGGTGACTGGAGGCCACACATGGAAAGGACAGGATGGACGGGGCCGGCGGGAGGCCGGGCTCTGCAGATACTCACTCGACATACTTGGTCCAGGGCGGAGGCTCGTGCTGGGCCATGAACACGCAGTTGGTCAGGATGGTGCACATGATAAGCATGCTGAAGAGCGTGCACGGGGTCAAGGAACACCACCAGCGGCGGCCGGCCTGCCTCTCACCAGATGCCCTGGCCCCGGGGTCTTCACTGCCAGGCCAGTGCTGCAGATCAGCGAGAGGCTCCCAGGAGACACACCAGGGCTGTGCCCAGTCCATGCCAACCCCTCTCCACCGAGCCTGTCTGTGCCCCTCCCTGACACTGGCAGCTGCACCTGGTCCTCTCTGCAGCCCCTAACAGGCATGGACCCCTAAAACCATACTTTAGCTGGGCTCCCTGTGGGGTTCAGCAAGGAGGGAAGGGTGACCCTAAAGGGTCCTGTCCCCATTGGAGGGAGGCCAACCTCCTCCCCAGGGGATTAGAAGGCCAGGGTGATGGGCCTGAGCATCCTCCCCCGCTCTTAGGACAGCAGCCCAGGCCGCTGACCCTGGGAAGGCCGACAACTGCGTCTTTGGCTGCTTCCTGCCTCTGCGACTGCTCTGCACTCTTCCTCTGCTCTGCCTGGTAAATGCCTTGTCACCCTCAGGAGCACCCCCAGCAGGCTGTCCCCATGCCCCTGCAGCCTGCCTGGCATCTTTGCTGCCACCTCTGCACCCCCAGGGCATTGGGCATCTTCTAGTGGTGACAGCTCACTGATGGCGATGTCATCACTCTTCCCACCTAAAGGGGAGCTCTTCAGGTGCTAGGACTGTGTCGTAGGCACCTCTGGTGGTCCTTGGCCTTGAGCTGAACTGCCCCGTGCCTTGTCTAATCTGCAATTCTTTGGCTAGAAGGCCCAGCTGTTGCTTCAGGCTGGATGAAGCTCTGAAAGTCTCCCTCCACCCTCTCCCTCACTTCTGCAAGCTCTGCAGGGGAGTGAGGGGCAGACCCTGGGCCTCCTGCAGGCAGGCACCCCAGGAGGCCTGGCTTGGAGCAGGGGCATATTTCTACCCTCATGAATCCTCTCTCCAGCTAAGAGCTGTTGAGCTTCCCACTCCCCGTGGTGGCTCCCAGGCTCACACCACACCCCAGACTCAGCCCCGCATGTACAGCTGCCAAGCACTGATGCCAAAGGCCGCCCTGCAGCTGCAGTAATTGACCAAGAGGGCTGCCTCTTTCCTCCCCAGCCCAGCTCCACCTCGTCTGACAGGGAAGCCGATGCAGGCAGATCTGAGACCAGACTGAGCTGAGGTGCAGGCTGCCCCAGCTGGGAAATCAGGGGAGGCCTCTCAAGGAACCTAACCAGAGATGCCCTCCATGCCTCCTATCATCCTTCTGGGAAAACCAGGCAACTATAGCCCAGACTCAGCCTCCAGTTCATGATTAACTCCCCGGTTTCTCATTGAAAAGTGAGGCGATCAGGCTTTGGGAGTCCCCCTGAATCTAATCAGGAGTGCTCAGGCCTGATGCCGTGGCTCCCGGAAGCCTTGATTTTCCCCTAAAGAGAAAACCTCTTCAGGTACTGGGGTCCCTCTCGGCTTTGGGATCTGTTCCCTCCTCCGCCTGAGCGAAGGGCTCCATGAAGGCCTATCTCCCTCTCGATTTCAAGGGCAAGGTCAGATACTCATCTGAGCACCCCTTCCCCCTGACACACACACACACACACACACACACACACACATACACGCGTGTGCACGCAGGCACACACATACCCCACACCTGGGCTGCATGCCCAAGCTTTCCTCACCAGGCCAACCATTAATTCTGGCCCCACAACCAGCGTTCATGCAACTCCATGGAGCCATGGCTGAGCTGTCGGCTGAGGATCCCAGAAGATTCCTCCAATATACAAATAATGGTGCTAAGAGTGAGTAGCTATTGAGCCCGCCTGGGTCCCAGTCTCTGTTCTCTACCTCCACTACTTAGCTTGATTCTCCCAACGACCCCAGGAGAAGGAAACGTCTCTATTTAGACAAGAAGACTGAGATGCCAAGTGGTTAAACAGAAGGTTACTATGGGAGCAGAACAACGCCCCTCCCACCCCAAAATGACACATCTGAATCCCTGGAAACCAGGAATATACTGATTTGTATGACAGAAGGACCTTGCAGGCAGGTTAAATTAAGGATGTCAAGTTGGACAGAGGATCTTGGGTTACCCAGGTGGGCCCAGTGTACCCTTCTAAGTGAGAGAGGGGAGCAGGAACAACGAGATAGATGCGATTGGCCATGGCTGGCTATGAAGACGGCGGGGGCCAGGGGCCAAAGAACGAGGACAACCTCCAGAAACCGGAAAAAGATAAGAAATGGATTCTAGAGCTCCCACGAATGAATGCAGCCGGCTGATTTTTTTTTTTTTTTAAGGTTTTGGCCATAGGGTACATGCACTCCAGAAAGAGAGAAACTGAGGGAAAGTGAGAAATCACCCACCAGGAGGATGGCCACACCACAATCCCTTCTCCTCTATTCTCCTCTCAGAATTTTGGGCATGCATGCACACAGGCCCGGTGTGATATTCAAGTCCCCAGGTCCAGGATTGAACCCACAGTTGGTCATGTGGGAGTCCAGCACCTTAACCACCACACTACCTGCAGATATCTGAATGTCAACCCGGTCAGGATAATTTTCGGAGCCTGACTTCCAGAACTGTAAGAACATCCCTCGGTGGTGTTTAAAGCTGGTAGGTTAGTGGCAGGTTGTTACAGCAGCCAGAAGAAATAGCTGCAGGGGCACAGCTGGTTGACAGCACAGGCAGACCCGAGTCCCAGCTGCCCCCACCTGGTCCTGGCCCCAGGTCGCCTGCTGTGCCACCTCTGCACCCCACTTCAAAGGCCTCCAAACTAGGGGCCCGTGTGAGCCACGCTGCTTCAGGCCCTCACCTGCCAAGCAGGTGTGCTCTTCCACACCTGGCCTCTGCCACCAACAGGGCCGAGGAAACCAAACAAGGCAACAGGTTCCATTAAAGGCGAGGACCAGCACACAGGAAAGAAAATGACATTATGTGTGGTTTTTAAGAGCAAACCTCCCCTGAGCAGGTGTATCTGGCTCTTCGTGGGAAGTGAGGAGTCATGTTCCTGAGAACACTCCAAGATGGGATGTTTTGAGAAACTGGACATGCCTCTGACTGGGCTAGGCAGGAAGGCTTCCTGGAGGAGACGTTCAGACAGGCACCAAAGGCTGGCTTGGGTTCCTCTGGCAATCAGTCAGCCCCACTGGTCAGGATGAGGCAGGGTGGACTGCTCTCTGTAGGTCTCCCCGCCGGGCCCTCTCAGCACTGGGTGGACCCATGGCTCTGTGCAGAGTGGAGAAAAGGCCTGTCTGCTGAGAGCAGGAGGGCAGGCAGGCTGGCCTGGGCAGGGGACACAGGGACGAGCCAGTACACACAGCCTTTCTGCACCTGGCGCCTGGGCCCCAAGTCCCACAGAGTCCAGTGATGGGAGCAGCCTGCCCCAGTGTTGTCTTTTCCAGCTAAGGGAGGCCACTTGTCTGTCACGTGACTACTCAAAACCTTTCATTGTGGGGCAGCAGGTGGTGTAGTGGTTAAGGGCGCTGGACTTCCACATGGTCGACCACGGTTTGAGTTCCAGACTTGGTGGTTTGCTTTCTCACTTTCCCTCTCTCTCTCTTACTCTGTCCCTCTCTGGTCAAAGTAAAATAAATAAATCCAGTGTTATAGCTCTTTTAGAATTTGTCTAGCAGGTTTTCCAGTTTTTACTGGGAAGTCCCTCCTGCCAAAAAATAGTAAAATAAATAAACGAAGTCAAATAAAATAATTCTTTTTTAAAAAAATACCTAGTTGGGGGACCAGCAGTTAGCGTAATGGCTATGTTGCTGGACTCCCACGTAGTCGACCGTGGCTTAAAGTCACGCCGGGCGCGTGTGCATGCATGCCCAAGATCCTGAGAATGGAGGAGAAGGGATTGCAGTGTGGCCATCCCCCCTGGGGGGTTATTTCTCGCTTTCTGTCTCTCTGTCTCTTTCTGTCTTTCTGGCAAGTGCACACACCCTGTAGCGAAAACCTCTGCAAAAAAAAAAAGAAAAAAAAATATTCCTAGTTGGCTACCCTGGCCTTGAGGATAGGACACTAGTCTGTCATTCCTGCCTGTGTGTGGGCGTGTATGTGTCCCCAAGTGTCTGTCATTCCTGTGTGCATGTGTCCCCATGGTCTGTCATTCCTGTGTGTGCATGTGTCCCCATGTGTCTGTCATTCCTGTGAATATGTGTGTGCATGCTTCCCCATGGTCTGTCATTCCTGCGTATACGTGTGTGTGCATGTGTTCCCATGTGCCTGTACAATAGCTCTTCCTATCCAGACTGAACCCCTAGTCCACATGACTGCCCAAAGAAACCGCAGGTCCTAGAGAGATGAGTCAACCGAACCCCAGGCCAGGACACACCTGTTGTGCACTGCCTGCTAGTTTCAGGGTGACGATCGAGCTGGCTCCTTGTGTGGGCAGAGTGAAGGCCAGCCCTCCAGGCCCGATCTCAGCTGAACGTCTTCAATCCTGTCGTGTCATTGTCCTCAAACACCCACTCCCAGTCTCATGATTAAAATACCAGCAAGGACTGTCGGCATGGGTCGTGAGGGATGCCTGAAACTCGGGGCTGCGTAAAAATACAGATCCCAGGGCCTCAAAACGTCCCAGAGAGAAGGGAATTAACTGTGGGGGTCATTTTCATGTATTTGTATTATTAAGTGAAGGGACCTGGGTGCATGTGCACACACACACACACGCACACACGATTTGATTGCCCATTTGAATCCGGTAGAGACACGTGGGAGGGTTTTGTGAACAGATCCTGCGCACCCAGGAAAGCAAAATGCTCCTCGGCATGAATGTGAGGTGCTCTGAATGTGCCTGCAGTGGGATTCGGAGTTCGGTTGGTTTCTTTTATTTAATCCTGGCAGGAACACATTCTGCAGGATTATAACAAAAATACCTAGGAAAAAAATAATTCTCCATACCCATATTTACTTTTTCGGCAACTTCCCAGGGATGCATTGCAAGCACAGAGCAAAAAAGCAAAGCCCAACTGAATTCGTGTGCACTTGCTACGTGTCACTCTTTGGACTCCCGGACAGTCGCCAGCAAGATCTTCTTGCCCATCTTGTCCCCTTTTGAGTTTGTCTTTGCTCCATCTACCCATCCCAAATGGTCTTAGTACAGAATTTTGCACGTGGAGGGGTGCAGTAGCTGTCTGGGTGAATATTAACACTTAGGTGCTGCTTAATTCAACGTTTGAAATCTGACTTCATTAGAAATGCACAGTGACTGCTGATGGGCACAGGATTCTGTTTGGGATGATGAAAATGTTCTAGAAGCACGTAGTGGGAACAGCTTCATAAAGATACTCTGAATGACATGCTTCCAAATGGTAAATGTTATGGTGTGTGACGTATACCTCAATTAGCATGAAAAATGCATAAAGAGCTTGCATAATGGATTTCTAGGCCTTACACTGGTGCTTTTGGGCTGGAAAGGCAAAGCATGTACATTCTTCGCTTCCCAGGGGAGACCGAGGTGGCCCTCGCTTGCGGACTGTCATTTGGAAACCATCGCCCTAGGGCAATGTGTGTACATGGGGACTTCGCCGACCCGGGCTCTGGGATGTCGCTCGAGGCTCAGCAATTCCTACGAGATCCTGGGGATGCTGATGCTCCCGGCATGTGTACCACAGCTGAACGTCCACGGCGCAGCTGGTTTGCTCATAAATCCCACACACCTAGATTCCTCATCCCCCCCCAGAAGTTGTGGCGCCCACTAGGTGGCGCAGTCGAGGGCCAGCAACGTGCTCCCATCCCCAGGCCGCCAGTGTCAAAGAAGCCAAGAAGTCGGGTGTAGGGGTTCGCTGATGCTGAGCACTCCCCTGGGGTGACTGCCCTGCCCTGGGGATGCAGGCTGGCTCAGAGCCCTCGGGCCGGTGGTGCAGGTGAAACTAGTATCTCATGGCCTCATAGCCCCTCCCTCCTCAATGGACCTCTGACCCTGCTGGGGGCTCTAGCGACCCCGCTGTCCCCCTTGCCCACCTGTTTCCCTGGCTTCTCATCCACTCCACAGCCCAACTCAGCCTAGCCCAGCCCAGCACCTTGCAGGAGCCCTGGGGCTGCGTCTGCATCCCTGGAGGCTTGCATGGCTGCCAAACAGTGCTGGGTTGGTTAGATACCTGGAGGAGCAGTCCCAGGTGAGAGGCAGAGGATGCTTGCAGGGAGGCCACGCCCCTGGAGTGAGGCCAGAGACAAGCTCAGAGCAAGAAAAAAGCTTGCACTTCCTGCTGCTGCTGCTGCTGCTGCTGCTGCTGCGCTCCCCAGGCCAGGCGGTCGGCTACGCTCTGGCAGGAATAACCTAGAACTTGTGCGGTGGCCTTATGACTCCCAAGGGGCTATAAAGGTCCAAGGGCCAGGACTGGGCCCTGCTCAGCTCGATACTCCCAGTGGGGCCAGCAAAAGGCCTAGTCTTTACAGGGAGCTCTGGACCAGCTGCAGAATGGCTCGAGAGAAAATCTGGAACCACTCTTGCTGCATGGTGAAAGATGTAGCTGCACATGGCAGGCTGTCTCTTAATACGGCCCCGCCCGCAGTGTCTGCCTCACCTTAGAGACCAACCTGCTGCCGCGACAGCCCAGACCTGCGTATGGCATGTTCCCTGCACACATGTCTCAAGAACCCCAGAGAAAAGCATGCGTGAGCTGGAGGAGGGGAGAGAGAGGCGAGTGGTTGAATGGATGCATCTTACCGTGCGACTGCATACAGGTGACAAACGCAGTGCCGAGTCCTCCTGGAAGCCCCTGGAGTAGGGTTGGGCACTGGGGTACAGGGAGGGGCCAAGTGGAGCCTAAAAGCAGCACTCCCAGCCCTGCCTCGGCAGGAAAAGCCCTGAGCTGCCAGCCTCAGTCCTGGCTACTCAGGCCCTCACTAGGCAGCTGGGCTCCTGCTCCTGCCCAGAGGGGATCTTTGGCTTCAGAAAAGGGGCTGACAGGGACCCTGGGGGTGTCTGAAGGGCCACCGGCAGTCACACTGCTGAGCTCAGCAGCATGGCTTAGGTCAAGAGCCGTCTACACAACGCCCTGGCCAAAGCAAGGCTGCCCAGTCCTAGAGAGTGAGATACTGACGCTTCGGACTCTGTGGCCAATACTGTCCTCCATCCATGGCTCCACCACTGGACCCTTCTCTGAGTGCCCGAGGACAGGTGTGGTTAGGCCCTGGTGCCCCATCCCACCTGCTGCCTCAGCGAGGCCCTCTTGGGCCCCTTCTTCTACCACATGGCTCCCTGAGCTCTCCTGCACAGGCTGGAGCTGTTTCAGGCTGTGGTTTATATAATTTAATGCTAACCAGAGTTCTCTGAGATACTCGGAAACTGCAAACATTTTGTCAACACCTAATCAGAAGCAAGTGTTGCCTCCCTCGAAAGATGCCCACGTGTGAATCCAATGCAGGCCTCTTTGTTGGGAAATGGTTTTTTCCTTGGCTGAGCCCCGCCGACCGGCTGGAAGGTCCCTGCGAAGGGGTGAGGTGTACAAGGCCCAGGGATTGTGGGGGGAGGAGCCCAGATCAGAAGCAGGGGAATAGGGACAGGCCTCTTTTTTTCTTTTCGTTTTTTTTTTTTTTTTCCCCCTGGGGTTCCTCAGTAGCTTAGCTTCCAGGATGTTTTTCTCCTGAAGAATCAGAGGAGGGTTTCTCAGACTTTCATGTGCCTAAGAATCCTCTTGTTAAAATGCAGGTGTTGGGGGCTGGACAGTGGTGCAGGGGAGAAATACGATGCTATGCAAGGCTGGCCCATGAGAGAGGTTTCCGGTTCAGTTCCAGAGACCTCTCTGAGGAGGCCCATGATCTGGGGCTGGCTAAGGCTGGTGGTGGCTCACAGCTTTGAGACCCTGTTGGGGGAAGTCTCTCCCCAGACTCCCCTTGGAAGAAATAAATAAATAAGAACAACAACAATGCTGACTCAGCATTGGGGTAGGGCAGGGGTTCTGCATTTCTGGCCTGCTGGCTGGTCCCAGGATCAGAGGAGATCTGCACCACCCTCAGCCCTACACTAGGATGGGCCGGGTGGGGTGGGGTAGAGGCAGTTCCCAGTGTTCTCCTCTGCAGTGGGGACTCCGGGCACACACAGCAGGGATTAACCATGAAGGATATGAATGAACCAGGATCTTCACAGCTGCTCTCCGGACAGGGTGGAAGGGACTGAGGATGTACAAGGCGTTGGTGGCACTGAACCGGAAGATGGTCTTGCCTTTATTCAGCACAATGAAGGTCTGTGGACAGAGAGTGCTGTTAGGTCCGGGGAGGCGGCCCCACGTCCCTGCGCAGAGAGCCTTTGGGGGACAGCTGTTGGCTCGGAGCCCTAGGGCCTTGGCTGAAGGGTGGGGAGGGAGGATGAAAGGGCACTGAGGAAGGAGCCAGGGAAGGGAGACAGCCAGCAGAGTCATCAGGTCAGTGAACCCTCTCTGCCTTGCCCATGGGAGAATCGGGCAAGGTCTACTCTAGGGCACTGTCAGGTTGGTTGAGCTCTAGTTTAACTTCCAAATTACAGATGCAACAAGAACGGGCCTGTCACATCCTCACCCAGCTGCTGTCACAGGGGTGCGACCCCCTTCCCTACTCCCGTGGCTGACTCTGTCCTGCCGTGCCAGCGTCCACCAGGTTCACTGGGAGGAAGGGCAATGGCGGGAGAGGCTTGTGGGTAGAGAAGAAAAGGAAAACACAGACGCTGGAGTCCAGGGCGAGGTCAGCCTCACCCTATGCCAGAGGAGACACCCAGGTGTCCCCGCTTCAGAGGGAGGTCGGCAGCAGCCCTAGGTGGACACCCTGAGCTTCAGCAGACCCTGTCTCCTTGGCACAGAGGACATGGAAGTGGACAATGCGTGCTGGGATCCGAACCATGTGCATATTGGGGGGGCTTTGGGCTAAAAGCAGCTGGAGGACAGCAGTCTCTGTCACCCGCCCAGGCACAGCACCGGGGTCTTGCAGCTCCAAGCACTGGGCTGGTGGGACAAGGTTCTACTGACTGGGCTGGGGAGACGGGTTGACCAGATGGCTTAGGACCGGCAGAGCTGCCCTGGGGCCTTCATCACCCACAGGGCTGCAGGCAGCGAGGCCAGGGACCAGCAAGGGAGGCAGCAGCAGGTGAGAGGCCAGAATCTACCAGGTGCCTCTGTCCAAACACTCTGGACTCACAGACAGAAATGGTGCCCTTGACTCCCCCAGGCTCAACTGCTACCAGCTCCACAAGGCCCATCCCAGCCCTGGCCCCACCTTCAGACACGTCCACCTGCCGTGGCTCCTGCCTGTCCTAATCACTCACTCCAACCTAATCCCCATTCACCTCTCACCACAACCTTGACTCACAACCGTGGCCGCCTCAACCCCATCCCCAGTTCTTACTTCCAGTCTGACCAACCACGACCTAAGGCCACCCGCCCTGATGAATCCCAACTTCTGGTTTGACTCTGACCCTAACTAAGGCAAGGCAGTGGGGGCAGCCAGTGGGAGGCCAGGCCCCTGTAGGAGCTCTGTGTGCCAATGGTCCAGCCAGCGACAGGGCTGGGGCACGTGGTCCCGGGAGAAGAAGCCAGGCCAGGGGACCCAAGTGGGGGTGTTTACCTCCTGGGGAGGAGCTGTGCTGGGAGGAAGCCTGAGTCACCCTACCCTAGTGGACAAATGTGACTTCCTCTGCCTACCCCTTGGGGAGATGAGGCAGAACAACCCTTGTCGGGAGAGGGCACCACAGGCCGTGTGCTGGGGCCCAAATTCAAACTCGACTCCAATTCGCACACAGTCCAAGGGACAGGGAGGAGGCCTCCTGAGGTGACAACATCATCAGGGACAGTTCCTGAAGACATGTTCCACAAGAAGACTGTCCTCTGTCTTCACAGCACCAAGCCAGACTCTCAGGCTGGGTAATTCCTACCTGAGAGTCCTTCCAAATTAAGGTGATTGGAATATGGACCACCAGTGACTCATCCCCCCAGAGCCCAGACGGGGCAGGGGGGTGTATGGAAGGGTAGGAGGATGGGGGGACAGCAATGACCTTTTGGGTGCTGTAGAAAGGGTCCAGGTCCTCCAGGGGCTCCCCGATGAGCTCTCGGGGAGGATTCCCATAAAGATCCGGCAGTTTTTTAGACGCCTGCAGGTCCAGCTGGGGCCGGAGCGCCTCCTCCTCGGGCAGCCCCTCCCGGCTCTCCTGCAGGGTGGCCGTGCCACGGGCTTGCTTCTCCGCCATGCGCTTCTCGATGGCCTCCAGGGACTCCCGTGTGAACCTGCGGAAGCTGCTGGTGCCCCGAGGTAACAGGAAGTTTGCCATCTTCTCATCCTGCTTCCGAGGCACGGGCTCTCCTCACGCTGCCTGTGGGGGAGCTGGGAGACACAGACCACGGGCCTGAGGCCATGCCAGGGCCAGAGGGCAACGGCTGGGCTGGTGGAGAACAGATGGTCTGCACACACACCCTGGACCCAGGTTGCTGAGCAGTTCACAGGTCGGCCTGGTCAGGTCGGCAGTGGCCTGGGCAAACCCTGGGTTCCTGGAGTCCAGAGTGATGTCGGCCTCACCCTATGCCAGAGGGAACTCCCTAGTGTGGGCACCAGAGCCCTCCAGGGCATGGGCCATGGCTGGGGATCTGCAGGGAGGTGACCCTCTCTCTTCCACCCTCCACATCTCTGAACGCGAGCTGGCCCGGGTGCCTGTGTCGTGAGAACACCCTCATTCTGCCGGTCTACAAGGAGGAAGCACTTGCTGTCCCTTAACTGTCATCAGTTGAGACAGTCCCCAACCGCTGCCTGCACACCCCAGGCCGAGGAGGGATGCTCAGTGGGGCAGGGATGGGACCTGCCATCTTTTTTTTTTTTTGGAGAGGTTTTTGCTATAGGGTGCATGCACTCGCCAGACAGACAGAGAGAGACAGAGAGACAGAAAGCAAGAAATCACCCCCCAGGGGGAATGGCCACACCGCAATCCCTTCTCCTCCATTCTCCTCTCGGGATCTCGGGCACGCACGCACACGCGCCCGGCGTGAGTTTTAAGCCACCGGGTCCAGGACTCGAACCGCAGTCGACTACGTGGGAGTCCAGTGACATAGCCATTATGCTGACTGCTGGCCCTGTGGACCTGCCATCTTCTTTTCCCAGGTCCCTGACAGGGCTGGCCCTGAACAACTGAATGACTGAAGAAATGATGGATTGTCGATGAGCAGTCCAGACACCTGAAGGCACCAAGCTCTGCCCCTCCTCTAAGCCTCTCAGTACTAGAGGAAATCCTGGAGCCCTCTGGAGGGTGGTGTCCAAACCCAGGCCACATTCCTAGCCTGAGCAGGGCCAGAGGGTGGAGGATATGCTGGGCAGTCGCCCCACAGCACGTGGGGGAGGGAGCCCTGACTCCCTCGGGGCACAGGTGTTGTCCGTTGATGGGATGCCTGTCTGCCGCCCAAGACCCAGGAAAATCCTGTGGGGTTCTGGAGACAGCTGGGTAACGACTCTGGAGCCGTCATCCAGATGTTAGCACCCCATGTACGCAGAGTGACAGAGAAGATCACAGACGAACCCCCAGGCTGCACTAATGCTGACGGGGCATCCCTGGCTCCACACACCGCTCCCTGCTCCCTTCCCCCCCCAATGGGAACACGGGAAGGCTGATCCCAAGTGACAGCAGGACCGGAAAACGGTGACCACTCAACAACTAGGACATTCAGTCTGCACATGCATGTGACACCGAACCGGGAGAATGTGGCCCCTGGTGGCCTCAAACGATCCAGAGCCGATGACACGGAGGCAGAGGAATGCACGCCCGATGGCCTCACCAGGACAGGATGTGGTCTGAACTGCTCCTGGCGGGGACACCGAGCCAGGAGGCCGTGTCGATAATTGCCACATCAAACCCAGGAATGGCCGGGCAGCAGCTCAAGGCAGCAGGACGGACACCTGTCAGAGATGTCTGCCAGTCCCTGTCCGTTAAGCAGGCTTTGCCTTGATCTTACTCCTGAAAAACGTCACCAATGACCCGGACGAGCCACTGCGGCATCGACCCCCTCTGATCCCCTGCTGTGAGCACCGAGGGCAGCCGCAAAGCGGGCACCTGGCCAAGTGACAGGTACACAGTACGCAAACACAGCGAGCCAGGCCTCCAAAGGGCACCTCTGGTCCCCGCGGAACTCCGCACAGACTGTGCGAAGCGGGGTAGGGCAGGGGTTAAGAGTCACCCCATCCTCCACGTCTTGTTTCATTCAAAGTAAAGTTACAGGAACATCTTTGTTAACAATAACTAGTGAGAGAGTAGGCTCCCACTTTACAGAAGATCCCCTGTCTACCTTACATCTTTGAGGGAAGAGAGAGGAAGAGAGAGAGACTTAGAATACTCATCACTGAATGTAAATGGTGATTTTTTTCCCCTAGCTGACGGAAATGTAATTTAAAACTCCCTTCTTTGTATTTTTCTTCACTGCTTGAATTCATCGTGATGAGTTTTATAAAATCAATATAGTCCTTATTCTTTTTATTAAAATAAAAAAAAGGAAAGAAAGAAAGAAAAAGAGGAAAGGACAGCCCGGATGACAGCAGCCCCTTACAGGACAACCCTCTCCGCTGTGAGCAATCACTACCGCTGTAAATTGGGAAGCCACCTCTTTTGCTTGGAATTATTTCCTAAAAATAGCGTTCTCTGTGTCTCACTGTATCCATCTGTGTCCACACGCCTGCCTGCAAGGGTTCTGGAGACACGTGTACGCCCATGGACCTGCAGAGGCTCTCTGGGATACACTGACGTGTGTGTGTGTGTGTGTGTTCAGGTTTGCACCTGCACACACGTCTGTTCCAGTAAAGGTGTGTTTTTAGTTTGGACTGAATTAAAACGATTGGTGCAGATAGGTGCACAGAAGCGTACGAGGTGGATGAACTACACCTGGGCATACCTGGGAACCAGCACCCAGATGGATATTGGACCTGGTCCCCCAGGCAGGGGCTTCCCCTAGTCCGTCCCAAGGGTAACCACTCCCCTGACTGCTCACAATGTAGACAGGTTTTGGCTGTTCAGGGCTTCTTAACAGACCCCTTGGAGGATGGAGAAAAAATTCAGAGGAGAAATTGCCATGTCCTTCTCCTTAACCTCTAATTCCAATTTAGCATTCCCAGCGATTATGGACACAGGCAGCAAAACGGAGGTGTTAGCAGTACCCGTGCCCGAATGCGACTGCAGGTATTTCCCTGTTCTGGTACAGGAGGATCTCAAATATCATTAATGCTTGTCGCTACTTCACATTCACAGTGCTTAGACCTGCCACTAGGTCTTATTTAAAACATGAATGAAGAAGTGCATACACTAATAAAAACTGATTTCCAAGGGTTCTGATAGCTCTATTTCAATACATTTGGTTTCTTTTCAAATTTTATGTATTTTATTTTGTCTTGAAAATAGAGGGGTTTTGTCCAACTGGTAGAAAGGCTGAGACCCTGACTTGGTCCCTGTTCAGCTGCTGACCCTGAGGCCTTACTTCTGCACCTCAGTGTCCTCGCCAGGATTCTCTAACACTCTGTGTTTCCTACACAGTGGGATTGGGCCTCTGGCTTGAACTCACCTGGGATCTGCACCATTTCTGGATGGGGGTGGAGAACGGCACTGAAGACTCCCCCAGAAGAAAGCTTGGACTTGGGGCCCCAGCCTGCCCACCCTAGGACCTAACAATCCATTCTGAGTCCCACAGTAGCCTGGTGGGGAAGGCATTGCAACCTCAAAATCAGGACTCAGGTTCTGGGGGTGGACAGAGAATGGAGGGACAGGGGGCTTGTTTATGTGTCTGAGCACGGCTACACCTTCCCCAGACCCCTGCACCCCAGGCCATAACAACGGGGCCCTGCATGCTATCAAGGGTCTGTTCCGCTGGTCTCTAGCAGAACACCCACACTCTCAGGGCCCCAGCCTGGGAGGAGCACAGGCCACCCAAGGGAGCTGCTGAAACCAGATTCCAGATGAAGTTCCCTGCACCCCAGCAGCCAGGCAGCCTCAGGTTCCAAAGTAAACCAGCCCAGAATGCCCTTTGTCTGGGCCCCTGCAGGCGCTCATGGTGGGCAGGATCAGTTTTCTCCCTTATTCTCTGCCCGCCTGCACCTGGCTCTGGCCCTGCCCTGCCTTCAGGACTCAGGGCCCACACCCTGGAGTGGCCAGGCCTGGCTGAGCCCTGGCTGCGGGGTTTCCAGGGGTGCCAGAGTGAGGGGGTGTGAGGATGCTCTGGACTCGAGTCCAGCCATGCCTCTCGGGTCTCTTTCTGGGGGAAACCCCTCGGCAGGGGGATCCATCTCACGCAGCTCCAGTTTGGGGGTCCACAGCAACTCTCTCCTAGGTGCCAGAACCTCCTGCCTCTGCCGCGCCAGGGGCAGCCACTCCATTGCACCTGCTTCTCCAGCTGCACCGCCCTGCGTTGCCCTCCAGGCCGGCACAGTTCCTTCCAGCTGACCACTCTTCCTGGGCCAGTTTCCCTTGTCCTTTCACCTTCATGCTGGGGACCTCTGTTCCAACCTCCCCAAGTTCATCAGCCTCTGATGACTGGACCCATCTCTCCCCGAGTCCTCCTGGCTCCTAAGAGTTAATGGCAGCAAACTGGGAATCCTCCTCTTCAAGCTGGTTGCTCCTGTCATCCTGTCGTCTGACATTGGCCACAAGCTCCTGCCCCCATCCAATGTCAACTCCGTTATCTCTGCTGCCATGGCCCTGGGACAGGCCTCTTTGCCCCTGCTTGGATCACAGTGGTGCACTGTCACTGCCTTCCAACCCATAGGAGTGCACCCCTCCTCCCCAATGACATAGACATTCCAAATCCTCTTCAAGTCCTGGGCAATGGTGGAGTCACCTCCTCAGGACCCCACCTCCTCTAGGACGGCTTTGTTGATGGCCCACCTACTCACCTTGACCCCCCACCTCTGCACCCCTACCCAGCCCTTGCCCCTTCCTGGTCTTAGACGGTCACTGGCAGTCCTAGGGGATGAGTCTGGTCCCCCTAGACAGGCTGGGAGCCCTCCACAGGGTAGGGACAGGTGCCCTCTCCTCTACCCACTGGACTGTAATACGGTATTCCCACCGAGGCAGGATGCAGTGGGGGAGAATACTGACTGTTCACCCCAGACCCTGGACGCCTCCTTCTGCCTTCTGCATCCTCCCTGACCACGGCATGCGCAGCAGTGCAGTCAGTGGTGGAACAAAAATGCCCACAGCTCAGAGAGCAGCGGGGCGCTGCAGGCTGGGGGACCAAGCTAGGGTATGCATGGGACTGGCCAGGTTATAGCACCAAGGATTCTGTGTCCTCAGCCTGGACAAAGCAGGATAGTGGTCAACCCAGGGGTGAGGAGGGAACGATGCATGTCTCCTCTCCTCCTTGCAGCCCCTCCCTGCCCGCTCCCTTCCTAGGTCCCCAAGGCAGGCACACTCCAGGTCCTGAGTCACTGCTGGCATTTTGGTCGCCTTGGAACCGGAGCCTCTGGAACACAGCATGCAAAGAATATTCTTTGCCATGTAAATTTATGCAAAGCGCTCTGTGGAAGTGGTTCCCAGGCTTCCTAGAAAATCTCTACTGGCTTCCCCTGCCAGGGCGCTCGCTCTATCTCTGCTGCCATGGCCCTGGGACAGGCCTCTTTGCCCCTGCTTGGATCACAGTGGTGCACTGTCACTGCCTTCCAACCCATAGGAGTGCACCCCTCCTCCCCAATGACATAGACATTCCAAATCCTCTTCAAGTCCTGGGCAATGGTGGAGTCACCTCCTCAGGACCCCACCTCCTCTAGGACGGCTTTGTTGATGGCCCACCTACTCACCTTGACCCCCCACCTCTGCACCCCTACCCAGCCCTTGCCCCTTCCTGGTCTTAGACGGTCACTGGCAGTCCTAGGGGATGAGTCTGGTCCCCCTAGACAGGCTGGGAGCCCTCCACAGGGTAGGGACAGGTGCCCTCTCCTCTACCCACTGGACTGTAATACGGTATTCCCACCGAGGCAGGATGCAGTGGGGGAGAATACTGACTGTTCACCCCAGACCCTGGACGCCTCCTTCTGCCTTCTGCATCCTCCCTGACCACGGCATGCGCAGCAGTGCAGTCAGTGGTGGAACAAAAATGCCCACAGCTCAGAGAGCAGCGGGGCGCTGCAGGCTGGGGGACCAAGCTAGGGTATGCATGGGACTGGCCAGGTTATAGCACCAAGGATTCTGTGTCCTCAGCCTGGACAAAGCAGGATAGTGGTCAACCCAGGGGTGAGGAGGGAACGATGCATGTCTCCTCTCCTCCTTGCAGCCCCTCCCTGCCCGCTCCCTTCCTAGGTCCCCAAGGCAGGCACACTCCAGGTCCTGAGTCACTGCTGGCATTTTGGTCGCCTTGGAACCGGAGCCTCTGGAACACAGCATGCAAAGAATATTCTTTGCCATGTAAATTTATGCAAAGCGCTCTGTGGAAGTGGTTCCCAGGCTTCGTAGAAAATCTCTACTGGCTTCCCCTGCCAGGGCGCTCGCTCTAGCCTGCGCCCCAAGCCGGTGACCTCAGGCTGCAGCACGCACCACCCTGGGGCTTGCCGTCCCACCTGTCCCAGCCTCCTGGCACGCCCCTTTGGTCCACCCCTCAATTCTAAAGAGGCTGAGGAGAGGATGGGGGTGCTCTTGAAGCAAGGCTCACAGGGCTCACTCCTTGGCGGCGGAGGTCAGGGCACTGGGGATCCACTGCTCACCTCCTGATCACGCTCCACAGGTGGGCAGGCCTGCCCGCCCAAGACTGACTGACACGCTAAAGAAAGTGTGGGTGCTTCTGTAAGGATGACGCCAGGGTCAGGAGCCTCGGATTAGGGGAAGCTTGGTGAGCTGGAATTGCACCCCAGTGATCCACAGGACCTCAGTTGTTCAGAGAGCTGCGTCTTCTCTCTGGGCCTCCCAATTTCCCAGTTAGGGCTCCCAGTCCTTCCCCCTCCAATACCCCCACCAGAAGGTGTGTCTCTTTCTTCTTGCCAGAGAGACAGAGACAGAAAGAAAGAGGAGAAAGCACCCTTCTAATGGGGGCAAGGTCACATCTCAATCCCTTCTCCATTGCTCCATTATGTCGGGATTCGGGGCACGAACACATTTGCGCCTGCCTTTTCTTAAGCCCCTGGGGTCAGGATTGGAACCGTGTGGTCAGACAAGTGGGATCTGGTTCCCTTAACCACTAGGCCATGGACCAGCTCCCTGATCTTCATTTAAGATGCTTTCATGTCTTCCTTGAGGAGAAGTGATGAACTCACAGACTCACCTTACTAACTGAAGGATTCGGTGACCATTTAATCAGTACCCCGTGTTCGCCGTCCTACCAACGACCCGACACAGAAACTTTTCTTCCCAAGTCAACAGGTGATGGTGGGGAAATGAGGGAAAGCCACCAGGAAAGAGACACAGCTGCACGCAAGAACATTCTCTACCCAGACATGCTGAGACTGACAACGCGGAAACGCCCCGGGTCAGAGAACCTGGTCCTGCCTCCTCCTCTGGATTCCGCACTGGCCTCTCTTTAAGATCTTCTGCTCTCATGTAGCGGGTAGGGCTATGTCTTGGAGGGCAGCTTGTCTAAACAACCCTGGGCCACTTACTTGCCAGGTGTCCTTGGGGTGAGTTCATGAACATTCCTCTACCTCAGTTTTCCTGTCTTTAAAATGGGTTATTTGGCCCCTGTGTGACAGAGCCGTCGTGAGGCACAGACGTACTGACACCTGTACACTGGTGGCACGAAGTGGCCCACGGATGTGCTTACTGTCGTGGTGTTACTGTGTTCATAAGAGATCGGGCTTGGGGCCCTCCCTGCCTGGCTGGCTCCTCCTCGTGTCCCAGTGCACACACGTGTGAAGTCCCACGGCTCCCGCGTCGCACAGGAGAGCGGCTTACGTCCACACTCGCCTCTCCCTCCCGATCTCCCCGAGCAGGGCCTGGTGAATGAATGAACACGTGCTAGATTAACCTCCCTATCGTCCAACCGCAAGCCCACGCTTGCAAGGTCCCTTTCCGGACCTCGGTTTCCCCACTCGGGTGCAAGCAGGGCTCCGGCTCTCCCAGCATTGCCAGGGCCCTGGGAGCTGTTGGTGGATGTCTTAAGTCATCCTTGCAAGGATCCCAGGACCGGGGAGGAGGGGCTGGTTCTCATCTTCACTTTACAGATGGGAAACCTGACACGTGGAGGGATTAAGTAAACCCCAGTGTGTCTGAAGCCCAGCCTGCAGCCTCACCACTGCAGTCGCCTCCTACCTCTGCGGGCAGACAGCTGGGAGGAACAGTCATGGCTCGCTGTGGCCCACCTGCCCGGACCTGTGACCTCCACTCCTAGGCTTAAGGCGCCGTCCTGCTGGCCCCATCGGAGGCTGGTCCTCCTTCTACGAAGAGCAGAGGCTCCCAGGGAGACCTGGCTGCCTTCTGCAACGCCCAGCGTCAGCAGTTTCTCAGGCAGAAACGACTCTCTGGCAAGTTTTTCTCCACGCGCAGGCCCCGTCCAACAGGGCAGCCGCTCAATCACGGCGAGTGACCACTAGGGCTTGGAAGGTGGCTAGCGTGCTGGAGACTGGAGACGCACTGCTGTAAATCACGCCTATGCGGGAAGCACACCAGCGGCGTCGTTCAAAATCCTTAATGTGGGCTACAAGCTCGACAGAGAAGATCCCACTTGATAAAGGCATTAGTGGGTTCAAGTCAATCTTACCTGACTCGTTTTAGTTTTTAACCTGTAGCGGCCAGATCATTAAAAAGCAAACATGTGCCTTCCATGTGACTCACCGTTGTATTTATGTTGGGTGACTCTGCCACGGAGTTCCAGTCACCAGGCCCTAAGTCCTTACAGAACTCCACCTGCTTTGGGACTGAGCCTCAGGCTGGCCTGTGAGGTGGCGGGTGGGGGTGCAGGAGGATCGGGGGACGGGGCTGAAGGAGAGTTGTTCTTGGCAGACCAGAAAGTGACCACCCTGGTTTCTGGAATTGT
>NW_006198338.1:1120650-1129227 GCF_000334495.1 Tupaia belangeri chinensis | reverse complement strand
GAGGGTGGGCGGGGGAGGGGGAGGGCTCAACATCCCCTTCAGCCGCCCCGCCCAGGTAATTATCCGCTCAGCCCTGACTCTCTGGGGTAACAGCTCGGACGAAGGCTCGGCAGGGGTGCCAGCTGGTGCTCGTGGCCTGTGCATTCTGGTCCTTGCTCCCAGATCAAAGGCACATTGGCACGTCCTTGCACAGGGCCTCAGCTAACCGGCTCCCCGCAGCCTCTGCTCCTCTGGGGCTGCACGGCATTAACCCTGTCCAGTCTGGAGCCGGGTCCTCCACAGGGAAGTGTAGGGGGCTGGGGGACGCTCGAGGGGGCTTTCCTTCTCTAGCCCTTACCCCCTCCTCCGGCAATCTTGGCAAGTCCTGCAGAATCACCCCCATCCCTCCTGGAGGCGAACACGCCCACCCCAGAAGCCGGGGATGCCCTGATTTACATACATTTGCATCTCATTTATTCCAACACCCAGGCTGAAGTCGGAGGCTCGGGCTAATTCCGCCAGTAGGAAAACCCCACCCGCTTTAGCTCTGCAGCTCCATAGAAGAGATTCCCCAGGCAGGGGTGGGACAAGGGTCCCTGAGACCAGCCCCCACTCCCGAGGTTGGAGCTGAGGAGAGAGCTGGCACCTTTCACCTAATACGGGGTGGAGCTCACCTCCGAAGGACAAAGTGGCCAGGGCGGGCCACACTGGCCCCTGGAGGTGCTCCTGGCCCTCCTTTTTTCTCTTGCCCCTCCCCAAATAAAGGATGGGGGTTGTGGGCTTCTCAGGGGCTCACTGGACCCAGCAGGGTCTGGCTGTCAGGCCAGGGGGCTGCAACTCCCAGGTCATCAGGCCCACCCTCCCTGGGGCATGGCCAGGCCCTTGCCCAGGCCCGGTCTTCCCGTTGGTCCTGTTATGTCCCTGCACGGCGCCCAGTAATGCACTGAGCAGCACTGTGCTGTCAGCGGGGGGCCCAGCACTGCCCGGGTCCTGCCTCCGGGTGATCTAATCCCTGAGACCACCAGTCCTGGGTTAGAAGGCCAGCTCACTCACGAGACCACCTCAGTCTCCACCACACAGCACACACAGTCTCCAGAAAGGTGCCCATCCGCGGCCCCAGAAACACCCTCAGGGCTCCCCTAAGACGGCCGTCAGCACTGTCAGTGTCTCTCCAGCCCGGTTCCTCACGACTCCTTCTCCTGAACACCTGAGCTGAAAAATACGGCTGCCCAGGGAACCCATGCATCGATGCCATGGCAACAGAGGCACTTATGGAGCACCTACTGTGTGCACTGAGGGAGATAGAATGCCCCCTGAGAAACGTGGGAAGCCTAGCCTCTGGGCTGCTTATCCAGAGAGAGAAGCAGATTCACCGATCCCCAAAGTCTAGACTACAACTGCCCGCGACAGGGTCTTCTTCCCTCAATCCTCTTTTACATGGAGATATAATTTAAATGCAAGAAAACACACAGAATTCAGGTGTACACTGATGGGTTCTGACCAATGCCTGCAGCCCTGGAGATGCCATCCCTCTGGGGCTAGCAGGTGGTAGTTAAGGGGCTGGACTCCCATAGGGCTGACTGCGGTTTGAGTCCCAGACCTGGCAGCTTGCTTTCTGGCTTGCCATTTCTATCTCTGGTCAAATTTAAAAAAATAAAAATAATCAATACATTTATAAAGAAAAGAGTCAACACCGTCTTCACCCCCAGAAAGTTCTCTGTTGTCCCTCTGATTGCTAGCATGATAGATGAGCATGGCCTTATCAGAAATGATGTTTTCAAGCGTTTCATTTTTTATTAGTTGGTGAGTCCCCTCCAAGCTACCTGTGCAATGCACGGCCAACACAGGTGACCCGTCCTTCCTTCGAACATAAAAGGAAAGGCCCCAAAGTCCAGCTATCTCTGGGGACAGCAGGCCCCAAAGGGTCCTCCGGGAGTTTTTTTTACCTCTCTTTCTCTCAGACATTTCCGGAAACGGAAGCTCGGCAATTATCCATGTAATAGGCACCCGGCTCCGCCAGCGAGTGGGGGCTTTCCCTGGGCTTCCAGCTTTGTTGGCAACTAGCTGTCGTTGTATTTAACTGGCAGTCTGTGCTGCATCCGACCCGCACGGTGGCAGGGGTGACGCTGCAAAGGGTCAGGAGGGCTCTCCTGCTGCCTCCCGCTCAGGCCTGGCTCCAGTGGGTGGGTCTCGGTCCCTCAGCTTCCCTGCACCCCCACACCAGCCAGTGTGTCTTGTGGGGATCCCTGGGCCCAGCAGGGAAGGGATGCAGGGGCTGGGATTCTTCCCAGGAATATACCTCGGCCGCAGCCAGGCTGGGCAGCCAAGAGCAGGCACTTTGGCTCCAAGGGGCTTGCTGGGCCACTTTCCTGCCCTGGGCCCAGGTCGATGAGGCTGGGGCTTTGATGGCCTGGCAGGAAGTATTGATCAGGCTGGGCTGGTCCCTCCCATGGCCTGATTTCTCCCCACTCCTTTGATCATCCTGGGTACCTCCCAGCCTGCCGGGTGGTGGGGGATGGCTACTGTAACCTGAGGACTGATTCAGTGCCCGAAGCCAGATTCCCTTTCCCTGCCAGGGCTGTCTCTTTGCAAACTGCCTCTCCAGCTGGGCCCTTTCTCTGTCAGGCCTTCTAGGAATCAATACCCGCCAGAAAGGCGTTCCCCCACCTTTCTGATGCCAGGAGGGGCCTTCCTACCGTTCAAGATCCATTCCCAGCACGGGAATCCCCGGGCAGGGGTGAGGGCCCGGGCTGGGCTCCATGTGCATCTGCACTTGATCCTGAGCCCGTGGGGTGCAGGCTGGAGGGCAGCAGGAGCCCTCGGTCCAGTGCCCAGGACAGAGGGCTCTCAGAGGGTGAGAGAGGCCGGCGGGGCCTGGGCCCGTACAGACGCCTCCAGAGCAGCTCCAACCCTCTGCTCTGCTAATACCCCCGTGGGGCCTTGACTTTCCACTGCCTCCCTGGGAGATTTAATCAGGAGGAAAAAAAAAACGAAGAGGAGAAAAACTCCAGCCTCACAGCATAAACATCGTTTCCCAACAACAGGCTGAGGCTCAGAGATGTGCTCCGATCCCTTTCCCCTCTCCAAATTCCGGCATTCTCCAAAGCTGGACTCTAATCCTGCCTCCTCCAGGCAGCCTCCTTTGACTGCCCTGGGCCATGCTGACCTCCCACGGGTAGGCTGAGCCCCTGATTTCAGTCTTGCGCATTTCCCTGCCCTGGGACAGTGTCCCTTGCACTGTCTCTCTGGTCCATGGGACAAACCAGAAGGTCCTTGGTACCCTTTTCTGCCCCAGTCAGAGTAGCAAACACAGAGAGCAGTGGGTAAGAGGGGATGGCAAACTGTCTCATCAGACATGGGTTCCCACGGTCATGGCTGCATTTTCTGTGGGGGCGTGAGGCGCATCAGGTACCCCACTGGGAAGTGAAGTTGTCAGGGACACCCTGGGCCCCTGGCTCCCAGCAGCCATGGCTGGACCGTGGAGGCAAGGGGTGAGGGCAGGCCTGGCAGAGGAACTTACGTTCCTAAGAATCTGTAAGTCGGATAGCCCCAATGACATGCCCGTTGTGGGCCTGCCCCCACAAATCCTGGACTTTGGACTCTCCCCTCCCCATTTGGGGGTCCCAGGTTCCAGGAACTGACCGTGGGGGGGGTGTCTATAAATAACATCATTCCATATTGATCATCTTAAAAAGACACGGTATGTTCTATGCCCATGAAGAGGAAAGTTGTGTCTAAAAATAGTCTCATCCCCAGGAACTGCTGCCAGTCCACGGCGAGTGCTGAGAGCCGTGCAGAACCCCGGGGGCAGCCTGAGGGGGCAGGCCACCGAGAGGCCAAGACCTCTCACCCAAACCCTCCCCTCACCCCAGCCATCGCAGCCCACCCATGGCTCATGTCCCTGCCTCAGGGCCTTTGCTCCTGCAGTTCCCTCTCCAACGTTCTTCCCTGCTGTCAGCTCAGGGTCTCCCCTCAAGAGGCCTCCCCGACCAGCCAGTCTGGAGCTGTCCCCGTGTCCCCACCACACCGTCTTGTTTGATGTCCCTCGAAGCACTGGTCTCTGGCTGCCCCCATTTTCCGTGTCTGTCTGTGCAGCTGCATCTGGTCCGTCTTTCCCCACCGGAATGCTAACTTCACGTGAACGGTCGTCATGTCCTGTCTTGTCCACCTTCTAGAACCTTCCATGGCACCCAGTAGGTGCTGAATGGCTTATCCGGGTGTCCCCCACCCATCTCAGACTGCATTCTGCCTCAGACCTGGGCTGGCAGAAGGCAGGGGGTGTCCAGTCCTGGGTTCTCTCACAGCTGGTCATCCCCGTGGTGGCTCTGCTCCCGGGTGACCAATCCCTGCTCACAGCTGCCCACTGGCTTTGCCTTCTTTGCTCTGCCTCCTTGGTGCACTTAGCTGTAGGACTCCCACCCCAGCTCCCTTCCTCTCTTCCAAAAGCCGTCACCCTGGATACCTGCTCTAGACAACCTCCTCCTGTCCCTAGACGCGGCTCTCTGAACATCCTTCATGCCTCAATATCCCCCCTCTCCTATCCTATCCTCAGCCGAAATCGCTGGTCTCGCCATCAAAATCCCCCTCTCAGAGATTCACAGGAAGTCCTTTCGCCCCGGGCCTCCCTGGCTGGCCCACCAGAGTAAGAACTGCACACCCCTGTGCTCAGTTATAACTCCCCGATCTCCGGGTTTTCACTCGGACAGAAAAGAAATCCCCCCACAAGCCCTAGAACACGGATGTGCTGTGCAGATGCACCTGCCCAGCGTCCACCTTGGGCTCTCCCTTCAAGTCCCCCCTGGCTCGCTTCCCCCTATCTCTCTCCTCCCTCTTCAACCATCAAACTCCTTGAAAGAGCTGTCTACACCTGCTGTCTCCACATCCTCATCTCCTGCTCACTCCTCTACCCACTCCAGACTGGCTTCCATTCCCACCAAATCATTTATTTGTTCAACCAGAACCCGTCTGGGCTGGGCACCGTAGGCTGTGGGCACTGAGTGGCATTTCTCTCGCCAAGGTCACCGGCACCCTTGACGGTTGTTCAATCTAACGGACGGTTCTTTTTAAATTATTCATTCTTTTTTTTTTTTTTTTTTTTTTTTAAATTCTATCCATGAACTTCTCAGAAGGGGTTTTCTTGTCTCTGAGCAGGAAGGGACAGGGGACTTCCCTCGTGTGCCAGTGCAATCTCTCGCCCTCTGTGAGACCTCCCCTGCCTGGCTGTCCTCCGTCTCTCTGGCTGCTCCTCCCAGAGGAGCAGATTGCTCCTGCCTCTGGGCTCCTGACTCAACCCGCATCCCTCTCATTCTCAACACCACATTCGAATCACCAGGCTGCTTTCGAGACGAAGGATGCCCAGGTCCGATGCCAGAACCGAATGAATGAGTGCGTCTGGGGGTGGAGCCCGAGCACCCGTACTTTTACCGAAAGCTTTCCAAGTGACGACGACGACGTTGCGAGGACCGAAAGCCACCCTTGCCAGGCACTTCGATGCGCTGCCCTGGGCTCCAACAACTGCCTTTCCACCTCTAGCCCAGAGCTCCTTCCCGAACACGTTTCTTTCCTGACCCCTTCCCTCCGTGACCTGCTGGAAGTGGACACCTGTTCCCGGAAGCACTATCGGTTCAAACCCAAGCCCCGCCATGTCTCCTTTGCTCTTCAGCGAGCTTGCCAACCCAAACTTGACCCGCCCCAGCCCCTCTACAGGGTGCACTGAGTGAGCCATTGAAGCCAGGGTGGGAGAGCAGCGGGGGAAGGAACGTGGAAGGCCGTGGGCCCAGTACCCGCAGTGGCCTGCCTGTCGCGTCTTCAGCTGAATGACTTTGACGGCACATGGTCTACACTGGGAGACTGTACAGCGCAGAGCGGACACCGTGACACCTGTGTTCACACTCACATTCTACGGCTCAGGGGATGTGGGACAGTGGGCAAGCTGCTTCACTATCCCGGACCTCCGGATCCGCCGTGTGCAAGATGCCCATTATGGTCCCGACGGCCAGAGGTGATGCAGCGATCCAGTGAGATGAGCCTTAGGAAGTGCTTAGTGCCATGGGTAGCCTGCAGAAAGGGCTCGGTGGCAGTTAGCTATTTTTAGTACCATTACTGAGGATAAATTCCCAATTCCTGAGCAGAGCTCACTAGGGGCCCCGTGACCGCGGCCTTGGCTTTAACTCCACCCGTTTCTCCAAGTGACATCCGACCGATCATACAAAGAATAACCGCGCTGTTTCACAACTCTGCTGTCGTACGGTACGTACTGGTCCTGGTCGCTGAGTTCACACTGTCCTCACCTGGGAAACTCCTATTCATCCTTCAAAACCCAGGTGGAAAGCTGTTTTTGTTAGGGAAATACTCTCGACTCTCCCAGCCAGTTCATCACCCCTCCTTTGGGTGGGCTCGCTCTATCACTACACACCCTTCCAATAACCTTCTCGAAGGTTCCCAGGAGCCAGTCTCCTGTGCCTAGAACACAGATCGCCATTTACCACTGTCCTAGGCTGCCCTCGGGACTTCCTTCCCGTTAGGATGCTGGGGTACCCAGCACCCCTGCTCCCCCATTCCCAGCTGTCTCTGGAGCTTCCCACCACTCCTTTGAGCTCGGTGTTCAGGCCGAGTGAGTCAACCCTGGACTTCTCCCAGAGCTCTGAGCATGACACGGAGCTGGCGCTGAGCACCCCAGAACATGCAGCTGCTCAGGCCGGTTCTTGCCACCCCAGGGCCAGCTCCCCGTGTGCTCAGGCCCCCTGTGGTCCGTTCTAGGATGAAAGGAAGTAGATCTCAAGGGTTTTTCAGTCCGAGTAGTTCCCCCAACCCACTGTCTCTGGATGACCTTGGATAAGTCCTTGACTCTCCTCCGGGCCTTGGTCTCCCCACTTGTACCACACTGTGGGGATGACAGGATTAGACTAAAAGTTTAAAGAGGCTGTGGGGCCAGCAGGTGGTGTGGTGATTGAGGCACTGGACTCCCACATGGCAGATCACGGTTCGGGTCCCGGACCCGGCAGCTTGCTTTCTCTCTTTGCCTTTCTCCCTTTCTGTGTTTTTCTCTGGTCAAATTTAAAATAATAAATAAATAAATAAACATTAATAAATATTTCTTGAAAAAAAAAAAACAGTCTAATGAGGCTTTTTTTTTCCAGCATTGAGTGGGCATTCTTACAAGGAATCTGTATTCCAGCTCCTGGCTGTCCCCATGCTCCGATGACAGCAGCCTGTCCTGCCCTCATTCCACTGTCCCCCTTAGCGCTCCTACCCAATTTTAGCTGGGAGAGGTGAGGTCCAGGAGGAGGAGTAGAAGGCAGCGCCAAGGCCAGGGCTCCTAGTGGCCGGCCTTGCGGTGCTCTGGGTCCCTCTAGGCCCTGAAGGATGGTGGGACCTGGCACGGGGGGAGTGGCGGGTGTCATGTGGTGTGTCCACCCACAGGTCTTGTCTAGGCTGCCGGGCCTAAGCAGGAGGCCAGAACTCAGCTGGGGAATGGCATGCCCTCCCGGATCTCAGAGGGCCCCAGGCTGGCCTCAAGGAGCTAGAAGAGTCCTGGCCAGTCTCAGCCAAGGTTTCTGGATTCCGCCACTCTCTGCCCTCCAGCAGGTGTTGGGGAGCCAGGCCTACGGCCAGGCCTGTCCCCATGCTCCTTGTCACCATCACGACTCTCAGCACTTCCACCCCCACCAGTCCTCAGCCCCTCCACACAACTGGGCACCTGCACTTCCTCCCAGGGCGACACCACCACCACCACAGATGATCAAATAACACCGCGGTGGGCAGCTGCCTCCTTCCGGTTAAAGCACGTGTTTTTGTCCAGATCATAGCAGGAGGGCAGAGAACTCTCCCCAGTCTCCGCGCACAGAGGTCTCTCTGCCTCCAGGGCACACAGACAGCAGAGAGCTGCGATTTGGCCCCTTGGGGCGTCAGAAAGATTTCATCCGTGGTCCGAGGGCTCCGAGAGAGAACTCACTGTGGATCTCTACCCGGTTAGAGCACACAGAAATGTCTCTCTCCCATGTCAGGGCACACAGAAATCTCGTCCCACAGAGAGGAGAGCCCCAGCGCACAGTCCCCTCTCCCCGCAAGGCCCAGGGAAAAGAGGGTGCTTGGCCTTCTCCCCCATTCCCAGCCCTGCTCCATCAGTGCCCGCTCTCAGAAACCACGTTCGCATTCACTGCGCGCCCAGTCGCTGCTCTGACCTTGGGGTCTCCGGCCTCGGGAATCCGGGTCCCAGTCCTGGACCCTCCCCAGTCTGCGCCAGGGATGGCCGGGAAGCGGGGGCCGCGGCTCCCCCTCCCCCGGCCCTCGACAGCGCACAGGGAAACCCGGAAGGAAAGGGAACGGGAGGGGGGCGCACGGCGATTAGAGACGCCCCCCGGGGGAACACCCCAGCCGGGCCGATCAGCGCCCCGAGCTCTCTCCCTCCCACCCAAGGGGGCGCTGCCGGCGGAGGGAGCGGCCCGGCCGACCTGGGGCAGGGGAGGGCGCGCAGGGGCAGGAGGCGCTGGCCCTCGGGGAGCAAAGTTGGGTGGCGGCAGGCAGCGGGGGCTCTGGCCCGGCCAGGGCTGCGGGGCACCGGGCGCTCGCTTACCTGCTGGTCCCCGGCCCGGCCCC
>NW_006198338.1:1115037-1120548 GCF_000334495.1 Tupaia belangeri chinensis | reverse complement strand
AGCGACGCGCCCTGGGCTCCGCACGTGGCGCTCCGCCCGCTCCCGGGGTGAACGCGCCGGCCCCCGCGGGGGCGCACACCCGCGCGCTGACCCGGGGCGCCCCGCCACAGACAGTCGCCCACGCGGGCGCGGACAGACAGACACCCAGACGCAGGCACGCGCTGGGGTACACATGCACCGACCCGAGGACGCTTCGCCACGGATAGCCACCCACGCGAACGCGGACAGGCACACGACAGACACCGGCGCACCCCGGCTCTCCCCGGAGTAGCGCGCACAGCCTCACTTGGAGTCCTGCACCGACACCCGCCCACGTGGGCACATCCGTGCACACACCCGCAAGCACACACACCCCGCTGTACCCACACCTGCGCTGACACAGACATACGCTTGCACACTGAGACAGACACGCACTGACACAGACGCCCACACAGACACGTATAGACACATCAGTGACACACTGACATCGAGGCAGACACACCGACAAACTCAGCGACACCCACACGACTCAGACAGACAGCCATTGACACACTGACACAGAGACTGGCACACGCACACAGCGCAGTCTCCCAGGCACGCACACACTTGCAGCCCCGGAATATGCACAGCGGGAGACGCCTTTGTGGACACTAACACGCGTGTGCTGCCAGAGGCCCAGACCCGGACCCAGAAGCAAGCACGCCATCAGCAGACATGGAGACATCTATGCACATGCGCGTGCAACACACACACACACACTCTTGAGCCACTGTCATCCTGCGTCTTGACACCCAGAGATGGAGTCACACGGACACTGAGAGTGACAGGTACTCTGTCTCACACAGAGGCATGCATTCACCCGAGACAGCTGTGACAGACACACACATGCTCACACACCCAGGTGGACCCGCGGGGAAACACGCAGAGCCCATGGGAACACAGTTCTCCTTGTTTAAACAAAACAGGCCACCCGTTTTGCCCACAGGCCAGTGATGTCAGAAGGGACAGTGTCCTTCCTGCCCAAATATCACAGGAGCATCCCTTATTCTGCCCCCTCCCAGCCATCAAAGAAGCACAGGCGAGGGACCAGCAGTTAGCGTAATGGTTATGTCACTGGACTCCCATGTAGTCGACCGCGGTTCGAGTCCCGGACCAGGCGGTATAAACAACGCCGGGCGCATGTGCATGCATGCCCAAGATCCCAAGAGGAAAATGGAGGAGAAAGGATTGCGGTGTGGCCAACCTCCTGGGGGGGAGGGGGTAGTCGACCGCGGTTCGAGTCCCGGACCACGCGGTATAAAAAACGCCGGGCGCATGTGCATGCATGCCCAAGATCCCAAGAGGAAAATGGAGGAGAAAGGATTGCGGTGTGGCCAACCTCCTGGGGGGGAGGGGGTTGTGTGTGTGTGTGTGTGATTTCTCGCTTTCTGTCTCTATCTCTCTGTCTTTCTGGTGAAAGCATGTGCCCTATAGCAAAAACAAAAAAAAAAAAAAAAAAAAAGCACAGGCGAGGTGGCAGGTGGCAGGTGGTGGCATGGTGGTTAAGGTGTTGTACTCTTGCATGGCCGGCCATGCTTTGAGTCCCAGACCTGGTGGCTTGCTTTCTCACTATCTCTCTCTGTCTCTTTCTGTCACTCTCTGGTGAGCTTGTGTGCCCTGTAGCAAATAAGAAAATAATGATAATGCTAAATAAAACTAAATAAATCATTCTTAAAATGAATAACTATTCTTGAGGGGCAATATGGGTTCTGGGGACTCAGAGGACACCGAGATTCTGGGTTTGGGAGCCCAGAGGCTGGGACCTTGTCCGTTGTTGGGATTTATTTTGAAAGGTGGGGGAAGGTTATGTTTCTTTGGAACATGGGGAGGGGGGTCCCAGGGTTCACTGGTGCCTTGTATTTATACGGAGGGGCTGCCCGCGCGTGTAGGACAGAATCAGGAAGAAAGTAGCTCCAGGGAGGTCGGGACGCAGGACTCGGACTCGGACTCTGGTTCGGTGTCTGGGGGACAGACAGAGGGACCACAGCTCGCTCGCCTCTGGCCGCTCACTGGCTTCAGGTTGGCCAGCAGCTCCCACTAGCGACCAGAGTGAGAAGTGCAGGCATCGTCCACGTTCCAGCTCCGGTTGCCGAAGCCTTCCTGAGCGCACACCTACTACGCGCGAGCAGAGTGCCCTGGTGGGAACGTCCCACTCTCCTCGAGACCTTCCACCTTTGGCTTTGGGCCCCAGAATGAAGATTCAAATTTGCAAACGGTCCTTGGGCCTCGCAGGAGACGGGACTAGAACCGGAGCTGCAGGGGGTGGGGATTAGAGGCCCTCTGCCCCTTCTCTCTCTAGCAGGGCTGGGCGAATGGATGTTGCCAGCAGGTAGGTTGCGCCCGGGGTTTAAACGGGAGCGGGGTGCGAGAGGACAGCGCAGGGGTGGAGGTGGAGGAGGGAGCGGGGTGCGGAGAGGACAGCGCAGGGGTGGAGGTGGAGGAGCGGGGTGCGGAGAGGACAACGCAGGGGCGGAGGTGGAATCAGAGTTCCGAGCTGAGGAAGTGAGTCATAAAAACACTCCTGGTGGTCTGAGAGGGGTCACAGAGTGCAGTGAAGGACCAGAGCGCCACCCCTACAAGGAGCGCTTGCCTGAGCTTAGAAATTCCCTTCTCTTCTCCAGACCCTCTTGACTCTTGAATTCAAGCAGTAAGAGGAACACACAGCCAGCAGGCGGAGAGCAATAAAAGGATTAAAAAAAATTTTAGGATTATTTATTTAATTTTTATTTATGCATTCATTTGTTTTAATTTGACTAGAGAGAGACACACACAGAGAGAGAAGGGGAGGAGAGAGAGAGAGAGAGAGAGAAAGAAAGTGAGAAAGCAAGCCACCAGGTCCAGGACTCGAATCGTGGTCGGCCGTGTGGGAGTGTCCAGCACCTTAACCACCATACCACTTGCTGGCCCCCAGTAAAAGGGTTTTGGAAACAAGTGCTTCCTTTATTGCACTGCCCTCTCTCACCCCAATGCCTCGGGTTCAAAGCTGGGCTAAGCACATTGTCACCAACACCCGTGCGAGACCTCTCCTGGGGCACTGCCTCTTCCCGTGGCCACCACTGCCCACGGTCCTTTCACTCCCCACACAGGCGCCCTCTCTAACGGATCAGGTAGGTCTGGCCTGTGCTCACATCCTTTTTTTGTTTTTTAGAGGTTTTTGCTATAGGGTGCGTGCGCTCGCCAGAGAGAGACAGAGAGACAGAAAGCGAGAAATCACCCCCCAGGGGGGGATGGCCACACTGCAATCCCTTCTCCTCCATTCTCCTCTCGGGATCTTGGGCACGCACGCACATGCGCCCGGCATGAGTTTAAGCCACCGGGTCCGGGACGTGAACTGTGGTCGACTACGTGGGAGTCCAGCGACATAGCCATTACGCCAACTGCTGGTCCCCCTGCACACATCCTTGTAAAATAGGCACCCTCACTGTTTGTGAAGTGGGCTTTCATTTCTGACTGCTCCAGGCTCCTCTTTTTACATTCTATTTCTTTTGAATCTACGTCGGGAACAGGTCACGAATCCTGAGTGTTCAGCTGAAAGAACTTGCCCTAGTCGAACACGTCCCTGTGCCCAGCACACAGATCCAGACCCACACATTAGCAGCCCCCCGGAAGTCCCCTTTCTGCTCTCTTCCTGTCCCTACCCTGGCCCATTCCTGGGGGTCAGCTCTCCCCTCACATCGAATCCCCTTGCTAGCTTTGCCTTGTTCTGCCATTTACTCAAAATGGAATCAGACAGGACAACTCCTCCACACCTGGCTTCTCGGGATTAGCTGTGTACCCGTGAGGTCTGCCCCGGTGCTGTGTGCAGTTGTAGCTGTTTTTTCCCATTGCTGTATAGACTTCCACGATGTGGATATGCCAGGTTTGTTCGTGTATTCTGCTGCCCGTGGGTGTATGGGTAGTTTCTTTTCTTTTTTTTTTTTTTAGAGGTTTTTGCTATAGGGGGCGCGCTCACCAGAGAGACAGAGAGAGACAGAGAGACAGAAAGTGAGGAATCACCCCCCCCCAGGGGGGATGGCCACACCGCAATCCCTTCTCCTCCATTCTTCTCTCAGATCTTGGGCATTCATGCACACGCACCCGGTGTGAGTTTAAGCTTCCGAATCCAGGACTAGAACTGCGGTTAGCTACATGGGAGTCCAACGACATAGCCATTACGCCATCTGCTGGTTCCTGTATTCGTTTTTAGTAGGCATCGTTGCAGTTTTCCAAAGTGGTTCTACCAACACCCGTACCACCAGCAGGGACCGTATGAGGTTTCTGCTTCGTCCTCTGCGTCCTCCAGCCCTGGGAAGTGTTGTCATTGTCACTGTAACCACTGGAGCGGGTGTGCAGAGCTTTCACGTTGTGGTTTTCATTGGCGTCTCCCTGGTGACTAATGAAACTGGGCGCTTTGTTGTGGTTTATTGGCCATTTGTGTATTTGTGCTTTTCATTTGTACAAATGGGCATCGTTCTGGAGTTCATCCTTTTTCTTGGGTGGCTCTCTCACCACTCTGTGTTTGCGTTCTCCCCGTGTGGGGTGGGTTGCTGGGTCTCTGCTTCTGCCAGCTGCAGGGTGTTCTGGACGGTGCCTTCCCCAAGAGGTGGATGGGAGGCGAGACTGAAGATGGCGAGTGTGGAAGGGTAGTCATTGCTTTGCTGTTTGTCTTCTCTTCACTCTGCGGATGCCTCAGGAGGAGGTGGGTGAAGCAGCGAGTGGCTTTGGGTCTCGGAACTCATAAATGATCGGAACGAGGAGGTGTCCTGCAAGGTAGGAGGAGAGGTACCCACTCTTCCGGAAGACTGGAGCTGAAAATGGAAGGCCTGGTGGGAAGCCCACGCAAAGGCCAGCAGACCCAGCGATGTGGCCCCAGCCGTCCCAGGCAGAGGCCCCAGCTGTCCCCAGTAGAGGCAGTCCTCTCTGCATTCAGCCTCTCTGTGGGCTCTGGAGGGGGACATCTGACACAGTGCGACAGGAAAGACGAGCCTTATTGAAAGTAAGGGGGGCTGCAAGACCCTGGTTCCGCACTCATGCGGGATGTTGGGACTCTGGCCGTCCAGGCACGTGCGTGCTCTCTAGGCTGGGGGTTGGGGACGCCCACACAGAGAAACTGACCAGCCCAGGGAAAAGCCCGCTGGTGCAGGGCACCTGCCCAGCCACCCCCCACCCACCCTGCCCACAGGAAGAAGTGCCACCCTCCCACCTTCATTGCCTTGTCTTTCTCCTTGCCCGCCTCTCCCATGGAGGCTATGAAGCTTGGTATGTGCCTCTCCGACTGCAGTCCCCGGTGTGCCTAGGGTCTCTGTGGTGGGCAAGCTCCCCCTGCCAGGGAGGGGTGGTTTCTGGGAAGCACCTGCAGTCCTGGGTCTGCTCTCTTCCCTCTGCCCCTTTCTTCCTGCTGCTGTGTGGAGCTGACAGACCCTCTCAACCCTGAAGATAAGGCCAGGGAACCAGCAGTTAGTGTAATGGCTGTGTCGCTGGACTCCCACCTAGTCGACTGCGGTTCACATCCTG
>NW_006198338.1:1105533-1114862 GCF_000334495.1 Tupaia belangeri chinensis | reverse complement strand
TTGGGGAGTGCGGGCGCCCCAAAGTGAAAAACCCCCCAAAAAAAAAAAAAAAAAAGAAAAAAGAAAAAAGATAAGGCCAGAGATCCGCAGAGACGGTGGTTCTGATGACAGCGACCCGCAGAGCCGGAGCCGCTCGCCTCCTCTCCCCCTTCGTCTAAACAGGCCAGGACTGTGTCGTTGGCAGCCACACTGTGCTGGGTGGGGAGGGATGGGAACCCAGTTACTCCTAGTACGAACCGTTTGCCAGCTCTCCTGTGTTTAGCCTCACCCCTCCTGCCCACTTCTGAAGGTACCCCGTGTCTAAAGTCCTGGAACTTTGCAGAGATTTGAGGCAAAAACTTTTGGAAGAGTGGGTACCTCCCTTCTGCAGGCACTCTGAATTTAGCCATTACGGCTCAGACTTCCAAAGAGCGGTGGGCCTGTTGCCTTGGGCTCTTTTTCTACCCATTGTGTCCTTGTAGGGTTTAAATGTCACCGTCATTTTAGTGACGTTCCAAGAGATGGCTTCGATCCACTGTATTGGGGAGAAAGTTCTCTCAGATAATTTTTTTTTTCATTTTAGTGACGTTCCAAGAGATGGCTTCGTTACACTGTATGGGGGAGAAAGTTCTCTCAGATAATTTTTTTTAAAAAGAATTAACTAATTAATTGATTATTTAAATTTGACCAGCGAGGGACAGAGTGAGCGAGCGAGAGAGAAAATGAGAAAGCAAGCTGCCAGGTCCAGGACTCGAGGCGCGATTGGCCATGTGGGAGTCCAGTGCCCTCAACCACCATGCCACCTGCCGGCCCCCTCGCTCAGGTAATTTTAAGCAGTTATCAAGTGCTACCCTCATGAGTTGTCAGCATTCTTGCTTAATTTCGCATTCCGGAGCAGTTGGGACTCTCTATCTCAGGAGGGGCTGAGAAGAAAATTGTCTTCAAGGTCAAGGGTGAAAGCATGACCTGCGGGTACAGGGTGATGGTGGCCTCTGTGTCTCGATGACGGACAGGCTCACGCTTTGATGTGAGGGACCGCTGCCAGGTGGGGAGCACCTGGAGTCGCCTACACCCAGGTCAGACACACACCACGCTTGCCCTGCCCGTCCCCGCCAGTCCAAATGATGCCTGTTTGCAAACGAAGAGTTGCCACTTCCTCAAGACTCGCTACTGCCATCTGCTGGAGAGTTGAGGGAAAATAGACAAAAATCTCTACTGACCTGGAATGTGCCTGGTGCCCTACTGTGTGACACGCACCTGTGCACGTCAGCCTGCTGCTGCCTTTACTGCCCCCATCTGCTGCTCCTCGCCCCTCAGCTCTGGCCTAGAAGGCAGGGCGTGGAGGGTCAGACGCCTAGATCCGATTTATCACGTGTAGTTTGTGTGACCCTGAACCGGAACCATCCCCGTTCTGGACCCTTCTCTACTCCTGCATAAAGTGGAATAATTATTTACTCATCTCATTGAGTTGTTGAGAGGAACACATGAAATAACCTATGGAGAAAGTGTTTCCGAAAGAGAATGAGGGTCAGCCGGTGACTGGAGGTTAAGGAGGCTGGATCTCACATGGCCACCTGCATGATTGGAGTCCCCGACTCTGCGGCTTGGGGAACATGCCTGGCATGTGTGTATGCGTGCCCGAAGTCCCAGGAAGAGAATGGAGACGGGATTGCGGTGTGGGCATACTCCCTGTGGGTGTGGGGTGGAGTGACTTCTCTCTCTCTGTGTCTCTGACTCTGTCTCCAGCAAGTACAGCACACTATAGGGAAAAAAAGGAATAGCATTTTCCAGATTGAATTGAATTGGACAGTGATACTATGGAAAGCCTCGTCACCCTTTGCCTTCAGTTCGAACCCCCAAGAGAGGCTCTGAGATGGAGAATTGCGCGTGAGAGGTCTCTGGTGTGCAGAGGAAGGCTGTGAGCAGAGCAGTGTGGGCAGAGGAGGCTGCGCTCGAATGTGATTATGAGCAGACCTCAGCCACACCTCCAGGAGGCTCTGGAGATGGGACAACCCCATAGAACTGTCCCAATTTGAGGTCAGAGTAGCCTTTTGTTCCACTCCCTCAGCCAGTTGTGGCAGTGGGCTGCTCCTGGGGGGACACTGCATCTTGGGTAAAGCAAAAACAACTGTTATAAAGAAGGCGCAAGAGAAAGCCATCAGCAGCCTCGGGCCTGGCAGCTGGAAGGTCCTAAGTGAGGCTGTGGGTCACTCTCCATGGCCTGCCCTCTCCCCACAGCCCTCTCCCCACAGCCCTCTCCCCACAGTTGCATATGTGTGTGGGGGGGTATTCTTGGGGGGTGCGGTGCAGAAGAAGAGCCAAAGACACATTCTGTGCACCTGGAACCTCTGGGACTGAGTACTGTGGGGTGAGAAGCATCAGCCTGCCATGGCTGGGTGGTCCTCCTGGACACCAGCCTCCACTCAGCCAGCCTTTCTGACAGCCCTGTCTGCTTGAAGCATGCTCCACAGAAGTCCCCCACAACCACACAGGGCATACCTGCTTCCCCATGTTCCAGCCCATTCCACTGGGGACATCTGGTCACCCTGATTTTGCCACCTTCATAAAGGTGACAAGGTTACCCTGTGTCCTGTCCTACTTCACATCAGCGCAGTGATGGAGGTGAGTAAGTGGGTCAGGAAGAGAGGTTCAGACAGAGTCTGCAGAGTCTTGGCACTTGCATTCAGCTCACAGGTGTGCGTGTGTGTGATTACACACACACGCACACACACACACACACACACACACACACATAGTTTTCAGAAAAGTCATGATGTATTTATCTATGTAAAAAATGTGTCATGACTTTTCTGAAACGTGTGTGCTTGCCCAGCAAGGATTTCAAGCTGCTGGGGCCAGAACACCAACCCTGGTTGGCCATGTGGAATCTGGCTTCCTCTGCATAGCACCTAACCATTGTGCTATGGGGCTGCCCCACACAGGTGTGTGTTTGTGGAAGGGCTCAGATGCAGTGTTCAGTCATGGGAGTGAATTTAGCTGAGACATATGTTCGCCGACTCCTTTTAGTCCCTGCCATTCCTTGTGATGTTTTTGAACATTACCTGGCTGACCCTGCAGGCCTATGGATTTTTCTCTTCTGGTTTACGGTCGAGCAGTTGCATGAGGATTCTGTGGCCATGTGAACTAGGATCAGAATCAGGTAAGTGCTGATGGGCAGGCTGGGAGTTTGAGGCTCTGGGCAGGCTGTGTGTTGTGATGAGCAGGCAGGGCTGGAGACAGGGATGGGACTGAGGACAGGGCAGGTGATCTTAGTTGTAGATTTGCTGGTGATCTGTGCTCAGAGCTGGAGGCTCCCTCTGGGTGGGAATTGTGGTTGGGCTCTGAGTTTCCATCAGAGATGAATCTTAACTATGGTATATTAGGTGAAAGAAACCAACCTCAAAAGGTTACATGTACCGTGTGATTTCACTAATACGGCATCCGAAGAAGGCGAAATGGAAGGGACGGGAAATGGATCAGTGGTTGCCAGGGGTTGGGAGTGGAGGGAGGTGGGGCAGACTAGACAGGACAGTGGAGGGAGGAGGAAGGCCAATAGGGGGTGGTTTGCCAGTATCCTGACCATGGCTCTGAACTGTCCGCCAGAAAGAATGAATTCATCTGCATCTAAATGAAAATGTCAATAAATCAAAATTCAAAAAATCAAAAGGAAGGCATTTTTACCTTTTTGAAAGAGATGGTACCTTCCTTCCGGAATGTGTTAGTGTGTGGCTGGGTCCGTAGAAGAGGAACAAGAGGTGGCTGAGGCTCTCATAGAGCCATGGTCAGCGCTGCTATTCTGGAACATTCCTTGGACTTCAGGTGTGCAGTCTCTGCTGCTCTGGATGTAAGTCTGACCTAGAGGCGTTCACTGACCAGAAACACGCATTGCGAATTTTTGAAACAAAAGACCACTTTTAAAATTCTTGGTCAGATAATTTCTCCCCAGGACCTCCGGGGTAGAGAAGGCGGGGGAGGCAGCGAATGAGAAGCTGGCCCACATTTAGGAAACTCCTGAGCTTTCTGCAGAGTTCTTATAGTTTTCCAGAATCTACAGCATCCTAAAAATAAAAATAAAAAAAAATCAGAGATACAGTAAGAGGACTGAGCAGGGAGTCTGCAGAGCCATCGACGGAAGCCCCAGTGCTTCGCAGACTAACTGGGAGACTGCTCCTGGCCTCGGTTTCCCCGTCTGCAGGAGAACAGCCATGGGATCTTGAAATCCTGCAGCTGCTGCACCTCTAAATTCGGCGAGAATGTCTCTGCTGTGAAGCAGGAAGCACGCGGGGAGAGGGTCGAGGCCTTTCCTGCGGCCCTGCCCTTCCTAAGCGCGATGGCTCCCATCTCTGTATCCGAACGCCCACAGTCCCTGTGTCCCTGCCTGCCCCAGCCACCTGCCCACTCCTAAGAGAAGTGAATGAGCCAAGGTGCCAGACCTGACAAGTGAATTCAGAAGACTTTGTTTTTTTTTTTTTTTTTTTTTTTCCACTGGAAGTCAATGCTTTGGGCCAGAAAACACTCAGAACTGGCAGTGACTGACAAAAGCTGCCTCTCGTCTGCAAGTGTATCAGCTTCTGAAGGAGATAAGAGGCAGGGGCTGGAGTGCAGGCTTCTCAAGTGAACGCTGACAGGAGCACAGAAGAGCTGCCTCCCACTCTCACTGCACAGAGCATCCGGGCTGCCAGGGCGAGCCGTCAAACACTCCAGCCCCCTCACCGCCCCGGAGCTGGGAGACAGGCCCCGGGGAAGGACAGCGACCTGTGCTGGCTGTTGCCGGGGTCCCTGGGGGAGGTCTGGGGACCTGGCACCCCTCATGTGTGCTGTGGAGTGTGGCCCTGTCATGACCGGCTTATCTACTGAATGGAGACAGCTGTCTGATTTCCGAGGGCCGCGGCAAACAGGATCCCTGTGGCTCCCATTCTGGGAAAGGACAGTTGGGGACCAGATGAGTCACACTTCCCAGGGAAGTGACTTCACCTGGGACACCACCCAGAGCCCCAGCCTCTGATCAAGGGATCCTTTCAGGGGACGATCAGAGTGAACACAAGGCACGACCTTTTTTTTTCTTTTTTAGAGAGAGATTTTTGCTATAGGGTACGTGTCCTCGCCAGAGAGACAGAGAGACAGAGGGGGGATGGTCACACCACAATCCCTTCTCCTCCATTCTCCTCCTGGGATCTTGGGCACATACGCACAAGCACCCAGTGTGAGTTTTAAGCAGCCACGTTCAGGACTTGAACCGTGGTCGACTATGTGGAGTCCTGTGATGTAACCATTATGCCATCTGCTGGTCCCAAGGCACAAATATTTACACTTCCTGCTGAGTAGTTGTTACCCATCTCCACGGTCCAGACCTCAGCCGTAATCCCTTTATTCAAACTCTAGGGCCCCGACTGGGATGCCCCTTCCAGGTAGGTGAATGTCCAGCAGGCAGGCCTTCTCTTTCATGGTAGCCAAGCCACGCATGGTGGGAGAGGGCTGTAGCAAGTGGCCCTCCATCTGCCTTGTGGCTCATGTGTCTGCCGCATGCCTGTTGGACCACTCTAAGAAGCAAAATTAAGCTGTTTAATGCTTCTTCTTTCCCCCTTTAAAAATTTTTAAGAGACCAGCAGTTGGCATAATGGCTATGTTGCTGGACTCCCATGTAGTCGACCGTGGTTCAAGTCCTGGACCTGGTGGCTTAAACTCATGCCGGGCGCGTTTGCATGTGTGCCCAAGATCCTGAGAGGAGAATGGAGGAGAAGGGATTGCAGTGTGGCCATCCCCCCTGGGAGGGGGTGATTTCTCGCTTTCTGTCTCTCTGTCTTTCTGGCGAGCGCATGCTCCCTATATCAAAAAACCTCTCCAAAAAAATTTTTTTAAAAAATAATTACTGGAGAACACACGTGTTCATCAGAGGGAGAGAAACAGAGAGAGGAAGAAAAAGGAAGAAAGCACCCTCCAATGAAGTATGGTCATGCCGCAATCCTCTCTCCATTTCTTCATCTTGTTGGGATTTTGGACATGCATGTATATATGCCCAGGGTGCTTTCCAACCCACCAGGCTGGGACTTGAACCATGGCCAACCATGTGGATTGCACTCCACTAGCCAGGAGGCTATGGGGCTGACTGAGCTTCTGACACCATCCCGGTCACTGCGGTGATGGACACGATGCAGAGTGGCACTCAGCTTCCACGGCAACGTCCTTCTAGCGAACCTTTCTGTGCACAAGCCAGAAGGTGAGCAACTGGGTTTCCCAGACTTCCTAGCAGGTAGAGTTCAGGATTTGAATGTAGGCTCCGCCAATGAGATGGGGTGGCAGGAGATTTGCACAGCAGGGGAAAAGCAGACACCAACTCCCTCTCCCTTTGGCTGTTCCTCCTGGCAGGCATGGTGGGGGAGATGTTGGACTTTTTATGTTAGTATTTCAGTGACCTATGACTAGATTTATGGGTATAAAGAGGCAATACGTAGCAGCTACAGTGGCTTCCTGATGGCGGTCGATTAAAACGGCTGCAAACACGTTGCTGAATCCCAGTAGGAGGTGGTGGAGTGTATTTTGTCACCTCTTGAATCTGAGTTGTCCCTGTGACCTACTTTGACTAAGAGGAAGAAGCCAAAGTGATGGTGTGGACCTTTTGAGATGGTACCTAAAGAGATCTACAGTTTATCCTTTTCTTTCTTTCTTTTTTTTTTTTTTTTTTGAGAGGTTTTTGCTATAGGGCACGTGCGCTCGCCAGAAAGACAGAGAGAGACAGAGAGACAGAAAGTGAGAAATCACCACCAGGGGGGATGGCCATGCCGCAATCCCTTCTTCTCTTAGAATCTTGGGCACGCACACACATGCACTGGGTCTGGGGCTGGAACCGTGGTCAACTACATGGGAGTCCAGCGATGTAGCTATTATGCCAACTGCTGGTCCCTCCTTTTATTTCTTGACACACACACTTGGAAGTCAACCACCACGTGGAAATTCTGACCACCATGCTGTGAGGAAGCTCAAGATCGCCACATGGACATGCAGTCAGTGTGAAAGAGCACTGAGAGGCCGCCATGTGAGTGAAACCTTCTCGAATCTTCCAGTTAATCCCCACCACCAGCTGAATGCCGCTGAATGAACGCCCCTGAATTCCGCCGAGATTCCCGACCTACAAATGCATGAGCAAATTAGTGATTATTCTCAAAAAAATCCCATTATGTTTCAGAGTAGGTTTGCTGCATGTGGATAGACAGCTGAAACTTTGATCTTTGGAGCACAGCTATTTTGATGAGCTCTCTTCATACACGTTTGGTATCATTTACATACAGTGCTATTGAAGAATACGATTTGGTAAGTTTTGACATGTAGTTATTATCACTGTTAAGATAGTGCATATATCCATTACCTCCAGAAGGTTCCTAGGGCCCCTTTGCAATCCTTCTCTCTTTCTTCTCCACACCCCCACCCTCATCACCAGGCAACCACTGATCTGCTGCTGTCACCGCAGATTAGTCTGAATTATTCTGGAGTTTTATGTAAATGGGGTAACACCTCTCTCTCTCTCTTTGGTCTGCTCTTTGTATAGTTATTTTAGGACTTATCTTTTTTTTTTTTAAGAGTTTTTTTTCTTTTTTTTTTGCCATAGGGTGTGTGTGCTCCTGAGAGAGAGAGAGAGAGAGAGAGAGAGAGAGAGAGAGAGAGAGAGAGAGAGAGAGAGAGAGAGAGAGAGAGAGAGAGAGAGAGAGAGAGAGAGAGAGAGAGAGAGAGAGAGAGAGTGAGAAATCACCCCCTAGGGAGGATGGCCATACTGCAATCCCTTCTCTTTCATCTTCTCTCAGGATCTTGGGCACGCACACACCTGCACTGGGCGTGATTTTAAAGCCACCAAGTCCAGGACTGCAACCCTAACCAGTGACGCTATCTGCTAACCCCTCATCTTTTTTTTTTTTTTTTTCAAATTGAGGGTGGGTGCACTCACCTGTAGTAAAAACAAAGATAGAGAGGAAGAAAGCACTCCCAGTGGGACACGATCACACCACATTCCCTTGTCTTCCATTTCTCCATCCTGTTATGATTCTGGGCACCCATGCACTATGCACCCCCACCTGGTATGTTTCTCAAGCCACCCTAGGGTAGGATTTAAATCGTAGTTGACTAGGGGCAGCAGGTGGGATGGTGATTAAGGTGCTGGATTCTCACATGACTGACTGCGATTCAAGTCCTGGACCCAGCAGCTTGCAAATCATGTGCATGGTGATATCTTGGATCGAGACAGTATACAGTGTATTCTGGGTGGGAAAACCCATTTTGTATGCTGTAATGATATACAGTGAGTGAATGTAAACAAATAAAAAAGGAGGATCACAACAAGTAAATAGGTAAATAAATAAATAAATACATGCAAAACAAAACAAAATAACCCATGGTTGACTGTGTGGGGTCTGGATTCTTGACTCACTAGTCTATGGGCTGGCCCTATGCTGTTGCTTTTTGTCAAACATAATTTACAAGCTTGTATTTAATTACTATACATATATTTTTTTTCTTTTTTGAGAAGTTTTTGCTATAGGGCACGTGCGCTCGCCAGACAGACAGACAGAGACATAGAGACAGAAGCGAGAAATCACCTCCCAAGGGGGATGGCCACGCTGCAATCCCTTCTCCTCCATTCTCCTCTGGGATCTTGGGCACGCACGCACACGTGCCCGGCATGAGTTTTAAGTCACCGGGTCCGGGACGCGAACTATGGTAAACTACATGGGAGTCCGGCGACATAGCCATTACGCTAACTGCTGGTCCCTAATTACTATACATCTTTATAGCACACAAAATGGTTTTTCCTAGCATGACTACAGTACATGTTAGTCAAGTCATAGATTTTACCATGTATATTATTAACAGATAACTGCATTTTTTGTTTGTTTCTTTTTCTTTCCTTTTTTTTTAAAGAGAGTTTTGCTATAGGGTGCGCGTGCTTGCCAGAGAGACAGAAAGTGAGAAATCATCCCCCGGGGGGATGGCCACACCTCAATCCCTTCTCCTCTATTCTCCTCTTGGCATTTTGGGCATGCATGCACACGCACCCAGGGTGGATTTTAAGTTGCTGGGCCTAGAACCACAGTCGACCACTTGGGAGTCTAGCAACGTAACCATTATGCCATCTGCTCATCTCTCATTGTTTTTTTTCCTGTTAAATGTTTGTTTCCCTTGATTCTCCCTACTTCATTACCCACTCTATACTGTTTCTAGTATCCTTATTTGCCCTCCTTGCTGTTATACCCTCCAATCTTTCTGTTCTGCCATAGAGTTAAGACATTTGAAATGCACTTCCCTCTCTCTCTCTTTCTCTCTCTCTCTCTCTCTCTCTCTCTCTCTATATATATATATATATA
>NW_006198338.1:1102839-1104776 GCF_000334495.1 Tupaia belangeri chinensis | reverse complement strand
TATATCCAGGTTTAGGACTCAAACGTGGTTGGCCACATGGGAGTTCAGTGCCCTAACCACTGTGCCACCTGCAGGCCCTAACATTTGGTATATATTAAGTGGGGACATACAATGCCTATCTTTCATAGTCTGGCTTGCTTCACTTAATATTTTACCTTCCATATTCTTGGAAGCTGAGCAGGCTCAGGCCTGATTAGTACTTGGATGGGAGCCTCACATTGTTTTATGTATTACTAGTTCATTCCTTTTTATTGTTGAAGAGTATTCTGCTGTATGATTATATCATAATTTATTTATATTTTCACCTGCTGCTGGACATTTGTTTCGTTTCTAGTTTTTATTTTTAATTAATTTACTTATTTCTTCTGAAAGACAGAGAGAGACCCTCAGCAGTGTCTTCATCACACAGTCTCAGCCAGCTGGGAACACGGGTGTGTGTGTACCTAGCATGCTCAGACGTCCCAAGACAGGAATTCAGGACTTTTGGACCTTTCTCGTGTGGGTCTGGTTGCAATACCACTCTGTTACCACCTGGCCCTGTTTCTAGTTTTTAGTTATAAATAAAGCTGCTGGGAACAGTCATGTACAAGTCTTTGTATGAACATATGCTTTCTTTTCTCTTGGGTAAATATTTAGGAATGAAATGCTAGATCATATGGTAGACATCCTTTTCGTTTCTAAAGAAATTATAAAACTTTTCCAAAGGGATTGCACCGTTCACACCAACAGGAGACATTCTACTTCCTTTACATCTCTCCAACACTTGGTTTGGCTGATTGTTTAAAATTTTAGTAAGGTGTGGGACCAGCAATTGGCGTAATGGCTATGTTGCTGGACTCCCATGTAGTCGACAGTGGTTTGAGTCCTGGACCCAGTGGCTTAAACTCATGCCAGGCACGTGTTTGTGCATGCCCAAGATCCCAAGAGGAGAATGGAGGAGAAGGGATTGTGGCATGGCCATCCCCCCTGGGGGTGATTTCTTGTTTTGTCTCTCTGTCTCTCTCTATCTTTCTGGCGAACACACATGCCTTATAGCAAAAAACTCTCAACATTTATTTTTAGCAAGGTGTATAATGGCATATCATTGTGGTTTTAATTGCATTTCCCTAATGACTAACGCTGCAGAACATCTTCTGTGTGCCTATCCATTAGTCTATAACCTTTTTTTGGAGAAGGTAAAGTTTCTATTCAGACCTCTTGTCCACTTTTTATATTTTCTTCCAGTCTGTGGCTTTTCTTTTCATTTTATTAACAGTGTATCCTGCAGAACAGGAGGTTAAAATTTTAATGAAATATCATTTTTCATTTTTATTTCATAAATATGCATTTTAAAAATTATTATTGCAGAGGTTATTATTTTTTTTTAAATTTTGGATTCTTTCATTTTAAAATTTTTGCCAGAGGGCACATGAGGAGAGAAAGAGAGAAAAAGCACCTTTTATGGGGATTGGTCACACTACAGTGTCTTCTCTTCCATTTCTCCCTCCTGTAGGGATTATGGGCACTCATATACCAGAGCCCAAGTGTGTTTTTCAAGCCTCCAAGTCTAGGACTCAAACCATGTGGTCAACCATGTGGGATCCAGCCACCTTTACTACCAGGCCACAGACTGGTCCTATTGTTGTGGAGTTTAAATAGTCCTGCAACAAAACTGTGTGTGTAGGTGCATTGTTAGCCATGCCAGGTAAAAGTAAATTGCTTCTGGTGATATTTTCCTTCATTGATATGAAGGGACAAGCACTTGCAAAGTTAATAGTTTCAGGGCCAGTAGTTGGCATAATGGCTATGTCGCTGGACTCCCTTGTAGTTGACCACGGTTCGAGTCCCGGACCCAGTGGCTTAAATTCACACCCGGGTGCATGTGCGTGTGTGCCCAAGATCCCGAGAGAATTGAAGAGAATGGATTGTGGCATGGCCATCCCCCCTGGGGGTGTGTG
>NW_006198338.1:1102171-1102768 GCF_000334495.1 Tupaia belangeri chinensis | reverse complement strand
AAAAAAAAAAGAGATATAAACCACTCTGGCTCACAGGTTGTAAAAACAAATCAACAGAAACATGTTACAGGCCAGATTTGGCTCAGGTAATGGTTTGGCAACCTGTGCTATATAATAAAGCTTTTGGTGACAAGGTGATAATGGAATTTTAAGTTTTAATAGCCACAGGTGGCTAGTGGTGGCTGTACTGTACTATACAGATTCAGATCTACTAACTATAGTGTGTCAAGGGACTTACTGGGCCCACTGTGATTTGAAGTTGAACCATAGTTTGTTCCATTTATCATGTGACACCCCCCTCCCATAACTGCCCTGCTCCCAATACTTTTGCCCTTAGACCAGAGTAGCATTGAGGTAATTTAAGAATTAGTGTCAATTCAGAGTCAAGGTCTTTTAATCTTTTAAAGGTCTGTGTATTTCCTTTCCCTCAGTGCACTGTTACTATGGTAAATGGTTGCAAGTCTCTTTGAAACTTGTAAGTATATACTTTTGGAAGCCAGGGAAGATTTACAGTATATACTTATGGAAGTTCTACAGATTCTTTTTTTTTTTTTTTTTTTTTTTTTTTTTTTTTTTTTTCTGTTAGGGAGCATTTAT
>NW_006198338.1:1090304-1102126 GCF_000334495.1 Tupaia belangeri chinensis | reverse complement strand
CTTCTTTTTTTTTAAAAAAAAGAATTATTTTATTTAACCTTATATTTATTTATTTCAATTTGACCAGAGAGGGACAGAGTGAGAGAGAAAGAGAAAGAGAAAGTGAGAAAACAAGCCACCAGGTCTGGGACTCGAACCGTGGTCAGCCATGTGGGAGTCCAGCACTATTAACCACCACACCACCTGCCAGCCCCAGTCTGACTCTTTATTGAAGTGGTGGAAGTTGTGTTTCTGGCTACAAAATCTGGAGTTTTTCATGTTAAACAGATCAAGAGTATTTTATATGTAAGGTTCTGTGATCAATTAGCTATCCTCAAAGAGTCTGATGTTTCAAAATTTTTCAATTGTTTCTTCTCCCCTGCATTCCATTATCATGAAAGTACACTTACCTTATCCTTTAATTAAGGCAGTTACAGACTGCCTTTTTGGTCTCCATGCCTCTGAGATTCTGTCACCCCACTAAAATCAGAGAGCCCAGGCTAATGACAGCATATACTGTCATTACACCTGGAGTAGAGAAGAAAGCCACTACAGAGCTTTTCAAAGATGCTCCTTCTCCTCTCAATAATGTATTTGTCAGTGCCTTAGGGAGTGTCCTTTGGCTATCTTGAAGGGAATATTGGAAAAGGTTGATGTAAGGTTGCACACGATAGGGAGTTCTGGCAACTCAATCTCACTATATGTAGGCCATGGTTGAACCAAAGTTGTAGTCAACCAATCAAGTGAGCTGTTAGAGTTACTTCTAATGTTTCAGTTGGGGTAATTTCTGTTGGCTTATCTTCAAAGTTACTGATTCTCTTTTCAACTGCTTTGAATCTACTGATCCATCAGTTGATGATAGTCTTTGTTGTTGTTATTGTGTTTTTGATTTCTGGTATTTCCATTTGATTCTTTCTTATAGTTTCCACTTCTGCTGAAATTATCAGTCTGATCTTGCATGTTCTCCATCTTTTCCATTAGAATCATTAATATATTCTCATACATTTTTTCTTTGTTTATTTGCCAAAGGGTATACGTGCATATGCTAGAGAGAGAGATTTCCAAAGGGGCTTGGTCACAATGCAACCCACTTTTTTCCAATCCTCCTTCCCATCAGGATCCTAAGCATGCACACACATTTGCCCAGGATATGTTTCAAGCTGTTGGGTCTGGGATTTGAACCAGTCTATGATGTGGGATTAGACTCCCTATGTACAGTACTTAACCACTATGCTATGGGGCTGACCTCCTATACTTATTTTAAATTCCTTCTCTGATAATTCCAAATTTCTATATAACATGTGAACTCTGTTCTAATTATTGCTTTTTCTCATCAGACCATTTTTTATCATACCATTTTGTAAAACTCACAATTATTTTTGTTGAAAGCTGGAAACATGTTGTATATGTCAGTAGACACTTGGATAAATGTTTTTATGCTTAGATATGAACACACATTTCCTTCTGCTGTCCTTAACTGAGGGTTTGTGTTAATCTAGCTGGTAGTTGAGCGGGATTTAGAGGTTGATCCCCACTTGGCTTTTTGTCTTTCTTTTGTGCCATTCTTCAGAGGGAATTAATTTCTTACAAATCTCTCAGTTGTTTTCCATTGTTATTTTTACATGACGCTTGTAAGTATGGTAGTAGACAGCCAGGGAGGGAAACAGTCTTTGATGTATTGATTTAACCTCAGCTTAGGCAAGTACAGGTTAAGTATCCTTATCTTGGGACCAGAGTGTTTTGGATTTCAGATCTTTTGCATTTGGAATATTTGCTTATATACAGTAAGATATCTTCGGTATGATACCCAAGTCTAAACAAAAAATTCATTTGTTTCGTATATACCTTATACATGTAACCTGAAGTTAATTTTATACATTATTTTAAAATTTATGTTTAGTCATTGTACATCTTTACAATATACAATATGTTTTTTCAATACATGCATATAGTACATATCAATCAAGTCAAAGATACTGGGCTGTCGGAAAAGTTATGATGGATTTTTACATAGAAAAACACAGAGAGAGCCAGCAGGTAGTGTGGTTGTTAACCGCCCTGGACTCCCACATGGTTGACTGTGGTTTGAGTTCCAGACCTGGCGGGGTTGCTTTCTCACTTTTTCTCTCTCTCTCTCACTCTGTCCCTCTCTGGTCAAATTTAAACAAACAACAAACAAACAAAGTTAAATAAATTTTTTTTTAAAAGAGAAACAGGAAAAAAATACATCATGACTTTTCTGATGACCAATATTACCATATACATCATCCTCAACAGATAATGTTCTATTTTTGTGTCTGTTAAATTGTTTTTATGTTTTTTATTTGAGCCACTCCCTCCCACCTCCCACTCTCCATTCCCTCCTACACAATCTCTGGTATCTACACTTGCTCTCCAAGCTGTTATATCTTCCAGTCTTTCAATTTCTGCCATAGAGTGCAGATGTTTGGTATATATTGGGTGAGAACACACAAAGTCTGATTTTAATAGTCTTGTTTTGCTTAGCATTACATCATCTATCTTTAACCACTTTGTATCAAATGACAGGATCTCTCTCCCTCTTTTTGGTATGGCAGAGTAGTATTTCATAGTGTATATGTGACACATTTTTTCAATCCAGTCATCCATTCTTGGGTATTTAGTTTGATTCCATGTCTTAACAATTGTAAACAATGCTGCAAAAAACATGTATGTGCAAGTGCCTTTCTGACGGAGTGTTTTCCTATCTTTAGGGTAAATACCCAGGAATGATATTACTGTGTCATATGGTGGGTCTATGTGTAATTTTTTGAGGAACTTCTATATTGTTTTCCACAGTGTTTGTACTAATTTATGTTCTCACCAACAGTGTAAAAAGGTTCATCATTTTGGTTAATTACTGGGAGATGGTGGTTCCGGCCAAAAGGAAGTTCTTTTTGAGGATTTTCATGTCTATATTTATCAGGTATATTGGTCTGTATTTTCCTTTTTGTTATGCCTTTGTCTGCTTTTGGGATCAAGACAATGGAGGTTTTATAGACTAAGTTTCAAGCTGTTGGGTCTGGGATTTGATCTCTAGAAATAGTTTGAGGAGATTTGAGGTTAGTTCTTCTTTAAAAGTGTTGTGGATGGGCCCGTAAGAGAATACTATGAGGGATTACATACCAACAAACAAGGATGAATTTCTGAACACATAAAATTTACCAAGGTCGAGGATTTTCATGTCTATATTTATCAGGTATATTGGTCTGTGTTTTCCTTTTTGTTATGCCTTTGTCTGCTTTTGGGATCAAGACAATGGAGGTTTTATAGACTAAGTTTGGGCGGGTTCTTTCTTTTTGGATCTCTAGAAATAGTTTGAGGAGATTTGAGGTTAGTTCTTCTTTAAAAGTGTTGTGGATGGGCCCGTAAGAGAATACTATGAGGATTACATACCAACAAACAAGGACGAATTTCTGAACACATAAAATTTACCAAGGTCGAACCAGGAAGAAATAGAAAGCCTGAATAGACCAATAATAAGCAGTGAGATTGAATCAGTAATAAATAGTCTCCCAACAGAAAAGCCCAGGTCCTGAAGGCTTTACTTCTGAATTCTACAAAACTTTTAGAGGAACTAACTCCAATTCTCCTCAAACTATTTTCTTCCCTTTTTTAGAGAGAGAGAGATTTTGCTATAGGGTGCATGCACTCGCCAGAGAGACAGAGAGACAGAAAGTAAGAAATCACCCGTTGGGGGGATGGTTATATACTGCAATGCCTTATCCATCATTCTCCTCTTGGGATTTTGGGCACACACGCACACGTGCTTGGCATGAGTTTTAAGCCACTGAGTCCGGGACTCGAACTGTAGTCAACCATATGCGAGTCCAAATAACTAACCATTATGCGATCTGCTGCTCCCATCCTCCTCAAATGATTTCTAAGGATCCAAAGGAAGGAATCTTTCTAAATTCATTCTATGATGCTTCCATCATCCTAATCCCCCAAAACAAACAGCAACATTAAAAAAAAAAAAAGAAAACTATAGACCGATATCCCTGATGAATACAGATGCAAAATGTCTCAACAAGGTACTAATAAGTTGTGTCCTATATCACATTAAAATGATTATATACCATGACCAGGGAGGTTTTATTCCAGGGATGCTAAAGGGGTTCAACAATAAATGTAATACAGCACATGAACAGAAGGAAAAGTAAAAACTGTATGATCGTATCAACTAATACAGAAAAAGCATATCCCTTCATGAATAAGACTGCCAGCAAAATTGACATACGAGAATGTTCCTTAACACAATACAAATCAGGTGACAAACTCGTATCTGCCGTCATACTGGAAGTGTTCAGCTTTTCCACTGAAAACTGGAACACGACTAGGCTGCCCACCTTCCCCACTGCTTTTCAACATAGTCCTGGAAGTCCTAGCCAATGCAATCAGAGAAGAGACTAGAATAAAGGCATTCGCATAGAAAGAAGAAGTGAAATTATTTCTATTTACAGATGATATTATTTATGTAGAAAATGCAAAAGAATCCAGTGATAAGTGGATCCAGTAGAGTGGCCGGATATTTAGCCTGTATGTGTCACAGTTCAGGGAGATCTAGAGGAACAGCGGTGAGAATAGCATCGATTGGATTGAGTAACCATTCCTCTGGACGTGAGATTGATGGGAGGTAGAGGGCAGTCCTCCTGGGTAAGGGGTAGTGTCCAAATTCCTCACTCTTTCAATGTTGGTGTGCTCTCTTTTGAATCCACTGCTCTCTCCGGGCTGTAGAAACCTGATTGCAGGCAGAGGTCCCCCTGCTTGTCGGACTGCAGGAAGATCTAACTCTCTTGCCAGCTTGGGGTGTCAGAGGGGTAAAAGATTCAACCCCCACCCCACCCCCGAGCTGCTTTCTCTCATGCTTCCCTATGATATGTATTAACCCTGTGCCGGTTTCCTTATTCTTCGAAGGGTGGGATTGCTGGAATCCATAGTGGTAGTCTGAGTTCAGAGTTTCAGAGGATACTTTCTTTCATTTGTCTCCTCTAGAAGGGAAATTAGGGAGACAGAGGTTAGGTCTCCAGGTTAGTTCTTCAAGTAGCTTCAGTTGTTGACTCCTCTCTGCTTTTGCAAGTAGAAATCATACAATCTGGAAGTTCCTGCCTACTCACTACTGCCCCCTGAAGGTCCAGCCTGATTCTCCTCTCTGCAGGGGTTGCTCCCAGGCAGTGGCTGCTGACCCAGTACCTGTGGACGTGGGGGCCGCAGTGGTAGGCAGTCCGTTCAATCAGTAGCCATGTTTCCCCTGACCTCCCTGGTCCAGGTGCAGCTGGGCACTGAGCCTACCAGGTTGAAGGCGGTAGTGCTGAGCGGAGAGGGTGTGTGCTGAGGTAGCAGCCACGGAGTGGTGGGTGTGGGTGGCACAGGTGCCAGTGGAGGTGAGTGTGTGGCTTGGAGACTGGTGGGAAGTGGGTACATGATTGTACAATTTTTTTTTAATGATTTTATGCACAACAAAGGTTTGTGTACATTGAACCAGCAGAAAGCAAAGGGATCACTATTTTAGCCACCCATGTGGACAACCCGTGGTTGTTGGGCATCACCATCATTTTTGACTCCGAATTTGTATGCTTTCAATAAGGAATAATTTTCTGACACTTATTTTAATAAGGACTTAACAGCAAAAAGACATACCATAAATACAATGAAAAAATATTCAGAGTAGCTAAGCAGCACAGTAGCATCACCAGACTACCCGAGTTAGTTGTTAAACAACAGCAACAAGGAACGGCTGTAGGCATTCTGTCTTCACCTTGATGCTGCGTTTTGATTAAAAGGTGCACCGTGTTTTACTTATTTTATTTTATTTTTGGAGAGGTTTTCGCTATAGGGCATGTGCACTCGCCAGACAGACAGAGAGAGACAGAGAGACAGAAAGTGAGAAATCACCCCTCGGGGGGATGGTCACGCCGCAATCCCTTCTCCTCCATTCTCCTCTTGGGATCTTGGGCACGCACACACACGCGCCTGGCATGAGTTTTAAACCACTGGGTCCGGGACGTGAACCACGGTTGACTACGTGGGAGTCCAGCGACATAGCCATTACACTAACTGCTGGTTCCCTGTTTTACTTATTTTTTTTCAGTGTGTGTCCAAAAGTGCCCCACAAGTTTCGGATTCTGGAGCATTTTGGATTTCGTATTTTTAGATTAGGACTACTCAACTTGCATTACGAGCCTATCTCTTGGAAGTGTGCCCTCCAAAATTGTTCCTGCCTCTCTAGACAATGTTGGGCCTCATGTGTACTCCTGTTCCTCGCCCCTCAGGATTTTTTGTTTTTCTGTTTCGTTTTATTTTGTTTGGGTCTCCTCTGGCTGCAGTGGGTTTCCACTGTACTTCTTTTCTTTTCTTTATTTTTAAAATATGTATCAGTGATTTTTTTTTTTTTTTTTTTTTTTTTTTTTTGATTTGAAGGCTTGAGTTCCTCTGGGGAGACAGGGACCATGGGGAATGATGGGTCTGTCTGGGCAGCTTTGACACCAACTGCTGCCCTTCCCCAGGCAGCACCGAGGAGGGAGCTTGACCAAGATTCTTCCCAATCTTTGCTCTGAGAGCCGGGTGAACAAAGCTGCCAGAAGATGTGGACTCCTCTATGTGTCTCCTCGCTCTCCAAGAGCTTTGCGCTCTCCTGCTATCACACCCTCCTCCTCGACAAGCCATTACAGATTCCTCGCTTAACCTTTTCACTAGCTCACGTGGCATTCAGCAGCCTCTGTCCCAGGTAAGAAATGCTCAGGTCTTGTTCCTACAGGCGCCTGTCTCTCTTCAGATCCTGGTTAGTTACTTGCCTTGTGATCTCAGTGTTTTCATGGAGCTAAGGAAATGCATTCATTTCTAGCTGCCTCCTCCTCCTGTTTGGTGTGAGGGAGGGAGCAATGCTCTTTCTGGTTCTTTCCATCTCCAAGCTGATGCTAGAAGTCCCTACTATTTATTTATTTTTTAAGAATTATTTTATTTTGTGTTATTTATTCATGTATTTTTGTATTTATTTATTTATTTTCATTTGACCAGAGAGGGAGAGAGAGAGAGAGAGACAGAGAGAGAGAGAGAGAGAGAGAAGAGATAGGGAAAGTGAGAAAGCAATCCTCCAGGTCCAGGACTCAAACCTTGATCGGCCATGTGGGAGTCCAGCATTCCCAACCACCACGCACCTGCTGGCCCCATCTGCTCTTTATTTTAATGGTTAAATTTTTTTTTCGGTAGAGGTTTTTGCCTTAGGGCATAAACACTCACCAGGGAGAGAGACAGAGACAGAGACAGAGAGAGGGAAAATGAGAAATCACCCCCCGGGGGGATGGCCACACTGTAATCCTTCCTCCTTCATTCTCATCTTGGGATCTTGGGTACGCACATGCACCTGGCATGAGTTTCAAGCCACCAGATCTGGGACTCAAACTGTCGTTGGCCATGTGGGAGTCCAGTAATGCAGCCACGATGCCATCTGCCGGCACGTGCATGTTTATAATTTAATATAAATGATTGTTCCCTAGTATTAAGTTGTTAACCAGATAACTGAAAAGATAAAAATGAGACAATGCGTTTTCACAAAGGTAACAACTGCAGGAAGCAGATATAACTAGGTGGAGTCCGAGGTCCTAAGCAAGGCACTGGGCAAGGGGGCCCTGAGGACTGACACTAGGACTTTAAGGAAGGTTTTGCTGGCTGGTGAAGGTGTTTCTGGGGATGAAGCGTAATGACTTTGACAGTGCAAGTGTTGCAAAAATGCAAACTGGTTTCAGCTGTTATTCTGGAAAGACAAGCTGCTCAGCACACTATTAATGGAAGGCAAATTCCTTAATCTGTGTGTCTGTTAACATAAGGTACAGCAATCTTTTATTTAAAAGTTTTTATATTTTATTGCCAGAGGGCTTGTGCACTTCAGATGAGAGAGAGAGAAAGAGAGGGAGAGAGAACTCCCAATGAGGCCTCGTCATGCCACAATTCATTTTCCTTCATTCTTCCGTTCTATCAGGGCTTTAGGCATGCACATGCATGTTCCTGGTGTGTTTTTCAGCCACTGGGGCTGAGATTCAAACCTTACGATTGGCCATGTGAAGTATAGCTTTCACAAATGTTTACTTATTTTTTTAAAAGAATTCTTTATTTAACTTTATTCATTCATTTATTTTTAATTTGATCAGACACACACACACACACACACACACACAGAAAGAGAGAGAGAGAGAGAGAGAGAGAGAGGGAAAAGGGAGAAAGGAAGCTGCCAGATCTGGGACTTGAACCGTTGGTAGGCCATGTGGGAGTGTCCAGCACCTTAACCACCATGCCACCTGCTGGTCCCGAGGGGTATAGCTTCAACAGGAGATTAAACAAAACGGAAGTTATTTTCCCCTCATGGGAACTGATTTAGAAGATAGGTGGTCCGGACCAAGTTTGGTGCTGCTATGATCCTCAGGGACTCATGAATTCTTTCTTTCCAGTCCACCACTCTAATTCACGCCTTCTGCCATTTTATGGTCCAACATGGCTGCTCCATTGGTCTCATGTACATGGTGTGTAGATGGAGGAGTGAGACAAGTCAAATGTATTGCATCCTCCTTTTAAGACGCTTTCAGAAAGTCATACAAATACCTCTGGTCATATCTCATTGATCAAAATTTAGTCATATGGCCACACCTAGCAGCAAAAGGATCTGGGAAGGCTTTGTATTTTAGCTGAGAACATTGGTCAGAGTTCTGTGTTTGTTTGTTTTGTTTTGTTTTTTTGAGAGGGGTTTTTGCTATAGGGCACATGCACTTGCTAGAAAGACAGAGAGAGACAGAGAGACAGAAAGCGAGAAATCACCCCTGAGGGAGGGATGGCCACACCGCAATCCCTTCTCCTTTCTCCTCTCGGGATCTTGGGCACACACGCACACATGCCTGGCATGAGTTTAAGCCACCAGGCCTGGGACTTGAACCGTGGTTGACCACATGGGAATACAGCAACATAGCCATTATGCCAACTGCTGGTCCCAGAGTTCTGTTATTAAGAAAGAAGAAGAGACTAGATTTTAGGAAGCACTTAGCTGTTTCTTCCACTCTATGATAGAGGGAATCTACAAAAGCTTACAGCAAACACCTTAATAAGCTATTTCAATAAATACAAAATAAAAATTCTAAATGGTAAGAAAAAAGAGAAACATGAAATGATGATTAAAATATCAATGATTTACCAATCATTATAATGAAAATGTAAGAAAACACCTCCCTGGGGGGAGGGGGATGGCCATGCTGCAATTCCTTCTCCATTCTCCTCTCAGAATTTCGGGGACATATGCACATGTACCCAAAGTGAGTTCCAAGTGCTGGGTCCAGGATTCAAACTGTAATTGGCCATGTGGTAGTCCAGTGCCTTAACCACTACACCACCTGCTGGCACAGGGGAAATTTTTTTTTAAATTGTAAAATTTTGACATCTAATGCGGATAATGATGCAAGAATTTCCCACACTACTGGTGTAATTTGGTTTGACTGCTTTGGAATATATACAAACCTTTATGTGCAGTGCACATACTATATAAATTTGAGATATGTAACCTAGAAAACCATTTACACATATACAAACAAGTGTTTAGAAGATTGTTTTGATCAGCACTTTTTTCAATAGTAAAAATTTGAAATAATGTAAATGTTTATCAGTTGGAAATGGATTATTAATTGTGGTATATGCAAAAGATGAAAAATATTTAACAGCTAAAGTGAATAAGCTGAAAAATGTTGAATGTAAAAGTAAGACATAGAGGGGACCAGCAGTTAGTGTAATGGCTATGTTGCTGGACTCCCACATAGTCGACCGCAGTTCGAGTCCCGGACCTGGTGATTTAAATTCATGCTGGGTGCATGTGTGTGCGTGTCAAGACCCTGAGAGGAGAATGGAGGAGAAGGTATTGCGGCGTGGCCATCCTCCCTGGGAGGGTGATTTCTTGCTTTCTGTCCCTCTGTCTTTCTGGTGAGTGCATGCGCCCTATAGTGAAAACCCCTCCAAAAAAAAAAAAGACATAGGTATGAAATATTATGTCTTTATGTAAATTATTAAATACCCAATATATTACATGATTAATCTAGAAAACTTATGCTATATAATATAATAACTTGCAAGACATCTATATATGCAGAGTTGGCCCTGTAGCAAAACAGTTAGGGCACAGAGGAAGCCAGATCCCAGAACTTATGCTATATAATATAATAACTTGCAAGTCATCTATATATGCAGAGTTGGCCCTGTAGCAAAACAGGGCAATGAGGAAGCTAGATCCCAGAATTTGCATCCTGGCTTGGTAACTTTAAAAACATAATGGTGCAAGCATGTGTGCTCAGAATCCTGCTGGGACAGAGAATTGGAGGAAAAAGAATTGTAGTGTGACCAGGCCCAGTTAGTGGGTTTTCTCTCTCCCTCTCTTTTTCTCTTTTGCCTATGCGTGTGTGTACATGAACCCCTTGACATAAAATAAAAGAATATATGTGTTCTAAATTCATGATAATCATTGTCTCTGGGAAGGGAAGGAAGAAAGTTGGAATGGGAAGAAACACAAAGGGACCTCACCTCATCTTTTCTTTTTTTTTTTTAAAGTTTACTAATGACAAATTAAGACCAGCAACTTTCAGCTCTCTGGAGCAGGAACAGAGGCAAAATTGGATTTAAATAGAGTAGTTCAAGGCTTTACCAAAGTTGTAGAATGCAGGGAGAGTAGGAAAGAACTTGAAAGTGTTTGCAAACATGTACTATAAACATAGATCATGACATAAAAGTGGGTAAGGAGAGAATAGGAGTTATGCAAAGTCAGAAGGGGGAAGATCTAAAGTCTTTGAAAACTCACTTAGGTGTAGGCAATAGGGTAAGTGTCCTGAAGAGGGGCTAGTTGTCCAAATTATGAAATTGGTGGAGTTAATGGTAATGACCACACAAATGGGTAGTGATTGTAGGGTGGAGGAAATGATCATTGGATGTGAAGCAGTCAAGGAACTCAGTGTGTGTTGAATGAACCACTCTGAACTTATCCACTGAGGACAGGGAAAGGGATGGGGACAGTGAAACAGAGGCTATGATGTTAAAGAATAGTGGAGAATAACCTCAGCCTGTTACTGATGATGATACCACAGAGTTTACTAAGGGATTAGGAACAGTCACCATGAGGTCCAGGACTAGGGTGAAGCAACAAGTTGCCAGAGTGCAAAATTTAAGGAGGCACTAACTCTCAGGTTCACCCTAGCACAAGGTCAGCATTTGAGAATGAATGCCTCCTTAAGTTTTGTGTCTAGCACACCTTGCTTGCCTCCCTATATTCCTCACTTGGGTAGACTATAGGGGAAGGCATAATTTCTGCAGATGGGAAAGGAGAAGTCTGCTCCTGAGGCACTCATTTGAGAGGGTCAAAATTATTGTGTAGAAGTTTCTTGAGGGACTGGCAGATGGTGTGGTGGTTGGGAATGCTGAACTCCCACTTGACTGACTGTGGTTTGAGTCCCAAACCTGATGGCTTGCTTTTTCACTTAGTCAATAACAAACTAAAGAATCCCTGACTCTTAAGCCTCTGTTTCACAATATCTCACCTTTTTGGGCCAAATGAATGGATAATATCTATGTATTTATTTATGACTTTATTATTATATTCCAGTTTGATCAGACACACACAGAGAGAGAGAGAGAGAGAGAGAGGAAAAGTGAGAAGGCAAGTCACCAGGTCCAGGACTCGAACCATAGTCGGCTATGTGGGAGTCCGGCACCTTTAACCACCATGCCACCTACATCCCTAAAATAATTCTTAAAAAAAAAAAAAAAAAAGAAGTTTCTGGAATGAAAGCTCTGCTTCAGAAACAATG
>NW_006198338.1:1062443-1072400 GCF_000334495.1 Tupaia belangeri chinensis | reverse complement strand
AAAAAAAAAAAAAAAAAAGAAGTTTCTGGAATGAAAGCTCTGCTTCAGAAACACTGCCCTATAGCATTGGAGGCATCACAGGATGACTGTGGGCACTTAGAGAGGGAATTGCTAGATCTAATTGGAAAAGAGCTTTTCTGGCCGAAGAGGGCTGAGGATGCTCAGTGTATTACTGAGCCTCTGTTCTGATGGGTTCCACTGGTGGCACCTTCAAGATCTACTTCAGTGTTCGCACGGAAGCTGTGTTTTCCTGTGCTGCTGCCACCAATGACTATAGACAGCGACGTACTGGAGTTGGCTGTTGTTGCCTGGCAAGAACTGCTGCACTGGGTGGTGTTTATTCTGGGACTGCCCATCATCCTAGCAGAGACTTTCTCACAGCTAGCTGTGCTTTGCTTATCTATCATTGCGTTTCTTTCTTCTGGGCAGAAAGGCCATCTCTTAACATGAGACTGCTTAATGTTCTAATAAGAGCAGGTAACTGGTTGGCCTATCAATGCTTGTCTTTGAGACTCTTGCCCTCTAGCCATACCTCCTTTATCTTTGCAGATGTCATTTCTGCATCAGTTTGAGATTCTGCCTACTACCAATCTGAGCAAAATGGTGACCTTTAGCCTGATACTGCTCTGCAGTATCAACAACAGTACATAGCTAGTATATTCATATGTTAATTGCTTTTATCGCCCTGCAAATAACAGCTCATGAACTTCATTTCTGCATGTGTCTCTAAAGGTCACCATGTTTGCTCAGATTGGTCTCTCTCCACAACCGCCCCTTTTATTCTTCTATTTTTTTTAAGAGAGAGTTTTGCTACAGAGTGTGTGTGTGCTCACTGGAGAGACAGAGAGACAGAAAGCAAGAAATCACCCCAAGGGGGAATGGCCACACCACAATCCCTTCTCCTCCATTCTCCTCTCAGGATTTTGGGCACACATGCACATGTTCCCAGTGTGTGTTTTAAGCCACCAGGTCCAGGACTTGACCTGTGGTTGATGTAACCATTATGTCTCTGAGGAACTCTCTAAGAGGGCTAGGGCATTATCTTCCAATTCTTGTTTTGCATTAGTAGAGGGTTGTTCTCCAGTGTCACCATCTCTTGCTTCCCTTTACTCTTCTAGATTTTCATTCCTGTGTGGAGAAATGCCCAGTGGCTTTGGAGAAATCCAAGACAGAAAACCTGCATAGTTGTGTCTGAAGTCAGATGAAGTGAGGAGTGCGGCATAAGGCACTAGTAGTTTGCATACGGGGTTGAAATAGGATTCAGTTATGGTTGCCCACAGTGGGTTTTGGAGGAGCTACCCTCTGTCCTGACTTTCAAAATGCTGAGTGAGTCTGGGAGGAACCATGAATATAACTAGATACTCCTTTGTGTGTGATCACAGAGGACAGTGCTACTCACCAGCACCTTTCTACTCGCTGGGGTACAGGTAGCAGCATTGCCCTTTGTGAGGACTACTTTGGTGTACATTGTGGCAGAATGGGCTCACTAGTTTTCTCTCTCTGAATTATTTTACTTAACTTTATTTATTTATTTAAATTTGACCAGAGAGGGAAAGGGAGAGAGAGAGAGCGAGAGAGAGCGAGAGAGAGAGCGAGAAAGCAAGCCACCAGGTCTGGGACTTGAACTGCAGTTGACCAAGTGGTAGTCCAGTGCCCTTAACCACCACACCACCTGCTGGCCCCATTTTCTTTTCTTTTATCTTCCTATTTCTTCTAGGCAAAAAGAGCATCTCTTAGCATGAGATACTTAGAAATAATGCTAAGGGCAATGCCTGGTTGGCCTATAAGTGCTCTTCTCTGAGGAGGATGGGGGTAGAGATCAAGGGGGAGGTATTGTCTTATCTGAAGGGGCAAAACAGAGCCATGGCTGACCAACTCTATGTGAACTACAAAGTAACCCCCAGTGGGCAACAAAGAAGTGCCAGCACCCTCGTCTGCTTTGTAGCTATTTCCTGGGTGAACTCTAAGTGCCACTGAGAGGTGAGTGGCAACTTGAAAGGGGCAGAGGATAATGAAAGCTGTTGAAGAGAAGGGGGAGTGAGTTTCAATGATTTGGGGACATTCAGGAAGATGCAGCCTGGCGGTGTTGGATCCAGGACACAGATCATGGGGAGGCGTGGCTTTTAATGTTAGAGACCACTGATGTGTAAGAGTGGCCAAAGGAAGAGGTGTTCACAGAGAGGGAGAAGGAAAGGAAGTAGAGTCAAGGGAATGTTTTCAGAAGGGGGAGTGTCTTAGCAAGGGCTCCAGACTCACTGCCTCTTCCTCAGGGAGTGAGTGGAATTTTGAAGGTTCTGCTGTTCTACTCCATTAAGACGGAACTCTGGGTGTTAAGCACTCACTTGCACACTCCATATCTGATAAAGAATTTCATTGCAAAACATGTGTGCCAGGAAAAGGCACCCTGACAGCTTCCGGGTAAAGTTTTAATTGGCAGAATTCTGTTGCAAAACCATGAATTCCACACTAGTCCAGTATAATAAACAGATGCCACAGAACTCTTGTTCTCATGAATTCTTACAAAGCATTCTTGAACCTCTTTGTTAGGTTTGGCAGATTAGAAATCTTTACTCCCATTATATAGAGAAGGAAAGTTGCTTAAAGAAGTTGTGATGTGGGAACCAGCAGTTAGCATAATGGCTATGTTGCTGGACTCCCACGTAGTCGACCGCGGTTCGCGTCCCAGACCCGGTGGCTTAAAACTCATGCCAGGTGCGTGTGCATGCGTGCCCAAGATCCCGAGGAGAAGGGATTGAGGCGTGACCATCCCCACTGGGGGGTGATTTCTCGCTTTTTGTCTCTCTCTGTCTGGTGAATGCACGTGCCCTATAGTGAAAATCTCTCCAAAAAAAAAAAAAAAAAAAAAAAGAAGTTGTGATGTGAACAGTAGAAGGCCTGGAATTAAGTTGGGACCTTCTGGCTTCTCATCCAGAGATTGGTCCAGAATGCCATAGTACTTAGCTGATGAATTTAGTGTTTCTGCATGGATCATTTACAGACATCTTTAACTTCCAAGCAGTTCTGGGGTTTCTGGTTGAAACTCCAAGAAGCATCATTATTCAACAGGCACACACACACGCACACACATGCCTTTATATTGCTTTATAATGCAATTAGATCTGTAAGCAGGAAGCAGGAGCAGTCACATTGTTAATAATCAATTAACTCAGTTCTGGTCAGGGGAAAAAAGATCCCTTTTCTTCATGCTCATGCCTTCAGAATTTGTTATCTTTGTACAGAGAATCAGACGGACCAAGATTTGTTGTTGTTGATCCTGTTTTCATAACTGGTATGTTAAAGGGTTAACTGTAGACATGAACTTTCTGGGTCCATATTTGACATCCACAGGCAAAATCCTGACTTTTGCTGCCTGAACTCACTGGGTGATGATTCGTCTGGGCTCCTGAGGAGGACACACCTCAAACGTACTTCCACCTCAGGGAGTGAATCAATGATTTTTCTGGAGCAAGTCCATCGCTCACAATTGGGCCTATGGAGCATTGATCTGGAGGAAAAGCACTCGGTCCTCTCACCACAGATGAAGATGAGACAATGGAGATCCTGGCCCATGTTGTGGGAGTCCTCTCTAAGCAGACTTAATGACTTTTGCTCTCAATTTGAGAAACTAAAAAATCCATGGCTCAGGTCTCCATTGGCTACAACTTCCTACCTGATTTTCCTATGCCCAAGTTCATCTTCTCTATTACTTGTCGTTGTGGCCAGAGAGACCTTTACAAAACATGAATTTAACCTGAACTTGCAACCCTCATGGGAAATTTAGGCCTTGTCAGTCTCCTTCCTCCTTTTGGTAACATGCATAAACATTTTCTGGGAGGTGTAGGGTGGGGAGGAGGTAATTACAGGTGATCTTGTTGGACCTATCAATTAAAATGCTCCATCTTTCCTTCACTAGAGCTGTGCCAATCATATTTTCTCTTCCTGAAATTTGATTCCGGACTGGACACATGGGGTGGGGATTGAGGGTGGTGGTGGAAGCTGGGACTGGTTAGTCCTGGTCCGCTGAAGAGCTTGTCTATTGGTGCGGGTTGCCTACAAAACTACTCAGCCTTGGCTGCTTTCTTCCCTCATTCAGAATTTTCTTCCATTCTTTGACCTTATCCATAACATCTTGGTAAATTCCTTTTATGTTTGAATTGGTTTCTTTTTCTCTCTCTTTCTTTTTTCCCCCCTTTTCCTTTTTCTTCCTTTTTCTTTCTTTCTTTTTCTTTCTTTTTATCTCCTTTTCTTTTCTTCTTTCTTTCTCTCTTTTTTCCTTCCTTTCTTTTTCTTTTTTAGATCTTTCTTTCTTTTAAATTAATTTGCCATAGGGTATGTGCACTTAGCCCGAGAGATGGAGCCCAAGAGAGAAAATGAGAAAGCACACCCTCAGCCCAGGGAAGATGACTATCCTGCAATCTTTTTCCCTCCATTCTACTCTCTGGATTTTTTTTTTTTTGAGATTTTTGCCATGAGTGTGTGTGCTTGCTGGAGAGACAACAGAGATAGTGAGAAGGAAAATGAGAAATCATCCCCCAGAGGGAATGACCAGACTGCAATCTCTTCTCCATTTTCCTCCTGAGATTTTAGGCATGCATACACATATGCCCAGAATGATTTTCAAGCAGGCAGATCCAGGATTTGAGCCACAGTTGGCATATGGGTGTCTAGTGCCTTAACCACTATGCCACCTGCTTGCCCTCTCCTCCCTGGATTTTTTTAAGGCACATGTGTGTGCACATGCACACACACACACACACACACACACAGCATGTTTATCAAGTTGCCAGGTCTGGGACTCCAACTCTATGGTCAGTTGGATGTGGATCCAGCTGCCTTGATCTCCATGCCACTGGGTGCTCCCACATCGTTGCTTATAACTGAATAACACCGACTGATGCAGAAATTGATACATAAATCTGGCATATTTAAAAAAATTTTAAATTATTATTATTTTTTATGTCACTGGGGCCAGAATCCTAACTACTTAACACATAGTTGACTATGTGGGATCCAGCTCTCTTAACCACTAGCCCATAGAACCTGTCTGAGATGGGTGTTACTATTCAGAGATCTTAAAATGTGGAATTGACTAAATTGACGTGGGGTGTAGGACACTGAGAATTTCTTATCTCCAGACCCCAATCTAGAAATTTCTGTCATGATGGTAATTGTAGCTTATATCTGGAAACTCAGACTACCTGCCTCTTGCAGCAGGAGTTAATCTGCCTTGATAGGAAAGCTATAGATTTGGAAAGATGTTGACTACTTTCTCCAGGCTTTACAAAATCACACAAAGAAATATAAGCTATGCTTAAATTGTCCCACATGAAAGCACAAAAGGGGGCCTTTTCTGTGTATGGCCAGGAACCCAAGATCTTCTAGTCTTAAGCCTTGGAGAACAGTAAAACCACATTTTTTGTGTGAGTTTTCTAAGAGTAGTGGAGAAAGGGCAGGGGAGCTAGACATGGTGTCGTGTTAGAATAAGCTATTACAAATTCAAGTCAACTGTGCACACCTCTCCCCAATTCTGCCATTAAGGATGTCACACTAGTAGCATCACATGGGGGCATGGTAGGAGTATTTACACCAAATAAATCAGAAAATGCTACGTATCAGGGATCTCTTTTTCTCCCAAAGAGCTGACTTACCAGTATATCATTGGTTGGAAACATAGGGATGGAGGTAAGAAGGGGAGTTGGGAAAGCCTGACATTCCCTTCCCCTATCTGCCAAGCAGGGGCCTGTCCCTGAAGTGCCTGTAAAGCAAAGAATATCCTAATTTAAAGAGCTGTCTACTGAGGTATAGACTGGAGTAGGGGGTAGGCAAACTGTGTCTCCACACCCAACAATGTTTCAACCATATCTTTGTACAATGGCTGACTGAGGCCCAATGGAGACCATTTGGCTGAGGGCAGGAGGTGGAGAGGGCAAGAGGTCTGTTACTTAAGGAATTGGCATCAAAGTCCAAGTCTAGATGGAAGGACCACAACCCAGCAAGCTCTAACAAGCTGGTAAAGTGCAAGTTTCGTTTCTGAGACCACAGATATTAATGACTTGCAGGGTTGACCTGGCCACCACAGGGAGAAAGCTTGCCTGCCTAGAAATAGAGTCAACATAAAAGAAAGCAGAGTCGAGAGAGAAAAGAAAGCAGAGTCAAGAGAGAAATTATATCTTTTTTTTTTTAAGAGAGATTTTTGCTGTAAGGTGCTTGTGCTCACTCGCCTGAAAGACAGAGACAGAGAGACAGAAAGCAAGAAATTGCCCCCAGGGAGGATGGCCACACTGCAATCCCTTCTCCTCCATTCTCCTCTTGGGATTTTGGGTACGCATGCACATGCACCTGGTGTGAGTTTTAAGCTGCTGGGTCTGGGATGTGAACCACAGTTGACTATGTGGGAGTCCAGCGATGTAATCATTACACCATCCTCTGGTCTCCAAAGAGAGATGATATCTTGATGATATCATTCGAGCTCCTGAATTCACTTATGCCAGAATCCAGCTGTGTCACTACAGTTAGTAAGTAATAATGTTTCCCTCCCATCAACTAATTTGGGTTGGATTTCTTTCATTTGCAATCATGGCTAATATGAGTTAGTATGCACAAGTATAATGACCTATTTCTATACTGATAAGTAAATGACTGCTGTTTTAAGCCTTCCAAGTGCTTCCCATCTTCACTGATCAACTGTCCTGGTCTCTTCTTTGGGGCCTCCCTTAAAACTTCCCCACAGTGCAAAAACTAAAGGGTTAATACTTGCACAGCAGGCAGCCTCCAAAGTCTGCTTTAACAATATGGTCAGTCCCTGATAATTGATTGGTGCCTTGTGCCAGCAGATTTTTTTTTTTATCTTTTTTTTAAAGAATTATTTTATTTAACTTTATTTATTATTATATCATTATTATTTTTCTGTTTGATCAGAGAGAGACAGAGAGAAAGTGAGAAAGCAAGCCACCAGGTCCTAGACTTGAACCGTGGTCGGCCATGTGGGAGTCCAGCGCCCTTAACCACCAGGTCACTTGCCGGCCCCGTGCCGGCAGATTTTTAGATGTTTTGGTGTTGCCCATGACCATCTAAAATAATTCTGAGAAACAAAACTTTTTGTTTTTGAGAGGTTTTTGCTATAGGGCACATGCACTTGCCAGAGAGACAGAGAGAGAGACAGAAAGACAGAAAGCGAGAAATAACCCCCCAGGGGGGATGGTCACACCACAATCCCTTCTCCTTCATTCTCCTCTTGGGATCTTGGGCATGCACGCACACATGCCCAGTGTGAGTTTAAGCCACCGGGTTTGGGACTCAAACCACAGTCGACTACATGGGAGTCCAGTGACATAGCCATTATGCCAACTGCTGGTCCCGAGAAACGAAACTTTGTCCCTGCTGTGAGCATATTCTACACAGTTGCGCGTTCTCTGCTATACTCCCTTCACAATAGCATGGTGGTATTTCTGCGAACTCTTCACCCACTTTCACATCTCCTATGTCTTTTGCAGTTGTTATTTCCTTTCACTAGAATTTCCTTATTTTATAACTCTCTAATGGACTCTTACTCCTCCCTTTACAACAGCTCTTATAATCCAAGTCCAAGCTATAAATGCCACAACTGAGAGAGGCAGATAGTAACTACTTCTGTGAAGAGGATAGAACTCTAAGCTAAGCAATTTAAACTTAGTTTTCTTTTCTTTGTCTTTTAATTGTGAGATAGAAGATATACGCAGAGAATGTATTAGATAAGTATGTTTAGCTTCACTCCTAGTAATGAAGACAATACTCATGAAGAGAACCACCTAAGTGAGTAATTATAACATTACCAACCTCTCCTTCCCTCTACTGGTAATCTCTACCCTGATTTTTATAATAATCAATCTTTGCCTTTTCTTACTCATTCCTAAACAATATAGTTTGATTTTGCTGTTTCTGAGCCTTGTATAATCATATAGTAGACATAGTTTTGTGTCTGGGCTCTTTCACTCAATATTATGCTTGTAAGATTCACTTAGAGATTTACATGAGGCTATGTCTCATCCATTCTCATTACTTCATATAATTACATTAAAAACCCCATAATTTATTAAATTATTCTACTGCTAATGGATATTGGGTTGTTTCTAATTGGGTCCATTATGAGTAATACTGATAAGAAATCTTGTACACATTCCCTGGAGTATATGCACATGGGTTTCTTTAGGTTTCATACCTAGAGCAGAAAACCCAAGTCATGGGTTTGTTTATCTTCAACTCTAGGTAAAATTAAACTGTTTTCCAGAATAGCTATGCAAATGTATACTCTCTCCTGCTGTACACGAGAGTTCCCGTTGCTCCCTATCTTTGCCAACACTTGATATTTGTTAGATTTCCACAGTTTTCGTAGATCTGAGAGAGGTGTGGTGATATTTCACTGTGATTTTAATTTACATTTTCCTGATTACTAATTAGGATGTGTATTCTTCTATATGCTTATTGGTTATTCAGATTTCCTCTTTTGTAAAAAGCCTCCCCAAGTTTTTTTTTCCATTTATTCTATTGTGTTGTCTATTTTTTATTAATTTGTAGAAGTTAATGAAAATCTCCTGTATTAGACTTTTGTTGGATAAAATTTTAAATACTTTCTTCCACTTTCTAACTTGCCTTTTTTACACTTTTAATGGTATAATTTAATGAATTGATATTCTAGTTTTATTTTTTTAAATGTTTTTGCCACAAAGTGTGTGTGCTTGTTGGAGAGAGACAGACAGTGAGAGATAGTGAGAGAGAAAATGAGAAAGTGAGAAATCATGTTGCAATCTTTTTTCCTTCATTCTCCTCTTGGGATTTTGAGTATGCACACACAGGTTTCCAGTATGATTTTCAAGCTACTAGGTCCAGGATCAAATCATAGTCAGCCATGTGGAAATCCATTGCCTTAGTCAGCACATAACTTGCTGGCCCTGATATTCTAGCTTAAGAACATTTTTAAAAAAGTTTTGCCATAGGGCAGTGTGCTTGCAGGAGAGACTAAATAAGTGAGAAGGAAAGTGAGAGATCACCTCCTAGGGGGAATGGCTATGCTGCAGTCACTTTTCCTTCCTCCTTCTGGGATCTTGGACACACACACACACACACACACACACACACACACAAACACACATGCACCAGTGTGATTTTTAAGCCACTGGGTCTGGGACTTGAACAGCAGTTGACCATGTAGGAGTCCAATGATGTACCACTAGGCCATCTGCTGGTCCCATGTTCTAGATTTTAATGTAGTTAGATTTATTAGTCTAACCATTCTGTGGTTATGTAGATCTTTTTCTCTATTTCCTTCTAAAAGCTTTATAGATTTGCCTTTCATAGTTAGGTACATCTGGAATTGATTTTTGAGTATGGTTTTATGTAGAAGTCTAATTGTTTTCTTTTCCCTATTTAAACACAATTGTCTTGATTCCATTTAGAGGAAGACCATCTTGTCATTAGGTCTATGTTATCCTTTCTTGGCCATATATTAAGTGTCCATATGTATGCTTTGTCTGCTTATTTTTTGCTAATGATTATCTGCTGAATTGTTTTATAGTCTGAAAACATATGCTTTTAATTCCATGAAGACTTTTAAAATCTTATTCTATGGCCAGATATAAAGACCATTTTTGTAAATGTTCCATAAGTACTTGAATATCTGTTTTGTAGCTTCTCAGTTAACATTTACATGATATATATTTTTTAATCCTTTTACTTTTACTGTTTCAGTAATCTTATGTTTTAGGAGTGTCTGTAAACATCATTTATTTAAATTTTTAAAATTCTACCTGACATTCTTTGTCTATTTTCTGGAGCATATAACACATTTACATTTAATGTAATTACTGATCTATTTGTGTTCAAATATACTACATTACTTTGTCTTTTCTATATATTCCAATTGATCTTTATTTCTTTCTTATCCTTTTTCTTATTTTATTTTATTTTATTTTATTTTATTTT
>NW_006198338.1:1057264-1062336 GCF_000334495.1 Tupaia belangeri chinensis | reverse complement strand
CCCCAGGGGGGATGGCCACGCCGCAATCCCTTCTCCTCCATTCTCCTCTCGGGATCTTGGGCACGCACGCACATGCGCCCGGTGTGAGTTTAAGCCACCGGGTCCGGGACTCGAACCGCGGTCGACTACGTGGGAGTCCAGTGACATAGCCATTACGCTAACTGCTGGTCCCTTATTTTATTTTTTGATTGGCTAATGATTTATTAGCATATTTTCTTCTGTCCTAGTTTAGGAATTATATACTCTGTTTCTGTTTAATTAGTAGACATCCTAGTAATTAAGTAATTCATATTTTTTCTTTTTCTTTTTAAATGATACAGATAAGTAGAGATAGGGAGAAAGGAAGGGAGAGGGAAAGGGAGAGAAAGAGGCAGGGCCTTGATGTTGTAATCCTTATGCCCCAGCTTCTTGTCAGAACCATAGGCACCTGCCACCTAGTCTGTTAAGTATGGACTGGGATCTGAACCTGGGCCTTTCATGTGGCTTCAGGCACCATGCAGTAGTACTGCATACATTCTTAACTTGCCAAAGTCTGGAAATAATACAACTTTCACTTCCCTTCTGGATAACAATAAAGCTTTCCTCTCAACTACATGTTACTGTTGTCTAGTACTCAATCATCATTTTCAATGTTTTTAGTATGGGGAGGCAAGGAGTGGGAAAGTGATTCATACAACCTACCCTGTCACTACTGGCAACCTTGAAATTGCCATATTAATTTTTGAAAAACCTTTGGTCTGCATTCAGTTCTATACTGAGATCTGTCTTGCATTCTTAGCACTTAGGAAAGTGACTTCACCTTTGTCTCAAGGTCAGGCGACTAAATGTTCTTGAGTGTTCTTTGCCATCCCCATCTCTGTGTTATATAGTTTAATGGTATAGAAAGTTATTGTTTATGGCAAAGCCATATTTTCAAAAACCTGCTCGTTGCAGATATTCATGCAGTCTACACCATTGCTCTGTCTCTTATCTCCATTCAGTGCTAAGGTATTTTTATTCTGGTCCAGAGAGATTCCAGTGCCATCTTCTGTGTATGATGTTGAGAAGTTAGTTCTGGCTTTCCATTTTCCCTGGATCTCTCAGATTTGATCCCCTACTTCCTACCTTGTAATTGAACAACTAGGAGAACTTTGAAACTGGATTTAGTGAAACTTTCAAGAGATAATCTTACATTTGAATTGAATGCTTGTTGTAATACAAGATGTATTTTGCAAGATGATTTGCTGCATTCCTTTTCCAATAGTTCTTTAAAATTAGGGAAATGCATCTGTGTAGGAAAAAAATGTGGGGTCTATTAGTTTTCTAGGGCCACTATAACAAATTGCCACAAACTATGTGGCTTGTAATAACAGACATTTATTCTCTTACATTTTCTGAAAGCTGGAGGTCTAAAATAAAGATATTGGCATCCAGCTGTATCATATTTAGTAAGTAAAAATATTTTCCTCCCTTCAACTCATTTGGGTTGGATTTCTTTCTCTTGCAACCATGGCTAATGTAAGTTGGTATGCACAGGTATAATGACATATTTCTATATCAGTATATTTCTATAGTGATAAGTAAATAGCTCCTGTCTTAAGCCTCCCAAGTGCCTCCCATCTTCACTGACCAACTGTCCTGGTCCCTCCTTTTGGGGCCTCCCTAAGGCCTCCTTCATGCTCTCTATGGAGTCTCCCAGGGAGAGTCTTTGCCTTTCTTGCCTCCTTCTATCTTCTGGTGGTTACCAGCAATCCTTGCCATTCTTTGACTTGCAGTGATATCAATCCAATTTCTGCCTCTGTATTCATATAGCTGTCCTCTGTGTGTGTGTGTGTGTGTGTGTGTGTGTGTGTGTATGTGTTTTCATATGGTATTCTCCTTTTGTGTGCCTAGGTTCAAGTTTCCCTCATATTATAATAATACCAGATATTGGATTAAGGCCCATCTTAATTCAGTATGACCCCATCTTAAATCAATTACATCTGCAAAGACCCTATTTCCAAATAGGTACCATGGGTTAGGACTTCAACATATCTTTTAAAGGAGACAATTCAATTCACAACATGGGGCAAAAGATGTCATAAAAAATAACCATTAAGAATAATAACATCTATTTAATAAAATTAGTTTGGAGGCTGAGTACATTTAATTCTCTCACAGAACATTGTACAAATAAACCAGGACCTATACTCTTTGTCCATCTAGCTGTCTTATGAACACTTCGGCTAGTCTCACCTAATAGCTTTTTCATTGACCATATGGCATTTAATGTTGAAGAGGCTGCACAGTCAATACGAGGGGACTTCGCAAAGTTCATAGAAAAATAGAATCGAAGTATGAATACATTTTGGTGCAAAAATGTTGAAATTCATGCTTTTTTGTTGCATTTTCCACGAACTTTTTTGAAGACCCCCTCATGTCTATGTTTCCCGGCATTAAGGACAAACAGCCATTTGGCTTAACACCTCTTTTGATAGAGTTATCCAGAGAATCACCGATGTGTTCCGGGATGGCTATGTGCTCTCTGCTATCCCAGAATCATCTTAGTAACTTGTATCTGTGGGTGTTGACCAACTCCAACAAGCATCTCGAAAGCCTCTTTGGCCTCTGATGGGCCAACAGTGACACAGAAGGGAGAGAAAGATCACAGCAAATATGTATCTATAGTACATGTAAAGTAGATCAGTTCTTCTGCTTTGTAAATGTGCCTTTGGCCTAAATATACTCTTCCAATAACCCTGACTCTATTCACTGCATGAATTCAGTTCATCTTTTGGGACTGAACTCCTATTTCATCCCTTGTCCTTGGAGTAGCACCCACTACATAATACATACTAACATTTGTGGGATGAGTAAAAGAAGCTACTATCCATTTCCTTTATCTACCACATCTTTTCAAAATATCTTTTTCCTTTTGATTATATTAATTATGGGGTCCTAGATCCAGGGGAATATGAAACTTTTCTCCTTCAAGTCTGATTGTGAGATGAGAATCAGGCCCTGGAATGTATCCTAAAGCTGCTTCTTTAGTAACACAGCAGAAAGATCCGGCCATTGTGACCTCACAAGAAATAATATTTTCCCCATACGAATGGGTCAGGGCATCATCCAGTTCTACAACATGGACTGTGAGGGCCGCAGAAAGCATCCATTCTCTGTTCCCACACTCCCACCAGTTTTACAAATAGGGGATCTAAGGTTCAGAGAGGAAAGAGCTTGGTCCTGGACAGCCAAGCAATCAGCGCAAGAGTCAGGATTGGAACCAGGCTCCCCAGTTCCCAGGAGAGTGTTCTTTCTTGCTCCATCCAGCTTCCAACTCACACAAACAAACACTCAAACTGCAAAATGTCAGGGATCCGGAAAGGGAGGGAGAAGTGATTCATTACACATGTGAGTATCCCACAAGCAAGAAAAAGAAACAATGCTGTAAGATATAACATCAGTCTCGACATACCTTTAGAAATATTAATTTTAATGGATATTTCAAAGGCCTTTCATGACATAGACCACAGCTGGAGCGTTGACCAGCAGCTCTCAACATGCAGTCATGCAAAATCCTAAATAGCATTGCCAATCTCTATGGTTGTTTCCCAGAAGACCTCCTGGATTTTCAGCAATGTCCTCACTACCTAGCTTTGGAAGTTCTGGTCCTGAGAAATTTGTCTTGGTAAATACAATGTCTAGTCATAATCAAAATAGAAGGGCCAAGGATATTTTCTGGAAAGTAAGAGAACCCATGATCTGATATTGAAATTCAGAAGGGAAGTCACAGTAGAGAAGCTCTAGGCTTCTTACTCCTGTTGGTATATGAAGGTTTTTCAAAGGTGGGCACCAACTGCATTTCAGGCCCCGTTCTGACAGTGTGACCAGGGCAAGCGTTGGTGAGGTTGAAGAGTTATCATGGAGCAGAAGGGCACATTGGAACTGGGCATGTCCATGCTACAGTGTCCTCACTAAGACCCAGGGCCAGTCACCTCCTTACTGGGGCCTTCGTCTTCATTTTGCATTGAGCTAGATGTGCTCAGGTTGACTCTGTCGCTGAGGCCTCTAGTGACACTGTCGTAGGATGGTGGGAAGGATGTGGCCGATGCAGTTTCGGATTTGTCTGGGAGCACGTAATTTTCATTTGGCATGAATGCAACAAAGCTTTCGTCTGGATGTGACATGGCCTCCTCCTCAGCTGTGGGCACACCCGGAGGGCTGGAGAGTGTGAAGGAGCGGTGCCGCACATAGCTCCTGTAGGCCTTTTGAATGACAGTGGCTGAGATGTCTTCTTGTTTCCAACGGAGGGTGGTTGCTATTGGTTCATAAGATGCTTTTGAAAGATTCGTTGCCATAAACTTCTCCTCTATATTTGCCTTCAGTGAATCCAACTCCCCAGATTCCCCCAGCACATGCTTGGTGAAGGCAAAAAGGATGTCCAAGCAGTGGATCTTATCTCCGGGGACTAACGGCAGGTCCATCTGGATTAATATATTCCTATTTGGTTTGGGGATTCTTAGGGGGCCAGAGAGAGTGTCTGCAAAGTCTGAGAGGGCAGAAAATGTTATAAACTGAGTGGCTTCTGGGTCAAACTTCTCCCAAGTCTCATAGAACATGTCAAAGTCATCCTCACTCAAGGGCTCGGTGCTCTCCTCCGTGGCCACATTGAAGTTCTCCAGAATCACTGCAATGTACATGTTGACCACGATGAGGAAGGAGATGATGATGTAGGTGGTGAAGAAGAGGATGCCCACGGCTGGGCTCCCGCAGTCGCCCCGAGAGCCACTGCCATTGGGGAGATTGGGGTCGCAGTAGGGGGGCCCCGTGTTGAGGATGGGGCTGAGGAGGCCATCCCAGCCAGCCGACGTGGTGATCTGAAAGAGGCACAGCATGCTGTTGGCGAAGGTCTGGAAGTTGAACATGTCATCAATGCCAGCCTCCTTCCTCACGTGGGGAAAGCTGGACATGCCGAAGATGGAGTAGATGAACATGACGAGGAAGAGCAGCAGGCCGATGTTGAAGAGGGCAGGCAGGGACATCATGAGGGCAAAGAGCAGCGTGCGGATCCCCTTGGCTGCTCGGATCAGTCTGAGGGTGCGGCCGGTGGCGGG
>NW_006198338.1:1043626-1057251 GCF_000334495.1 Tupaia belangeri chinensis | reverse complement strand
GGAGAGAAGTAATTTTCAAGTGACTTCAGAATTGCAGAAAATGCCAGGCCTTTAAAAGAAGTGGTGGGGAGGGGGAATGAAAATGATCTAATTAGTACCTCCAACCATGAGCCCTGACAAAGTTAGCTGGGATCACACGCCCTCACTTCATTTGATATGGACCTCCAATTGATCATTTTTTTTTTCAAGGAGTCTGGGCCTCTGAGTCCAGCAAGATGCTTGACACAAAGTAGGGGCTTAGTAAACATCCATTGCATAAACTCTTTCTCCCTCAAGTAAACCTACTCTTCCTACCATCTTCTTATGTGTCCCTCTACCTGGGGTGTCCTCTTCTTAGTCAATTTCCATGGTTGCAGCCTAGTTCAGTGGAAGGTACTACAGCATATTCCACATGCACACAGTCTGTTGTCTGTTTTCATCTGTGACATAGACTCTGTTCATCCCTGAGACTGTAGCCTTTTCCTCCATTCTGGTCCTGTGCTTGGTAAAGGCGAGGACCCCCTATGATTCATCTCCCTATCTCCTACAGTGAAGACTGACTCAGTTCCTGGCACATGGTCCTTGGGATAATTGTATAGAGCCTGGTATTAATTATAAGGGTGACTGAAAAGTCGGGAAACTTGCTGACAGCTAAAGCAGAATGGCTTTGAATGGCCAGCTGTCTTCATAATGGCTTTAATTTGTTTTTTTTTTTTTCATTTCCAGCTGTGTATGAACTTTATATTAGGACCTGCAAGTGCGCTTTTTAAGGGTCAGTTACTGCCCTCAACATCAACTATGAATAAGGTTGGAGACATGACAAATGTTTATGTCCTTTTCTATGATGTCTAATCCGAAAACTTTCAAAGCTTGGTTATGGGGACATGTAGAGGCCTACTGGGACAAAATCCTTTACTAAAGACAAGGCAAGGCCTTTTGAGAAGGGGATTCTAAATTTCTCAGGACAGATGGTGAGGGATCTAGTAGCTAGCTTTGGTTTTGGGCAGGACCCCCGGGCTCTCTTCCAGTACCTGTTCTTTGTCATATACATATGGATGGTCACAATAGTCAGTTGGAAATGAGAGGGACTTGGGAAATAGTTATAGTTTTTCACTGGAAAAATATTTCTTTTTTTTTTTTTGAGAGGTTTTTGCTATAGGGCGCGTGCACTCGCCAGACAGAGAGAGACAGAGAGACAGAAAGCGAGAAATCACCCTCCCAGGGCGGATGGCCACACTGCAATCCCTTTTCCTCCATTCTCCTCTTGGGATCTGGGGCACACATGTACACGCACCCGGCGTGAGTTTTAAGCCACCAGGTCCGGGACTCGAACTGTGGTCGACTACATGGGAGTCCAGTCACATAGCCATTATGCTAAATGCTGGTCCCTGGAAAATATTTCTTAAAGTCCCTTCTTTCTTTTAAATTTACTTTTGTGTATATGTGCATGTGTGTGATATTTTTGTGTTTTATTAGACAAGGTCTTACCTCAGCCTCCTGAGTAGCTAGGACTACAGGTACATGTTAATGCACCTGACTTTTTAGGGTGGGCTGGTAATCAAATGCAGGTCTCCTATGTGGCCTCTGTCTGCCAAGGAGCAGCACAGAACACATGCTACTTCAGCTGACCTACAGCCCTTTCTTATAGTCCAGTTTAACTGGGGCGTCTTTCCATAGTGCAGGGTACAGTACATGTCTGTCTATATAATCTAGAGTTATTGGTTGGACAACTAGTCTATATCTTAAGTTTCTCAGGGTTCTATTTCAATGGACAATGAGTCTCCATACTTGTAACAACTGGATACTCAATACCAGTCTTGCTGATGGAAAGGAAGAAGCAAAGGGGGAGAGGGGGAACAGAAAGATCCACAGGTGGGTACCTCTCTTTGTTTACCAGCCATCTCTAGAAGGGATTTCTACCCAGTGGATTGGTCTAGGGAAATTGGTGGTTGAGTTACCCTCACACAAAACTAAGCACTTTGGGTTTATTTTATTTCTATATTACTGATAGTGAAGTTACATAAACGAGCCCCCTTCTCCAAATCAAAATGGCCTTTAGAATCTCTCACTTTGGAAGGCCAAAAAATCCAAAAACAAATCCACCTGACCAACCAACAAAAACTCTCATTACGCTAAGTGAAACAAACAAAACACAGGAAGATAGCTACAATATGATCTCACTTATAGGAAGGATCTAAAATAGTCAAAACTCATAGAAGCAGAGTAGAACGATGGTTTTCAAGGGCTGGGGAGGTAGAGGGACAGGCAGGTGCTTGTTATAGATTGCAAAGTTTCAGTTTACAAGGTATCACATTCACCTTGTACAAGGTGATGATCCCCAGCTATCTACTGTGCCACACAGTACCTAGAGTTAACGATACTATGCTGTACGTGTAAGATGTTGCTAAGAGGGTAGATCTTATTGTAAGTGCTCTTAGGACTTCTTAAATGAATGGATGAATGAATGAGTGAATAACTAGGGATGAAGGAAACTTTTTGAGGGGGTCGGTATGTCTATGACATTGATTGTGGTGGTGGTTTCACGGGAGTATAATTATCTCCAAACTCATCGAATCATATACCTGAAATATGTATAGCTTTGGTGTGTCTCTCATACCTCAATCAAATGGTTTAAAGTTCTTTTTTTTTTTTTTAGAGGTTTCTTCTATAGGGCCCCTACGCTTGCCAGACAGAGAGACTGAAAGCCAGAAATCACCCCCCAGGGGGGATGGCCAAACCACAATCCCTTCTCCTCTCAGGATCTTGGACACGCACGCACACGCACTCGGCATTAGTTTTAAGCCACCAGGTCCCAGACAGGAACCTCAGTCAACTATGTGGGAGTCTAGCGACATAGCCATTACACTAACTGCTGATCCCCCCATATTGTACTTTTGCTATCAATTGTATTATACCAGAATCAACCAATTTGCCAGGAAATTTTGAGTTATTGAAGAAATGTTTTAGAAACATAATGGTGAGTTTTTGAACTAGCCTAGAAATGTTAACTCTTGTTTAAGAATTTGGGAGATAATCTAGCTGTATTTAAGAGGCTGGACTAGCACTGAATGGTGAACCATTTTCAAGTGATAATTTGACAGGATATAGTAAGATGTAAAGGAGGGGAGGTGAACTGGGAAAAATCTGGAAATTAAGTGAGAAATCACCCCTCAGGAGGGATGGCCACACTGCGATCCCTTCTCTAATCTCAGGATTTTTGGACACACACCCACACACACACACCAACACACACACACACACCCACACACACACATACACACACACACATACACACCAGCAGCAGCAACAGCAAAACTGAACAAAACCAAAACAAAAACTAAATTTAAACTCTCTAGACAAGTAAATGCAATTCAAGGCTACATTTCAGCACTGAGGGGGTGGGGGTAGGGTTGATTAAATGTTGCCAAGCTGTATTCAGATGCTATTAGCTCTTGATAGTAAATCAATGGAAAATTAAATCTACAGCTATGGCATGACATGAGAAATAAGTGGGTTGGCATATAACCATCAAAGTATATCTATAATGCAAAATACAGCTCGTAAGCTGGGATTTGGCCTTTAGAGGGCCAAACTTTGCCCAAACCACAGGGACAGTCTTTTGGTTGTTGATGGGAGATGGCTAGTCATTAGAACAGAGTCTAGTCTAAACTCCCCTCCATCCTTTAGAAACTGTGACCTAGAGTAACTTTTTTTTTTTTTTTGTAACTTTCTTAATCTCTGAAGCTCAATTTTCAATGATAAAATGAGGATGATAATATGTCCTTCACAGCAGTCCTGAAGCAAAGCCTAGTGCTCAGCACTCAGCAAGTACTCCATCACAGTGGTTCCGTTCCCCACGTCAGCCTCTGACTATTAATCTTCTCTGAACACCATTGGATCCAAAATGGTGTGGATTGCCATTCATTCAATGGCACTCAAACTGGGCTTTAGCAACATTGTCCTCTTGGCATTGGTTTCTTTACCTTTCTATCACTCATATTCCCTAAGAGGGCAGTTATATAGAGATTCAACTTCAGACCCTTCACTTAGGGATTCTCTGTGAACAAACTTCTCTTAGTTGTTAACTCTGCTGATAGCCACCTCCTTTTCCAGAAAGTATTTTATGACTCCCCTTGCATTAACTCATCCACATCCCCTTGCTTTGAAGATCTTAATGGCAAGGCCCACTGGAAACTTTATCATCTTACAGTCTTAGGTTCTCAGAAGGAGTGATGGTTGTTTGTCAGCCCTAGAAATGTGGCAATGGGCTATGCACACAATAGGTGCTTGAAACCACTTCATGACAGCATAGTAAAGGCCAATGAAACCTCTTCATCTCAATGAGGGGGGGACATTTTAAATCCACTGCTCTTAGAAGGTTGTAAATACTGAGCTCTTATAATATATACTAATGTATCTTAAAAGGGTTGATTGGTATCCCTGGGGCTTTGAAAGACCACCATCACCACCACCACCCAAAACAAAAACAAACAAAAAACCCTAATCAGAGGCCAGACATGCCTATCACATGGCTGCCTACTTACTCCCAATGGAGAGGATCACCACAATGAAGTCAAACACATTCCAGCCATTGGTAAAATAATAATGCCTCAAGGCGAACATCTTCATGACACACTCGCCCGTGAAGACAGCCACAAAGAACTGGTTGATTTTGCCAAGGACTCTTGTCTTTTCTTCACTCTGCTCATCAGTCTCCACCATCATGGTGATCATGTTGAGACAGATGAGGACCATGATGGTGATGTCGAAAGCTTGTTTGGTCACGATGTCAAAGATGAAGCCCTGGTATTTGTTCTGAGGAGAATAAGAGATGTGGTATCAGGGCCTTCTGGCCAACATAAACCAGACACCTACAGGAACTGTTTTTTCCACAGATAAGTTTTATATGTGTGTCTCTTGTTTCCCTCACACTCTACATCAAAAACAAGCCACATCTTGTCCATACTCCTTCAAAAATGATTCTCCTCATCACCCCAGTTCAAGTCCTCATCATCTCTCCTGGCCCGTTGGAGTCATCAGGCATTTCATTTGTCCTGGCCCATACTCTTCCCTTTATTGTTGATGCCCTTCCAGTCCTCACTCTTGGCTGTCTCTACTCTAATGGTCTTGAATGATTTATCTTTCTTAAGCCCCACTTCCAGGAGTTTTCCTCAATCACGTTACATCATACTGCTTTGCCTCTTCTTTGGCTCTCAGCTTTATAGTCAGTTGTGAGTTTTAGCATCTCATGTATGCTGCTGTTCTCTACAAGACAATGAGCTTTTGGAGGACTGCACCAAGGGCCTACTCAACTTTGTGTTCCTGTAGTATCCTGAACATAGCAAGAGTTCAAGAACTGCTTGCAGAGTTGTAGATCTGAGCTATTTTGCTGAGGGTAAAGTCAAGTGTGCGATGGTGGAACTCATTTCTGTTGGGTTGTTGGAAAAGTCATGACATCTTTTTACATAGAAAAATTGAGGACCATGATGGTGATGTCGAAAGCTTGTTTGGTCACGATGTCAAAGATGAAGCCCTGGTATTTGTTCTGAGGAGAATAAGAGATGTGGTATCAGGGCCTTCTGGCCAACATAAACCAGACACCTACAGGAACTGTTTTTTCCACAGATAAGTTTTATATGTGTGTCTCTTGTTTCCCTCACACTCTACATCAAAAACAAGCCACATCTTGTCCATACTCCTTCAAAAATGATTCTCCTCATCACCCCAGTTCAAGTCCTCATCATCTCTCCTGGCCCGTTGGAGTCATCAGGCATTTCATTTGTCCTGGCCCATACTCTTCCCTTTATTGTTGATGCCCTTCCAGTCCTCACTCTTGGCTGTCTCTACTCTAATGGTCTTGAATGATTTATCTTTCTTAAGCCCCACTTCCAGGAGTTTTCCTCAATCACGTTACATCATACTGCTTTGCCTCTTCTTTGGCTCTCAGCTTTATAGTCAGTTGTGAGTTTTAGCATCTCATGTATGCTGCTGTTCTCTACAAGACAATGAGCTTTTGGAGGACTGCACCAAGGGCCTACTCAACTTTGTGTTCCTGTAGTATCCTGAACATAGCAAGAGTTCAAGAACTGCTTGCAGAGTTGTAGATCTGAGCTATTTTGCTGAGGGTAAAGTCAAGTGTGCGATGGTGGAACTCATTTCTGTTGGGTTGTTGGAAAAGTCATGACATCTTTTTACATAGAAAAATACATCATGATTTTTCTGACAACCTAATAGAAACGTTCTCTATTTCTGGGGTCGTGCTGATGTCTAAGAAATGCTGGTTCAGGGCATACGTTTAGGTCTTAGTTGTGTACATTCTTGGGGAAAGGCAGAGTGGTCTAAATGACCAAGAGATCATTTACATCTTTTTTTTTAAAATGAGGTTTTTAAAATTTACTAGCGCATGGTCCTCTATTCTTTCTTATTAGATAACATCTTACTGCTCTGTAAGTCCTTGACTTCATTTTCCACTTCCTACCTTCTCTCAAACTCTTCTCTAAATCTCTATGGAGTTCACCTGCCTTCATCTGCTATCATTTCCTCCTACTCAGAGACCACCATTCTTTCCCACCCACATATATCACAGCTAGAAGTCAGGCTTGAGGACCTCCTAGATCTCTACTGTCCCTTCTGGACCTTTGCTCCTCCAATGTCTATTAAAATTCCTTCCTTTTTGAAGCTTGTTTCACCTAACTAGCTCATCTTTGTCTCCTCATTACTGCCACTTACCAAATTCTTAGTTATTCTGCTTCATTCCTGATGAATGAGGTTCTTGGCCACATTGGCCCACCTTTGGTTATTTTCCTAGGCATCTTTCACGTCCCTGTGGGTGACTCCTAATCTTTGCTACTGCTATGAGTCCTGGATCCTGTGGTTTGTAAAATATGCTGGTCATATATGCACGCATGCCCCAAATCCCAAAAGGATAATGGAGGAGAAGATATTGTGGCTTGGTCATTTCTTCTGAGAGTACTTTCCCACTCCTTCCCCCTCTACCCCCCAATCTCTCAGGCAAGTAAATGCACACTATAGCAGATGTAAAATCAGAACAAAACAAAAGATAAGATGTCACAGAGAGATTGAGTAGTGTGTGGGAGAGGGTGGCAAAAACCTTTGATTTTGTCAAGGGTTGCCTTTAGCACAGTGCTTCTTGGCATCTGGTTCAAATGTGATTTCAAGTGTGGTCCAGTCACCAAGAAAGGCCAACATGGACTCCGCTGCTAGTTTCTCAGTAAGACTCAGGATCTTTTCCTCCTTCCCCTGACTTGAGTCTTGTTGGCTGGACTTAGCTTCTCACCTACATTTTAAATTTGGAGGTGGCATGGTGGTTAAGGTGTTGGACACTCCCTCATGGCTGACCATAGTTTGAATCCTGGACCTGGCAGCTTGTTTTCTCACGTCTCCTCTTTTTCTCTGGTCAAGGTAAAAAAAAAAAAAGATAATAATAATAAATAAAATTAAATAAATAATTCTTAAAAAAATATTTTTTTGAGACCGTTCCTCCCTACTGGACTTGTTGAAGGACTTCTCAATGGGATTTTTTTTTTCTAGAGAGAGAGATATTTTAGAGAGAGAGAGAGAGATTTTTGCTATAGGAGGCATGAGCTCACTGGAGAGACAGAGAGACAGAAAGCGAGAAATCACACCCCAGGGGGATGACGACACAGCAATCCTTCTCCTCCATTCTCCTCTTGGGATTTTGGGCACACACACACACACACACACACACACACACACACACATGCCCTGCTTAAATTTTAAGCTGCCAGGTCTAGGACTCCAACTGCAGTTGACTATGTGGGAATACAGTGATGCATCTGCTGTTCCTTCTCAATGGGCTTTATAGACTTTTTTTTTTCAGGCTTACTTGAGCCCAGTTATCATGCTCTTCTGGGGATTTGGAAGGAAACCTCTGTCCTGACAGAGGTCTCTCCTTCCTGTTACTTTCTAATGTAATACTTCTTCCCAGTATTTAGAGGAGTAGCAAATTTATGATCACTGTTTCCAAATAAAGATGACAAAAGTCATATTATTTTCCCTTCTTCCAAATGTTTTCAAGACTTTCTACTCAATAAAGTTTGCAGTAATTTATGTAAGTATCATGCCTTGATTTACAAATCTCAATGCTGTGTTGAGAGTGAATGAGGTAGGTCTTCCTAATGAATTTAGGGAAAGGGCTATTCCTTTGTTGAAGGTCTTTAGGCTTTGTCCTTGGATGGGGAAGGGCTCATGGGATTGTGTCATGGGCAGTATTTCTAGTTTTTTTTTTTTCATAAAGGCTACATCTTAGCCACAGAAAACTTACAAAAGGGGCAACATGCCAGTTCCATTCACTGGAGTGAATGGTTCAGAAATTCTCTGAAGAGGATCAGTTGTAATTTCTGGCATGTCAACACTTTTCCTCCCAAACCTGTTCATCCACTTTGAGTAGGGGAGCTATTGTGGAATGCCCAGAGGTTTGATGTTTTCCATCTTCTGGAAGAAGGCTGAGAATAACCTAGGTGCTATCATGTATGGTTTGGACACTGTACTCAATGGAAGAATAAAGGTGTGTCTTGTGTGTTCTTTATGAAAAAAAGTGTTAAAGTGTTAAAGTCTGTCTCGAACTTTTGGCCAATTTAAAATTCTGGAGTAGGGTAATTTTGGTTCCTGTTGGGCCATGTGACCATGACCATGACTGTATCTTGGATCCCTTTGAGAGTTGGTTTTTGGCTATTTTCCATCTAGTCTGCTTATAGGCATGGGGTGAAATATACGATTGGTCTGGGGATCTATTGCAACCTAATCACAGAAATATTTTTATTTATGGGCTCTAATGACCCTTAGCCAAATCTGTTTCTTTTTTTTTTTTTTCTTTGGAGAGGTGTTTTTAGCTATAGGGTGTGTGCGCTCACCAGAAAGACAGAGACAGACAGACAGAAAGTGAGAAATCACCCTTCGGGGGGATGGCCATGCCTCAATCCCTTCTCCTCCATTCTCCTCTCAGGATCTTGGGCATGCATGCACACACGCCCGGTGTGAGTTTAAGCCACTGGGTCTGGGACTTGAACTGCAGTTGACTACATGGGAGTTCAGTGACATAGTCATTATGCTAACTGCTGGTCCCTAGCCAAATCTGTTTCTATTCTTAAACTTTGAACTGTTGGGAACTCACTACTTCTCAAACCAGCATATTTTGAGCATCTATAGAAGATATGTTCATTCCCAAAGAACCAGAGTTGCTTCTTTTAGAATGCTTGTTCCTTGGACCTGGGAATTCCCATCACACAGGTCTCCTTTACAGGCAGCATTGGTCAGGCACCCAATCTGCACAAGCTAGGCTGTTAGGATAAATTCACGGACATGCTTTAGTAGAGGAACGCTCTAAGGCTCACCAGGGGCCGTGGGATGGGCTTCTGGGGCTTCTTGGAACCCAATTTCTTCATAGCATTGTAGTACTTCTTCTGCTCCTCTGTCATGAAGATGTCTTGGCCCCCTAAGTGCAGAAAATAGCCACATTGTGTTATTAAAGCAATAAGAATGCCCAAGGATACAAAAATCAGAGCATACTGGAGAGGAATAACCATCTCAACCTTCTCGCTTCCTCTGTAGAAACACATGGCCAGTCTGGGGTCAAGAAGTGTCTTGCCTAGGTGCCACAACCAAAGACAGAACAGAGAGACTGAGTTTCATGTCTGCCTCCCAACCTGGATCGCTGAAGCAAAGCTGGCTACTATTCTCCAGGAGCCCCAAGATGCTGCCTGTACAAAAAGTGGTGAGAATTTGGGAATAGGACTCAAGGAGAAAGTACATTGGTTCAAATCTGAGCCTTGGATCCAGCCTGCTCATTTTAGTCGAATTCCTTGGGCTTCTAGAGTCATAGCCCCTTCAAGAGGGGCAAGAACTTCCCTGAGGGCCTCTGGAGCAAAGATGGTTGGCCACAGACCCTTAAGCTCTTTCTGAAGAGGAGAATCTGTAGGTATTGCCTTGTTCCTGGGTCCTGTCTCAGATGGACTTTTGATTGGTTCTCTTGAGGCTGAGTGACACTGTACTCTGGAGAGGAGAATCTGAGGATAGGTGTTGCCTTGGTCCTGATCCTGTCTCAGATGGACTTTTGATTGGTTCTCTTGAGGCTGAGTGACACTATCTTCTGCTGTTATAATGCTGGAAATTAAACTACTGAGGATGTCTCCCTCCCTTAGGATTGGGTATTAGTTTTATTTATTTATTTATTCATTCATTTTTTAAAAGAGGTTTTTGCTATAGGGCACATGTACTTGCCTGAAAGACAGACAGAGACAGAAAGCGAGACATCACCCCTCTGGAGGGATGATCATGCCACATCCCTTCTCCTTTAATTTCCTATTGGGAGTCTGGGCACACAAGCACACGTGCCCAGCATGAGTTTTAAGCCACAAGGTTTGGGGCTCAAACTGTGGTAGACTACATGAGAGTCCAGGAACGTAACCGTTACACCATCTGGTCCCAAGATATTCATTTCCCTTAGGAACCCTTTGGAATTCTTTCATTCAGCCCTTCATCTTTCACTTTCTGATATCATCTGAAAGCCACCCATTTCCATCAGCATGTTTGCATAAATTAGTTACTGGAGAAATGGGCTGAGACATGGGGTTGAAGAGATTTCAGACAATGTGTAGACACAGAGGGCTTCCTAGGGCATTGTGGTGGGCTGGAGGCAGGGGCAGGTCCAGTGGATACGTGAGCCTTGAGTGAGGCTATGTTGAGAATTCTGGGCATGGGGTCAGAGGGTGGAGTTTCTCTCTTCAGCTAGATCATTGACTCATTTCTCTCTTATTTAATATGGCCAGTCTCCAAGCCTCAGTTTCCTTATCTGTAAATAGGAGAAAGAATGGCTTGAATGATCAATCTCAAAGCCCCCTTTGATGAACCTGGCTGAGTTTCCTGGGGCTTCCATAGACCTGTCCAGCTCTTTTCCCCTGTCCAGAACCTAGTTGCAGATCCTTATAGGTGGGAAGCCTGCCCCACTAGATATATACTCTATTTTATAATAGTAATACTTAGCATCTAGTGCCTATTGTGTGCTCAGTCCTAAATTAGGTGCTTTTTGTACAGGATTTTATCTACTTCTCACCATAATCCTGAGAGTAGGTCTTATTAAGCCAGTTAAATAGAAAACTGAGACTCAGAGAGGTTTAAGACAGTGCCAGCATCACCTATTTAGCCGGTGATTGAGCCAGGAAGGCAAAACCCAGGCTTTTATGATGTGCTGTGTCACTCCCTTTCTCTCTGGCTCTCAGTTTGCATAAATCTAAAAACACATCCTGTCTATCTCAGAGGTAATGGGAGGGTATTAAATGAAAGTATAGTGTAAGGGCATTTTATGCCTTTAATGCCCTCGTATTTTATTATAAATAGGAGAGGTGATCTGGGATTAGGTTCCTATTAATCAGAGTTGGTATCCATGGAGACAAGAGTCTTTCTCTCCATCCCAAGAAGTGTTGGGATTCTGCCAACATGGTGCTTTGGCCCTTCCTAAGGTGTCCTGACTCAGTCCCAAAAGAGACCAGATCCCTAAAACAGACCATCAAGGGCTGAGCCTTTTCTCTTCCTGGGGGTCACCTAGGACATACCTAATGCCCCTGGTTCCATCTGGGGAGACCCACTTTGGGAAGGAGGAGGGGAAATTGGAGCGAGCTGTGTGTGTGGAAACCACATTACTGACCCTAAGAGAAATGCAACTCTAGCAACAGCAGCAGCCCCAGACACCAGAGAGGGTGCAGTGAGGGGCAAAGAGGGATGGCCTTTTGCATGAAAGGCCACAGCTCAGCTCTGTCAGGTGTGAAGTTCTGTGAGTTGTGTTGGCTTTAGTCATGAGGCTAGAGCTGGCCAGGGTACAGGATTCGTGCTACAGCAGAAGCATTCAAGCCCCACTTATCTTTTTTTTCTGTTGATTGAAGTTGTCAATTATGACCCCAACAAAGAGGTTCAATGTGAAGAAGCCACCAAAAATGATGAAGATGACGAAGTATAAGTACATGTACACATTGTCCTCCCACTTGGGCTGCAAGTTGACCTGTGATCAGACAAGGTTATGAGAACAATGGTAGGTGTCTTAATTGGGGTTCACCTTAAAAGCTCCCCCTGAAAACATGATCTGAGTGTGGATAATTTACAGGAGAGGTAGTCCCAGGAAGCAGGAAGAGGAAATGGGGGAGAATAAGCAGAAACAGGAGGAAAGCTACTGAATAGGGTATTGTCAAGCAGATGCCATTGTGGGCAACTGGTGCTCATCCTGTTGGGTTTCTCTGATCCGGAATAGAACACCCTTCAGGATTGCATCATGAAGGTACAGGGAAGCTGGAGCATTTATCTACAGACTCCTAAAATGGTTGTCTCTGAGGACATTAAATTTCCCATCTTTAGGGGGGTGGGGCTGCTGGGCTAACTCTGAAGAAAGTCTTCAATAGAGTCAAAAATGCAGCATGCAAGTTAGCATAGAGGAGGGCAGGGGGGTATAGGGCAGGGAATCCGCAGTGTCTGCCACAGTAGGAAGGGGTCTGTCTCTACCACTATCTCCCCAACCTTGTTCTCATCTTAGTCCATAAAATTCTGTCTCATTTCTTCCAATACCCCTTTTTTATTTCTAGCCACCACCCTTGCTCCTGCCCCGTTCAGAGAGTGGCCCCATGCACACTGCCCTTTAGAGGTTATCTGATGATTTCTGCACAGAGGAAGAGCTAGAGAAGCCTGGAGAGTGAGCATGGACAGGGAACAGGCTTAAACATCCAACAGATGGCCAGCTGGACACTGCCACAGGGAGGGATATTGTGAGGCTGCTGGGTGATTGCCTCTTCTAGTTCCGAGGCCATCTCATTTGATTTAAAATACAGATTGATATGGGCAGGACACATGGAGGGGAGGGCTGTGGGCAGAGTGGGCTGAGACTCACCCCTCGGGAATCAACAGCCGCATACATGATTTCCATCCAGCCTTTAAAGGTTGCCTGGAAACAAAGAGCAGAGACAACTCAGTATCTGCCCATCTATCTGCACTGGCCTCTTCCCAATGGCAGCCCAGTGTGAGAGGGCTGGATGGTCAAGGTCTTGAAGAAAAGACTTGGGCAAAAAGGGAGAAACATTCCTTGGGCTGATTTGACTAATCTCACATGACTTAAAGCCATCCCAAATGTGGCTATTTCAGAATACAGTGGCATTAAAGACCTGGAGTTTTCCAGAGTGTTGCTGAACTGGGTGCTTAGACAACTAGCTCTATACTAATTTCTGTGAGGCTACTCTGTGCTTTTGAGCAAGGCTCCTCCTCCTATGGCTGCCATTTTCTCAACCACTTTCCCATCTGATGCACATAGTGAGAAAGTTCCGTATCTGTAAGATAGTAAGTGGGAATAGAATACCTCCCTATTTCTATCTCCCGTTTTAGCATTCATTTTTTTAAAGAATTATTTTATTTAACTTTATTTATTATTATTATTATTTTCTAATTTGATAAAAGAGAGACAGAGAAAGAGAGAGGGAAAGTAAGAAAGTGGGCTACCAGGTCCAGGACTTGAACCATAGTCAGCCATGTGAGAGTCCAGTGCCTTTACCACCATGCCACCTGCCAACCTCGTCTGTGATACTTTTTTTTTTTTTTTTTTTTTTTCTATAGGGGGGGGGCGCCCCCCCCCC
>NW_006198338.1:1007852-1043352 GCF_000334495.1 Tupaia belangeri chinensis | reverse complement strand
AGAGAAAGTGAGAAAGCAAGTTGCCAGACCTAGGACTTGAACCATGATTGACCATGTGGGAGTTCAGTGCCTTTAACTACCATGTTACCTGCCAGCCCCAGTTTTAGCATTCTCGAGGTCTGGAAATGATGTGCACGTCAGCATGTGCAGGGCATAAGCAGTGCCTCAGACCTTAGACTCCTAGGCTGTATTTGATGGGCTGTTGTGATTCACTTATCTGTTTTCCTCATATAGCATCAGCACCTGGAGCTAATTTGGACTTTATCTTCTGGGTTTAGCACAGTGGCTGGCACACCATTGCTACTCAGGGGTTATGAGGGATGTTCAAAAGGTCATGGAAAATGGGTATGAAGGAAAAACTATGCATGGATTTCAAACATTGTTTGGAACAAAATAAACTCATACATTCGATTCAATTTTCCCATGAACTATATGAAGTACCTTCGTATTTGTTGAACTAATGTATGAAATATTAGAAAACAGGAAGAAACTCATGAGTGAGTGCATGGCAGATGTAAAAATGCATGAATGAGTAAAGGACTGAATGAACAAATGGATGAAGATAAGAGATAAATGAATGAGGAAGAAGAAAGTATGAATGTTTTTGACTATCATCATCATCGCTAACTTTATCTATCATTAAGCAGAACTAATTAGACATAATTCATTCCCATCCAGGGGATGATACGAAATAGAAGACTGAACACATGTCAATACCATGTCTATTTTATATAGGCAGTGTGTTCTAAGTCATTACCTGATGCAAGACATGGTAGGCCCATCCCTTTATTCTACTGTAGTTGCTTACATTTGTCTAATTACAGCACCATGAGAGCACACTTATTAGTAAGGCCCTCAGGTTTCTTGGTGTAGTCCGTAGGAATAGAAAGTGACCTTGGTTCACACTGACTGCGAATCCCGGCAAAATCTCTACCTAGTGTCTTTTGGGATACTCCAGACCTTCCATTTTATTGAGCAAAGGAAGAGATATGGTTGACCTCATGGGTGACTTACCACTTGAAGAAGTGCAAGGTAACCCATTGCCACGTTATCAAAGTTGACCTTCACATTGACCCAGAAGAACTTGCCAGTATAGTTTTGAATCTCACAGTCAGAATAGTTATCCACAATTGTCAAAGGGACAAGAGAAAAATCTTCACTGGTGGTATTGATGCATTTCCAAAATTTCCCAGCAAAGAGATTCACGCCCATGATGCTGAAGATGAGCCAGAAAATGAGGCAGACAAGGAGGACATTCATGATGGATGGGATGGCACCCACCAGGGCATCCACCACCACCTGATGGGAAATAGAAAAGAACATGGAATCCCCAAAATCCTCTCCTCCTCCTTGCTGGGTTCTACTCCTTCTTACATTCACTCAGGCTGCTTCATGTGCCAGTGGCCTTTGGAAGCAGCAAGAGGAGTTAATTAGTGCAATAATTCAGAGTCAGAAGGCTGAGAGATACTAGGCAGTGAAAGATGGATTTAGACCTTCTTCTCTAAACTTCATTTAGGGCAGGTTTTAGAGTCTTTCCTCAGGATTGAGGAAATGGTTGGTTTTATAAGCACATACGTACTTATTTAGGGGTGTGAGTGGGTGTGTGATATTTGCACAAACAGACTTCTAGAAGCTTGCTTTATTACCCTTAAATACAACACACAGAATATAATTTGAAGTACGTTTGGTCAAGAATCAATGAAAACCTAAATCCATATTCACACACTGGCTCATTTGTAAATCAGCAAGCAAGAACCTGTATACAAAATAAAATAAATTTCAAATGATTTCAACCTCCAGCTTCTCCTATTTGTAAAGGTACAGGTTAATTTAAAAAAATCGACTTTTGTTTTTCAAGCCATGATGACTGCTTTGAGCCAAGGGTGGAGGAACAAAGCTAAACCTTACTTTATGCTCTGGGAAGCTTTTGTAATTAACATGATGAAGAATAGAAGGGAGGGGGTGGCAATTGCAGTCATCCCCCCAATGCCTGCCGAGATAAAGCTCAGGCTATGAGCATTTTATCCTGAAGGAGGCAGTGAGGGTAAGCTGGAGACTGACAGTGATGGATATGGAAAAGTGTGGAAGGAAGGGGAAAATCCACAGGATCTGATAGCGGTGTTGGGTTGGAGAGAAGAAGCATTCTAGTGGGTGGTAGCTGAGGTGCTGAGCTGGTGATGTCACTATATTTAACCCGAGTATTAGAGGAAAGATTCATTTGTCATGGGAAGATGGTGGGATGTTCTAGTGATGTTGGCAATCAGAACGAGAGGCAGAGTTGGGAGACTGGGATAAGTGTCTGTGGAGCCATGAATCAAGGATCATTTTACTAAAGGCAAGAACAAGGTCTGAGTTCTGATGGTTGTGACATTTTACGAGTGACAAGGGAAGACAAAGAAACTTGAATGGGAGCTAAGAGAGTGAGGATGTGTTGCACCACTGTAGTCAGAGCAGGAAGTGAAGACCCAGAGCTGATCCTTTGAAGGTGGGGCCTGGAACTCAGGGTCAGTGTTAGGCAGGGCGTAAAAGGATAAATGTTACCCACTGTTGCATATCAGAGAAGTTTTGAGATAGCTCTTACCCGCATGCCTTCAAATCGAGACAGAGCCCGCAGTGGCCGCAGGGCACGGAGGGTCCGAAGTGCTTTGATGGAAGCCATATCAGAATATTCCAGGATCTTTGCTATGAGGCTTGTCAGTGAGATCTGGGTGCAGAAAGAGGGTAAAAGGATCACACTAGGGCTCCAGGAAGGTGGTCTTAGTAGAAAGAGCCAGGAAATCTCTGCTCACCTGTCTGCTTAAGCGATCATCCCAGAGCCCAGCTTATTCTCAACTCCAATGAGAGGTCTAGAAAAAGTTTATTTGGTTCCTTCTCTTGTACTAAAGATTTTATTCATCAGTTATTTGAAGCTTTGGGCAAGAAAAACTCCATCTTTCCCTTTGCCACCTCCTGGTGTATCAGTGACCAAGCTCTCAGTGTATTAAATCAACTCCTCCCTTTCCCCTCTAGGGGCACCAGCCAGGCCCCAACAACATTGAAAGTTCAACTGACTTGGAGAGACAATGTTCCTTCATGATGCCATGCTGAAAGTCTATTTCAAGGAACAGGAAGTTATTCTCAATTGTATTTGTTCAGAAAAGTTGGGTAGAAAGAATCCTGGTCTGAGTTGGGTCTAGTTCTCTCTCAGTCTCTGCTTTTTTTTATGACCTTGAGCCAGTGCTCTGGACTAATGCTGTTTACTTTTTGTAAATGGAAGAATCTCAAAGTCCTGAGAGCTCTGCAGTTCCTCAATAACAGTAACTGCATGGCTCCTTGAGCTCTAGCTTGAGCTCTGGCTCAGGTATCTGAGATATGATGACTGATTTGTAAGCCCCTGTTGGTATATCAGTATTAAGTGGTGGTTAGTCCAAGGATTGCAAAGGACACAGATTGTCATCCTTTCTGGGAACTTGGAGGGTACTAGGAAGGTACCATGTATAGATTTGAGCCAGGTAGGTACCGACCGTGTAGAGCATATATATAATCTTGTGAGATCTCAGCTGCGTCACAAATTGTGGGCTGGACTTGGGCTTCACTTATCTTGGCAGCTAGCTGGGGATGTAAATAGTAACTTCAGAAAGGAAGATGTTTACACTTGGGTGCTAGAACCTCAAACAATGCCCATTCTCTCAGTGGGTGGTTTATTCCACCAGGACAAAGAACTAGAATGGAAAGAATCCCCTTTGTTTATACATTTAAGGCTCCAGACACCAGCCAGAGTCCCCTAGCTATTTGGCTGGCTAAGGGAAAGGAAGTCTGGGGACAATCTTTTGCTTAGCCCCTGGGAAGATGGCCTCCTGCGGCTAGGGTAGACAGGGGCTGGCACCTCTACTCAAATCCACCTACCCAAGCCCATCCACTCTCACAGCTCCTGCCCCTAGCATCCCATCTGGTCTCTAGGCCCCAGAATTGCATCCATTCCATTCATTCTCCACTGCAAATCTCATTATAATCATGTCTCTCCTCTATTCTCAGCCTTCTCAGATACTTTATCAACCTCAGGATACGTCTCAGACTCCTTAGCATCAATTATATGGCTATGACCTATTGTCTCACACTTCACCCCTATATTCCACCTAAAGCTAATCACTCCCTGAATGCACTTGTGTCTGTGCCCTTGATCAAGATTATTCTTTAACTAAGATTGGCCTTCCCCAGTCTTCTTCACACATCTTTGCTCCTGGTCATTTCTATGCTCTGCATTTACTGCCATCTCTGATATGAAGCTGTCTCAGCCACCCCACCCACTGAGTGCAAAAAGGCTCATGGCTTCTTGTCCCCAGGACTTTAATTTTCTCCAGCGGTATTCACTGCATTTGATTTTATAATATATTTATTTTCCTCTGTGTGTCTTGTCTCCTAGAAAACGACAGTGTAAACTCCCGGAGATAGGAAGCATTTATTTTTTGCTTCTGTTTCTCCCAGAGCACTTCATAAGATCATCCTGTATTCAGCAGTTATAAATAAAACATTTAACCAATGGAAGAAAGGACAGAAACATGTTGAGATGGATGGAAGAAAGGAAAGAAGGAAGGAAAACAGCTGAGTGGAAGGTTAAAGGGTGATGGGATAAAAGGATGCATTAAGGGATACAAAATGAACCGAGTAGAGAGTTGAATGAAATGATGCAAGAAATAAATGAGAAAGAAAAAAGTATGAAAGTAGGGAATAGTGGATGGATGGGAGAAGGATGGAAGACTGAGTAAAATGATGGGTGGATGAATTGGAAGATGGAGAGAGTTGGGTAGAATGTGAGAGGACTTCAGGAAGTTTGTGGGAAATGGAAATAAAATATGAGTTATTTTGGTGGAAACAACTTTGAGATCCATGGACAGTTTCTTTTTCAAAGTACACATTTTCAGTGAACTTTTTGAAAACCCCCTCATAAATGAATGGAAGAAATGAGTAAATATTTGGAAGGGTCATTGGATAAGTGAGTGGATGAATGGGAGTGAAAGGATGAATGGACAGATGAGTGGAAGAAAAAGTTAGATGGGTGGGTTAAAGGAAGAATGAAAAGATGAAAGAAAGAATGAATAAGGATGAACGAGTAGGGGGATGCTTGGTTGGAAGATTCATGAATGAGTGAAGAGAGAAGATTAGATGATTGGGTAGCTGAAAAGAAAGTGGGATGAAAAAATAGAAAGATAGGCCAACTCTATAGCACAGTGTACTGGGAACCAGATCTCATATGTTGACTGTGGTTTGAGTCCTGGCCTCGACAGCTTTAAAAAAAAAAATGCTGGAAGTGAGGGTGATCAACATCCTGACAGGATGGAGAAATGGAAGGAAAAGGATCGTGGTGTGACCATGCCCCATTGGGAGGGGCTCTCTTTCTCTCTGGAAGGTCACTGCCCTTGGCAATGAAAAAAAGAGGGACCAACACATGACATAATGGTTACTGGACTCACACATATTTAACTGTAATTCATGTCCTGAACCTGGAGACTTAAAACTCACACTGGGTGCGTGTGTGTGTATGTGCCCAAGACCCCAAGAGGAGAATGGAGGAGAAGGGATGTGGTGTGGCCATCCCCCTGGGGGATGATTCCTCACTTTCTCTCTCTGGGTCTCTGGCAAGTGCATGTGCCCTATAGCAAAACATTTCTCTCTCTAAAAAAAGAAAAGAAAAAGACAGAAATATATAAAGGTTATGGACCAATCGATGAATAGATGGAAGAAAGCTTGAGAGATACATGAGTGGGTAGAGAGGAAGAGGGAAAGAAGAAAAGAATGGGTGGATGGAAAGGGAGAACTAGTGGCAGACAGAAGGAAGAAGTTAAGGTGGATGGATGTCTGGGAGGACGTTAAAAAGGAAGAGTTAATGGCTGGAGAGATGGAAGGAGCGGCATGTAGAAGGAAGGCTAGATGGTTGGAAGAATTAGTGGCAGGATGGATGGAATGAGTGGGTGACTAGCTGAGGTGATCAGGTCTGAAATGAGAGAGCCTCGCAGAGGCAGGAGTGGCGGTGCCTCTCAGAGTGGTGGATGCCAGAATAAAACCCTTGCCTTCCTTTCTGAAGAACTATTTTATACATGCAAAATCATCACCTGTGACTCAGATTTCAGGCTTCACAGCTAATCCTGCGGTAGAGTGGCCTGGTGCTGCTAGTACCTTGGCATCAGGAAAGCAGAGAATTGAATGCACAGGCCTGCTGTGGAGGACCTGCCAACACGGGAGGTGGACAGAATGTTCTGTACTGGCCCCCATCCAGCTTCAGGAGGCAAGCACCAAATACAGACATGTCTCCTAACACCTCCGATGTGTAGACCTTGGTGCTGCTGGCTGCTGCAGCTGGGGAGGCAGAGATGAACACAGCACACGCCTCACCCTGCTCGCAGGAACCTTCAGCTATGCACCAGTGAACAAGTAACTCAGGTAGCCATGTTACCCACCCAGAGGGTAGTGGGTAAAACCCTCTACAGACTGAGACAGCAACGTAGTAGTTGAGACGAGGGAGAACTGACTGGGAAATCACAGGTATAAAGAGTGGGAGGCATGGGAACCAGCAGTTAGCGTAATGGCTATGTCGCTGGACTCCCACATAGTCGACCGCGGTTCGCATCCCGGATCCGGTGGCTTAAACTCACGCCGGGCGCATTTGCGTGGGTGCCCAAGATCCTGAGAGGAGAATGGAGGAGAAGGGATTGCGGCGTGACCATCCCCCCTGGGGGATGATTTCTCGCTTTCTGTCTCTATGTCTCTCTCTGTCTGTCTGGCGAGCACACGCGCCCTATAGTGAAAATCTCCCCCCCCCCAAAAAAAAAGAGTGGGAGGCATAAATAATTTTTAAAAATGTTGACTTGAGGGACCTGCAGTTAGCGTAATGGCTATGTTGCTGGACTCCCATGTAGTCGACCACGATTCGCTTCCTGGACCTGGTGGCTTAAAACTCAGGCCGGGCATGTGTGCGTGCATGCCCAAGATCCCGAGAGGAGAATGGAGGAAAGAAGGGATTGCGGCGTGGCCATCCTCCCTGGGGGGGGATTTCTCTCTTACTATCTCTCTGTCTGTGTCTGTCTGGTGAGCACATGTGCCCTATAGCAAAAACCTCTCAAAAAAATGTTGACTTGAGAGGCTGGCAGGTGGTGAGGTGGTTAAGGGTGCTGGACTTCCATGTGGTTGACCGTGAATTTAAAAAAAAAAAGTTTCAGAAAAAAAAAAACGCTCATAGAAATATGTGTAATGGGAAAGCTGTGTATGAATTTCAAAAAGTTTTTGTACCAAAATAAATTCATACTTTAATTGTAAAATAAATAAATAAAATAAAATAAAATAAAAAGAGTGGGAGGCACTTGGTAAATTCCCTAAGGCAGGAGTTCGTGGCTTCAGGTTACTGTGAGTCTGAACACATGAGGTCCAGCTCATCACCTTTCCAAGGGGACCTTCTGCCTTTTGTGGTGCCACCCAAGGGGAGCCAGTGGAGTAAACTCAGTGATCCTCAGTGATGGTCGTACATTGGAAATGTCTGCGAGCTTTTACAAAATACTGATGCTTACCCAAGACCGTAAGATCAGAATCTCTGGGACAGCGGTGCTTCTTCATTGTATTAAGAGATCCCCAGCGCGTTCTAATGAGCAGCCGGGGTTGAGAATCTCAGCATCAGCAGGTGAGCAGATTCTCTGTGCTTGCTGAGAGCTCTCAAAGGCCCAGAAGCCCAGTCAGGAGATGCAAGTCATAAGAGGCTCCAGAGCCTCTGGTGTCCCCTTGCTCGGGATGTGAAAATGCAGAGGATCGGAGTGGTCTTTCTGAAGAGAGGACTTACCCGAGGGTTCCCACTACGTCCCTGACATGGACTGCCTGGATCCTACCACTCATGGCGTGCAGGGCTGTTCTCAGACCCCTTGCTAAATGCTCTTCTCTGGAGTGAACCTGGGGAGCCAGGTCTCTGAGCTTCATTTGTACAAGACATCAGTCAGAGGTGAGGACCCCAAACCCCACATGGGCCCACAGAGCCACTCACATTCACAATGAGGAAGTCGAGCCAGCACCAGGCGTTGGTGAAGTACTTATAGAAGCCGTAGGCCACCCACTTGAGCAGCATCTCCAGCACGAAGATGAAGGTGAACACCCTGTCGGTGTACTCCAGCAGAGCTTTCACGGTGGGCTTCTGATCCAGGTAATAGTCTTCAAATGCCTGGAAGGAAGAGAGTAGAGGGGCCACTTGCTGAGACTCACAGCCTAGGGCACAGACAGACAAGGAAGGACCCAGCCAGCCCTGCCCACAGCTCTGGGGGTGGCTTTGGTAGCCGGCCTGTCTGTTCATGTTTTCTCTGCTCTTGGAGGTAAGGTGAGAGAGTGGAGGAGGCACTGCAAGATATAAACCACGACTTCCTTGGGGCCGATGGGGACATACAGCCCTGTTAATACTTTGCAGGGTGGCTGAACGCAAGTGAGAAAGGAACCTTCTCAAATTGGATTTTGGAAGTGAACCAAAAGGATGCTGACAGTGACTTGGTTTAAAAATAAAAGCATCAAAAGATGTTCTCGGGCAGTTCACAAAAACGAAAGTAAGTATCACCCACAAACCTCTGAAAAAGAATGTTCTGTCGTACTGGTAATCAAGGAAATTCCAAGGAAAAGGAGACGCTGTCATTCCTTGACCAGGCTGCTGAAGGTGACAAAGAATGGGGTCTACCCCGGTTTGGTGTGGCTGTGGGGACAACGCTTTTCTTCTAAGTGACTGGTGGGAGTGAAAATCAGGTCAGTCTTTTGGGAAGCCAGATTTGGTAACACGACGCAAACATTTTGGAAACACAGCAATTGTGCCTTCAACAACTTACCCTAAGGCCACAGGACACTGCTGGTGCCCACGCAGGTCCTTTGTAAGGGGCCAAGGTCCTTTAGTGTCCTTCAGCCACTGGGAACACTGGCTGCTAACAGCTCACAGATGCCCCTTTTCCTTAGGGCTTTGCTGGGCTGAAGGGAACTGCCTCCCACTGGCGAATGCTTGGCAGGTTCGATCCCTACCCGAGGGAGCCTTGGTCAGTAAGGTCTGAATGTGGGTTTACAAGGCCGTCCCCCTTGCCTCTGAATGGAATAAGTTTGTGGTGGCCTTCACGTGTTGGAGTTTCCTGCAGGATTAACTGAGGCTGTATTTCCTTTAAACCCCACACCTTTTCCTAGCTCCTTTTCCTGTTCTATCCTCCTTCCCTCACTGGCTTTACCCGAGAGCCATCTTCAAGAAAATGCTGGCACAAGAAATCTTGTCCCCGGTTCTGTAGCTATTACTGCACTGGGGATGGAAAATGGTCCGACATGCCCAAGGGAGTATTCCTAAGGATATGCAATGCACATTGGACGCAAACAGGGATTGATTGAATAAGTGATAGCTCATTCCTAGAATGGAATACCTTGTGGTCATGAAATGAGATAGTCCGAGAAGATTTACTGGGAAAATACCCTGAAAAATTAGGGAAGGCATCTATGTATTCCATGCCTAAGAAAGATGGGAAGAAGGTAGACCAACATGTTTTCAAAGTGAGCTTCTCTAAGAGTGAGAGGATAATAGGTGATTTTTTTCTTTGCCTTTTTTCCTATAATCTCCAAGGTTTTTTTTTTCCCCTCCCCCTGTACGTTGTCAGAGGAAAACTCATGCTATTTTTCAAAAGTACTCAAGTAAAAGCATACAGTATCCTAAATTTGGCACCAGCCTGTTTAGTCCCATGGGGAAGGAGATGGGCATGGAGGAGGGAGCTGCCAGGAAGCCAGGCTGGGGCTGGAGCAGCTGTTGCAGGATCTGAGCTCCTGACTGGGAATGGGAGAAGTGAGGGCAGGGGTGTGAGGGGAAGGGCAGAAGAGAGAGGAGGAAAAGAGGAGAGAGAGTGGAGGAGAGACACGAGGCGAGAAAGCCCATAGGGAGAGACATGAACCAATAAGACAATGGAGGCGTGCACCTGACCAAGCCAGCGTGGTTACGATGTTTGTGCAGGGGAGCAAGATGGGCAGGTGTGGAGGAAGGACAGCCCAGCCACCTCTTGTCCCCTAGCTTGGTGTCTGTGCTGTGCTGAGAGGTTACTACAGACCAGGTGGCAATCACCTCCCTGTGCTAGGGCAGTGGCCACTTTCGGATGCTGTCACTCTCTCTCCACAGGACCCAGGATGATAGACACCCCTGTGACTCTCGTCCCCTTTGGCTTTGTGTCATTGTCACCCTAGTTTTCCTTTCATCTCTCAGTTGGCATCCTCCCCTTTGCTCCTCCTTAAGGCAGGCCACGCTGTGCAGTTTTGACCCCCTTCCTGGGAAATTTGGTATTTAAGTGAATGCCTAGATATTTAGCAGATTTTTTTAGGGAGTGAATGTCACATGAGAAGCAAGTCAAGTGGAAATGCCGGGTGCCCATGGATTAGGAGAGTGGGGCCCCAGTTCCGGTCCTTGAACTGATTAGCTCAGACCCTGGTCAGGACCGTTCTTGTCTTAGGGTTTCCACTTTCTTGTCTATAAAATGTGGCTTGCGGAGGATGCTATTTCTTCTCATGTCTGTATTTACCTTGGCCTATTGGGGTGAGTGGATGAGACTGTGTGGAGAGCCTAAACCACAGGAAGGAGAGCAACTTCCTTGTTCTCCAAAGCCTGGCATTCAATGAGGGGCTGAGGCAGTGTCTCCCAACTGGGAATCTCCGTTCCAGTGAGGCCTTGTTCTTTCAGAGTGTGGTTTGTGGAGAACACCATCAACATCAGCCAGGAACTTGCCGTGAATGCATATGCCCCACCCCCAACCCCACCCCAGGCCTAAGGAACCAGAATCTGCATTTTAATAAGCTCTCCAGGTGACTACATTTTGAGAAGTGCCCTTGCAGTGATTTTTGTGAGCTTTGAAGGAATAATAGCATTTGCAAGTAGTTTATAAGACAAGGAAAGACCGTCCTCTTTGCAGTGGGCCTGTAGAGAAGGCCAGCACAGTTGGGAGGTTAGCAGGTGGAAAATCAGGGCCTTGGGAATAAAGTGAGGGCAAAGTTAGGCTTTTCTACTGACCAGTTGGGTGACCTTGGACAAGTAAGCCTTTTGGGCCTCAGTATCCTAGTCTATAAAACGCAATGCATACTCACTGCTTGAATTACCTGCAGGCAGGTTGAGTAGGTCATGACCTGGGCATGTGTGCACCTTCCATCCCCACTGCCAAGAAGGTCCTTACACTGGCCTGTAGTCTCCTTCTACCTACAGGTTGGGGACTCTCAGCCGAGGAGTCAGGCAACCCACTGACGCAAGCTCAGGGCTTTGGGATTTCAAGAGATCTTATTCTGGGGGCTTTGGAGAAGGGACTCTGCTTCCCCTTACCAGAGACCCACTGCTGAGGAGAATCATGAAGATGATGAAGCTCTCAAACCAGCTGTGCTCCACGATGCGGTAGCAGGTCTTGCGCACCTGCCAGCCCATGGCCCAGGGAGCTTTGGTAGTATTCACTTCGCAGCAGGGACAGAGGCGAATGCAGCCTGTGAGGAGAGGGAATGGATGGTGGGTGATGTCCTCTGGGCAAAAGGGATCATTTCTGCTCTAGTCCTACTGAGAAACCCCTGGGCTGGGAAACCCACTCACCAGCCTTCTAGAAAAACACACATACACACGCACATATATATATATATATACACACACATATACACACATGTATATGTGTATGCATATATATACATATATATTCTTTTTATAGATGATAGCAGGGAACACTGGTATCTCTTGAAGCTCTGACAAGCCATGGGGCTTGGCCTGGTGATTTCAGAGGGGCTACACCCTGAGCTCACACTATACCCAAGGGCTCTTGCGTAACTAGTTGCAGCCAGGTCCAGTCAGGGTCTAGAACAGCACAGCTTAGGGTCCAGTGAAGCCCGAAGCTCAGTAAGTGGTGCTTTTAAATTTTTTTTTCCTTTTCTTTCTACTTTGTAAATGATTGAGACCACAATTATCTTCATAGTATGAACCATTTGTTCATCACGCAAATGTTTATTGAGAACATAATGCACCTCACTGTTCTCAACACTGAGGAAAAAGGCATAAGATGCAGGCTCGGCCTTTTATGATTTACACAACAGAGAAGGGCTCCCCTTTCTGGGGCTGACCCCTCCATATGCTCCTCCCATCCTGGAGCTGAGGGAAAGCAGGACCACCCGGTCCAGCTCATCACCCAAACTCCCTGCCCCACCTGGGGCATGGGAGGAGGGACTTCCTTGGTCTTCCCAGTTCTTGTAGCTGCAGAGATTGGACTGGCTACATGGCCTGGTGCTGAGGGAGCCGGATCCAATATGGCTGAGCATGGTTTAACTCCCAACCTTGGTGGCTTAAAAAATATGCTGCAATATGCTATATAGCCCCAGCTAGGTAATACTTTATAGTATGCTCATTCTACTCACTGAGGTTTATGCCTAAAGTCAGACTTGGGTTCATGGATATGTATATATCAGCTGCGCTAGCTACTGGAAATATTTAGACTAATTAAGTTCATTAGCAAATCAATTAAATGAGGGGGAAAGGCATAGATAGCAACCATGGATACCAGAGACAATGTGGGAGGAGGGTGGGATGCAGCAGAGGGTGAGGGATAGGGAATCAAGGATGGCAAAAACAATAAAGAAAGAAAGAAAAAAGCAAAATATACAAGACATAAGGAATGGACAATTATTTGTTGATAACACGTATGTTGATGTGCTTGATTGAGCCAATATACAGTGTATTCTGGATGGAAAACTCATTTTGTATGCTGTAATGATGTATAGTGAATTAATGTAAAAATAAATAAATTTAAAGAAAAAAAAAAGAAAGTGGATAAAACAAAACAAAACAAAACATGTTGGACGTGTGTGCTTGCATGCCCCAATCCAATCCCAACAGGATGGAGAAGTGAAGAAGGGATTATGGCATGACCATGGCTATTGGAGGGTGCTTTCTCTTTCTGTCTCTCTGATTCTCTCTGGAGAGCACGCACACCTTCTCGCAATTGAAAAAAAAAAAAGTTACTGGGAACCAGCAGTTAGCGTAATGGCTGTGTCGCTGGACTCCCACATAGTCGACCGCGGTTCGTGTCCCGGGCCCGGTGGCTTAAAACTCACGCCGGGCGCGTGTGCGTGCGTGCCCAAGATCCCGAGAGGAGAATGGAGGAGAAGGGATTGCGGCGTGACCATCCCCCCTGGGGGGTGATTTCTCGCTTTCTGTCTCTATGTCTCTCTCTGTCTGTCTGGCGAGCGCACGCGCCCTACAGTGAAAATCTCTCAAAAAAAAAAAAGTTACTCAAAAGATGGGGTTTATGGTGATGCTTATGGTGGGACTCCCTCTTCTCTTTTCAGCCTTCAAAGGGCTGGTGTATAGCTCCGGGAGGTGGTTTTGAGGGTGATGAGGAAGGTCTCTGATTGCCAAGGTCGACAAGTACAAGACGCAGGTATCACCACTAGACAGCTAGAGTTGCGGCATTTGGGCTGACACTGGTGTCCTCAAGCCTGGGAGGGAGGCAATGAGGGGCCCTATTGATCTGTCTCCTGTGGACCTGAGACCAGGACCCTGGACACAGAGGGGCCCAGGCGAGTGTTTGCTGAACTGTACTCTGGCCCTGAGAAACGTCACCGTGAGGAGGCCCAGGGCTGCTGTTTTACCTTCTGAGAAGCAGTCATCTGGTTCTTCCAGGTCATCGGCCAGCTCAGGTATCTTCCTCAAGATCTCTTCAGGATCCGGGCAGTCCACCGTGCTGCCCTCTGAGGAACTTGTGTCATCCACTCCCTGCAGGGCAGAAGCCCAGGGCAGTGAACCAGCTCTCTGAGGGGCTGGAGAATCTACACATGGTCCCTGCTGTTCCGACTGGCTAAAAGCCCCTAGGTGCAGGGAGGCCGCCTCAGAGCCTGGCCTTGCTGCCGGCCCTCCCACAGCTCCCCTTGTGTGCCTGGGGCCAGGCCAGCTGAGGCCCAGAACACTGATGCTCTCTGTGGAGCTCCAGAGCCCTAAACCTCCAGGCCCCTGATGGAGAGCTGGCAATGGCCCGAGACACCGTAATTATGCCCATAAAGACTCTCAGCATTCACTGGGTTTGAATATTTAATCACGGAGCAATGCTGCAGGGGCCCTGCTGCCCTCCTGGCAGCCCCGGCTACGACATGTCTCCAGATGAATTCAATTAGGAGTTGAAGCTGCTCGCATCCGAGTAAACCTGATAGCTAGGCTAATGGATCCAAATGGTGGGGTGCGTGCCTGTCTGTCATGGAGGGCCCCGCCCTGCCTCTCCAGGGTCATGGACAAGAAAACAAAAAGCCAACACCCAGAAGTCGTGCACTGAGAATACCCCACGTAAGGAAAACTAGCCAGGGAGTCCTTAGCAGGAAAACAAGAATCCACATGACAACTCTTGCCCAGTGGGAACCAAGTGGCTTGTGCTAACCCAAATCCATCTCGGTCCACTCGCTTATCTTACCCTGCTGGGGTCAGCCTTGCCTGGGGCACGGTGCCAGTAGCTGACATTCCTCAAGCTGAAGGGCTTGATAACTTCGGGATGAAATGCTGTCTTCCTTAGATCTGCCTAACTCAGTGCTTGGCACGTAGTCAGGCCTCAGTGGCTCCGTGTCAAAATAAATTCTTGACTTTCATACAGTGGTGTTAAAAAAAAAAGCAGCTTACTTTATAGATAATTTTTTCCATGCCACTTGTTTTCTTTTTTTAAAAATTTTATTCATTGTTATTTATTTATCTTAATTTGAGCAGAGAGAGACACAGAGAGAGGGAAAGTGAGAAAGCAAGCTGCCAGGTCCAGGACTCGAACCATGGTCAGCCATGCAGGACTCCAGTGCCCCAGCCACTATACCATCTACCGGCCCCGCCACTTGTTTTCTTCAAAAATTTGTAAGTGAGGAACCAGCAGTTAACGTAATGGCTATGTTGCTGGACTCCCATGTAGCCGACCACGGTTTGAGTCCTGGACCCGCTGGCTTAAACTCACGCCGGGCACGTGTGCGTGCGTGCCCAAGATCCCGAGAGGAGAATGGAGGAGAAGGGATTGCGGCGTGACCATCCCCCCTGGGGGGTGATTTCTCGCTTTCTGTCTCTCTGTCTCTCTCTGTCTTTCTGGCGAGCGCACGCGCCCTATAGCAAAAACCTCCCCCCCCAAAAAAAATTTGTAAGTGAAACCATGAAGTGCTTATTTATTGATTTTTTTAATAAGGCATATCTGAACTTTGAGATTTCCTGCTCACTCTTAGGAAGGCTGTCAGATCACCGCTTACTCACAGACAGCCTCTCCCAGCCCCAGTCTGTTTTTGGCTAGAGAAAATGATGTGGACAAAAGAACGGGGGTGGCGGGGAGGTGGGAGGCAGCCCCAGGTTCGACTTCCTCATCCCCAGCGCCTCCACTTTATCTGCTGGCTCTGAAAGAGATTTGCCTGTCTTTGCGTATTGTCTTTTGTTTCCTTTTCTCTTGGCTGTCATTTTTTCTGGGTGCTTCCTCTACTTCAGCCAAGAGCTAAACATTTGACAAGCAGCGTCTCGTACTAATTCTCAAATCTTCAAATAGTTCTCCCGAGTAAGGCATTACCATTCAGGTTCATGGATGAAGGCTCAGAAAGGCCGAGGACCTGGATGTAGCTCTAAAGCTTGTAGAATCTCTTCTCCCCACCCCTACAAGCAGCCTGGGGTGAGGTTGTGGGATGGAGTGGGGAAAGCTGAACCTACGAGGATCAAGCCAAGGGAGGGAGGGAGGGACTTGAATTCCCAGGATGAGAAACGAGGTGGACCTGATTGAGGACAGTCTGAATGCTCCGCCCCGTGCCTACCCTCCAGTCCCCGCCAGCTCACTGGTCAATGTTCAGCTGGCTGTTTGACCTTTCCAGGAAGCTCACATACCTACCTCTGCAGGGCCCTGAGGAGCAGCCTCGTCTTTCCTCTCCCCCAGGTACGGAGCCAGGTCCTCAGATGATGTTCCTGAGCCTGATCTCCTGGGCTGGTCCTCACACCTTTCAACTTGCTGTAGCTGCTCCTGAAAGGGAGAGAGGGTCCCAGCTGGGTATTTAGACTCACCCTTAGTAGATTATGTCTAAATTAGAAGGCATCTTGTACATCACAGGCTGCCAGAGCCAAGGACCTCCTCTGTGCAACTAACCAACCCTGTGTGATGTGAGTACCAAGACTCTCTGGGCAGATCGACCTGTGCTTAACTCCTGGCTTTCCTACTTGCAAGCCGTGTGACCTGAAGCAAGTTATTTAACCTCTCTGCTCTTCCTTTTCCCCATGAGAAGTAGTGAGAAGGCAAGCTCTATCTCATTATGTTATTTTGATGACTAAATATGGTCAGGCTCATAACATACCCTGTGCAAGGTGCTCGGATCGATTGATGGTAGCTGTGACCAGCGTTACTTGTCCAGAAGTCAGACTGCTAATGAACTTGGCCATCTGGAGTCCCCCAAGAACCCCAAAGTAGCTGAAAATGCTTCTGAGTGGCAGATAGCGTCCTAGAGTTCATGTCCTTTAGTCTGGGGATGGTGACGCCCTACTCTCAGCTGTCACCCAGACAAAGGCATGTAAAAAATGGTCACTGATAACAGCAGCTGCTGGGACACAAGAGAAGTGACAGCTGCAGGGGAAATGGCAATGGAAGAGCTATGGGTTGAAAGCGCAGCTGTCTGAGGCCACTTAGCAGCCTGGCTGGCAGCCCTGTGTGTCTCTGGAGCCCCCCAGGGATCCCTGCCCGCCTACATTGTGCCCTGAGTCACTGAGAAGAGGTTAACGAGGGATGTATTCCAGTGCAAAGTAGAAAGGGACTGTGCAAAGTATTTAAAAATATATGATCGTGCCAGGCGTGGTGGCATGCACATGTGATCTCATTGACCCGGAGAGGCTGAGGCAGGAGGATCACAAGTTCAAGACTGGCCTAAGCACCATAGCAAGACCCTCTCTTAAAAAAAGAAAGGAGCAACTTGTGGTGTGGTGGTTAATATAGCTGGATCCCACATGGCCTATTGCTCTGTTCAAGTCCTGGGCCGGGTGGCTTGAAAAACATGCCGGGTATGTGTGCATATATGCCCAAAATCCCAAAAGAAGAAATGGAGGAGAAAAGATTGTGGTGTGGCCATATCTCATTGGGGCGACTTTCTCACTTTCCCTCTTTGTGTTTCTCTGGTGATTGCATATGCCTCTAGCAAATTGAATACATGTGTATATAAAGGGAGAGAAACAGAGACAGACATGAAGAGGGTCTTCAAAAAGTTCATGGAAAATGCATATTATGAAAATAAAAACTATGCACAGATTAAAAAATTTTTTTGTGTGCCAAAATAAACTCATACTTGGATGTCATTTTTCCATAAAAGCTTTGAGGTCTCCTCATATACATATTAAACGGCTTAGATGTGCTTTATTATTTATTTATTTCTTCCATAACTGAGACAGAGAGATTTTGAGAGACAGAGAGACAGTACTTCCATCAGGTCTTTTTTTTTTTTTTTGAGTTTTTTTTTTCTTTTGCTATAGGGTGCGTGTGCTCGCCAGACAGACAGAGAGAAACAGAGAGACAGAAATCGAGAAATCATCTCCCAGCCCCCTTGCCATGCCTCAATCCCTTCTCCTCCATTCTCCTCCATTCTCCTCTCGGGATCTTGGGCACGCATGCTCACGCGCCCAGCGTGAGTTTAAGCCACCGGGTCCGGGACTCGAACTGTGGTCGACTATGTGGGAGTCCAGCGACATAGCCATTATGCTAACTGCTCGTCCCTTCCATCAAGTCTGAATGGTTTGATTCACCCCAGCTTCAACCAGCTCTGGATCATGGACACTCATGTATCCAGTGTACTCAAGTCTCTGGATGTGAACTTAAACCTGCCCATGTAGGTCAGCCTCACAGTGCTGCCTGGCTCCCTTAAATGTGCTTTACACTCTTTGGTGCCAAAAAGGAATTAAGCATCATTTCCCTAGAATGTTGCTTGTTGGGAAAAGCTAGCTAGACACGCCACGTTATAGTCAGGACTTAAGGTGCTGGTGAAAAGGCAGTGAGCCTTGGTCCTGGACAACCTCTTTTTCTTGGAGGAACCACACAGCCTCTCACACAGAGCTTGGTCTGGGCAGAGGGAAGTGGACAGCTGTGTGAATGATAATCTGTAAGCACCTCAGAGTGGCTTGGGGCTCATCTGCTTCTCCTGCCCCAGAAATGCTGCCTCTTTTTTCCAAGCTCTGCCCAAATGCCTCCTCCTCTGGAAAGCTTGGCATTGTTTAAAGCATCAAGGTTGATGCTGAGGTGCCGGGGGCTTTTCAAGGCTCTGCCAGCCCGATGTTGGAAAACCTCATCATCATTTCCCTTCTGCCCTGGGCCATTTAGCCCTGAGGCCCTTCCCTGGTTCCTTTTTTTTTTTTTTGGAGAGGTTTTTGCTATAGGGTGCGTGCGCTCACCAGACAGACAGAGACATAGAGTCTGAAAGCAAGAAATCACCCCCCAGAGGGGATGGTCACGCCACAATCCCTTCTCCTCCATTCTCCTCTTGGGATCTTGGGCACGCACGCACATGCGCCCGGCGTGTTTTAAGCCACCGGGTCCAGGACGTGAACCGCGGTTGACTATGTGGGAGTCCAGCGACATAGCCATTACGCTAACTGCTGGTTCCCTCCCTGGTTCTTGTGGCTATTCCCTGGGCACTCATCTGCTTCTCCTGCCCCAGAAATGCTGCCTCTTTTTTCCAAGCTCTGCCCAAATGCCTCCTCCTCTGGAAAGCTTGGCATTGTTTAAAGCATCAAGGTTGATGCTGAGGTGCCGGGGGCTTTTCAAGGCTCTGCCAGCCCGATGTTGGAAAACCTCATCATCATTTCCCTTCTGCCCTGGGCCATTTAGCCCTGAGGCCCTTCCCTGGTTCCTTTTTTTTTTTTTTGGAGAGGTTTTTGCTATAGGGTGCGTGCGCTCACCAGACAGACAGAGACATAGAGTCTGAAAGCAAGAAATCACCCCCCAGAGGGGATGGTCACGCCACAATCCCTTCTCCTCCATTCTCCTCTTGGGATCTTGGGCACGCACGCACATGCGCCCGGCGTGTTTTAAGCCACCGGGTCCAGGACGTGAACCGCGGTTGACTATGTGGGAGTCCAGCGACATAGCCATTACGCTAACTGCTGGTTCCCTCCCTGGTTCTTGTGGCTATTCCATGGGGGAGAACTCTTACCTGCCCTTTGGGTATCCTTTCCTGCTGGGAGCTCTGCGCATCCTCTTCATCATCCTCCTCCAAATCATCGAGATCAGATTCACCCTCAGCAATGGGCACAGAGACCCACACGCTGGGGTTGGTGATGAAGTCACCGTGTTCATCCGTGGGGTCCCTGGGAGCTGGGGGCCCTCCAGGACTCCCCACAGCAGTGTTAGCAGCAATGTGGTTCTTGGCTTTGGAGCTGGATAGCGGAAGTTTCACCACCAACTGGGGCTCTGCCTTGGGCCAGGGAAGTGGGCAGGGTCTGCTGAAGAAGCTGCGAAGGGATTGCCTGACTCCACGGCCAAACACCTGGATCCGCGCCAGGGCCAGCTGCAGGTTGTTCACCTCTCCATCGTCATCTGGGGCTGCGAGGTTGTCAGCACTGAAAGAATTCAGCAGCAGGGCAATGAACAGATTGAGCACCTGAAGAGAAGTCACGGGAGGATGGAAGAGAAGATTGACCAGTGAGCTGAGCTCCACCTTGGCCCGCCATGTCAACAAGCCAGATGGTAGGACAGCCACAGCCTGGGCCTCTCTGGCCCTTCTGAGAGCAGCTGAGAGGAGCCTTGGGGATATCCCAGAGTGACCTGCCTCAGGTGGACGAGGCTTGGAAGCACATTCTCCACCATAATGGAGGATCACCCTGCTGAGCAAAGGGACAATAGGGAGGAGCAGGCATGAGCCTGCCCTGGGGCCAGCCTTATCTGCCAAAACTCTTGGTTGTATTCCTCATTTTACAATCCTGGGGGTATCTCCTTGCCACGTCCAACATCAGGAACCAGGTGGGAAAGACTTCAGAGAGTCTGGATTTGTTGTTTCACCCTGTCCCTTGGGTTAACTTCCTATAAATTTATTATGGAAAAAGAATCCAAGTTAGCTCCCTGAGTATAAGAAAGGTAGCTTCTGGGAGGTAGTATCCCTTGAAGCCCACAGGTGCTGGGGGGTCAAGAAGGCCCACAGAGAGAGTGGGAGGAGCTAAGCGGAGGAGATGAGCAGGCTGGCACAGAGAAGGGGTACCAGGGCTAATTGGCATAAAGTTCTCCAGAAGAGCTTCCCCAAACCTGTGAGTACATTTTCTTATTGTAGCAGGGGAGGTCATCAGTGATCCAGCTCCTCTTTTTCCTCTTGTCTCTCCTGCTCTTAGCTAAGCCTAATGCAACTTGGAAAAATACTAAACTCTTACTCCTTGGAAGAAGAATATCTTCTGGGCTTCCCTAGAGAGGGGAAGGAAATCTTTTCTTCAAAAACCAAATAGCTACCATTTATTGAGTTCCTGCTGTGGCCCAGACACTGCATTAGGCAATTTGCGTATGTCATCTCCTGTAATTTAATTCTCCCAGGAAGCCCATGAGTCAGCACTATTTTCTTGATTTTTAAGGAAATTAGAGCTTGGGGGGATTGAGTCTCTCATCCTGGTATACCCCGCTTGGAAATAGTAGAGCTGGAATTCTATACCACATCTTTCCTTTCCTATCATTTGTGTTAATTCCTGCAAGTCAGACAGCCTCTCAACATATACTTCTTATAATGTGTCCCACACGACGCAGACCAGTTTTCAGACAGATACAATGCAGGCATAAAATATGCAACATCAAAGTATTTTAGGGTCACTCAGAAGCTTCCTCTGTGGAGTATGAGACAGGGCTCCCAGTGGGGCTCACTACTCACCACTAGGTTCCCCAGCACCATCACAGTGAGGAAAAGGATGAGGCATATGGATTGCTGGCCAACTTCCATACAGGCCCACATGTTCTCAATCCACTCTCCACAGAGGATCCGGAAGACAATGAGGAACGAGTGAAAGAAGTCGTGCATGTGCCAGCGGGGCCAGTCTTCATTGGGATTGGCGATGACCTTCCGATTCTTGCAATAGTTTTCCCCAAGGAGCTGCTTGCCAACCAGAGCGAAGATAAAGACGATGATGGCCAGGATGATAGTGAGATTCCCCAGTGCCCCCACTGAGTTCCCGATGATCTTGATGAGTGTGTTTAAGGTTGGCCAGGACTTGGCCAGCTTGAAGACTCGCAGCTGTAGACAAACAGAGACTATGTCAGGGCATGTAGTTGTTTTCAACACCTTCCCTCTAAAATCTTGACTGGAAACCAAAAGTCTGGGAAAAACACAAGGCAGCTCATTCCATTAAGATCAGGTACTCCCTGAAAGTGGTTTTCAGAGATCTTTCTTCCTATATTATAAGTTACTTAAAAAACGATCGGCCTTGGGATCAGCAGGTGGCATAATGGTTATGTCACTGGACTCCCACATGGCTGACTGTGGTTTGAGTCCTGGACCTGGAGGCCTGAAGCTCATGCCAGGTGTGTGCGTATATGTGGGCAAAATCCTGAGAGGAGAATGGAGGAGAAGGGGTTGCAGCATGGCCATCCCCCTGGTGGTGATTTCTCATCTTTTGTCTCTCTGGCAAGTGCATGTGCCTCATAGCAAAGATCCTCTCCCCCCACTCAATAAAAGAGATCGGCCTTAGTTGCTAAATGTCTTTATGGTGACAAAGCTAGGGGACTTATACTACATTGGGGATCTTGCCATCTTTACTCCATTCTATAGGCATAGGCCTGATCCCTCCTGAGTGTAGGCCTATCTTTTGGTGGTGAGGTTGGGTATGATGGGGGTCACAAATTAATGAGAACAGGCTTACTTTTGATGTGAAGAGAGGCCACCAATGTATGTCATGGGTATTGGCCAACCATTTCTTAGGGCATTTCTCAGTGGACAACAATAACTCTGAAACTGAAAGTAACTCTAATTTAATGGACCCAGATTCATATGTTCATTTAATTGACCAATTAATCTACCTACCTTATTGAACACTAGTTGCACATCTACCTAGCACTGTGCTAGCCCATGAGGTGTGTGGAAGAAAGTATGTGGACACCTGCCCTCATGGAACCAATGGTCTAGTTACTGAGAAAGACGAAGGCTCAAAAATGTCTTCATTGTAGTCCAATATGATAAGTCTCACAAAAGAGCAAAACTTCATGCATAAAGATGTATCAGCATTAAAAAATACATGTTTTTCCATTTAAAAAAATTAAATTTTATTTTCTTTTATACATTCAATCATGTTATTTATCTCACAAAGTGAATATTTCAACATGTGAACATTTCTCCCTAGTCCAGTTGATAAAACTATAAAATTATCTTCAACAGATAATACCACATTTCTTTATCCCATTAATGCTTTGCCTCTCTATTTTTCTTCTAAATGTCCTTCCTCAGACTCTACTCTTTCACACACACTATATCAGGCATTCACATCCATTTACTATATCTCTATACTCTTTAGTCAATCAGTTTCAGTCATAGAGTGCAGACACTCGGTATATATTGAGTGGGGACATACGATGTCTCTCCTTCATAGCCTGGCTTGCTTCACTCAGCTTTTTCTCTGAAGACATTTGCAAAACCGAGTGATTCTGAGTGTAAGTTTTTTCTTTTTTTAATAATTATCTTATTTAACTTTATTTATTTATTTTAATTTGACCAGAGAAAGACAGAGCAAGAGAGAGGGAGAGGGAAAGTGAGAAACCAAGCTGCCAGGTCAAGGATTTGAACCTCAGACAGTCATGTGGGAGTCCAGTGTCCTTAACCACCACACCACCTGCTGTCTCTCTGAGTATAAGTTTCAATAGTCTCATGAGGTATGAAGAACATGAAACACAGTCCAGGCATGCCAGAGGGAGGACATCTAAAAGAAATTTTTCCCCCTTCCAACACATTAAGACTAGATCCAAGGCAGTCAGGCCAAAGGAGCCAGGAAGACTGGCTCAGACCTCCCACTGCCTTCTGACTGGCCCAGGTACATCCTGGACTGGGTCCTTCCACATCCCATTTGCCATCATTGCCCCAAGAGCCTGTGCCCTGGAGCAGGGAGCAACTGTAGTCAGTGAGATCAACTGAGGCAGGAAGACTGCTTCAGGCCTCCCTCTGCCTTTTGACTGCCCCAGGTAAAGCCTGGATGGATCCTCCCACATCCCTTCTCCACCATTGCTCCCAGAGCCTACACTGGAGCAGGGAGCAGCTGCAGTCAGTGAGACCACCTGAGGCTGGAAGACCACCTTAGACATCTAGCCAGCTTTTGCTCATCTGGGAATATTTTGAGATTTCATAGTTTTTGGAACCACACAGTGCATGACTCTTACTCCATGCCCCAGTTGAAACTCTCCCACTAAGTCCCAAATGTACCTGGTCTTAAAGAGACTGGGAAAAGAGTCAACACTGAGAGCTGGCTATATACACACTACTCTGAATGAGAAACGTGACCCTCTAACAAGAACACATCTGAGAAGTAGAGCACTTTTTCCCTCCTGAGACTATAGAATCAACACCAGAAAAGTAGGAAGATGTATATAATCCATTAGATGGCAAGAAACCAGTGCAGAGGAACAAGAAATATGGCAAAATGAAGAAACATCTCTTCCTGAATGGAACAGAGAAACTCTTCTTTAACCATAGACAGCACAAAAGAATTTGTAGAAATGTCAGAAATAGAGTTCAGAATATTCATGGTGACAGAGAGGAGGAAGTCTTTCCAGGATTTGAAGGAGGAGATAGACACCATAAAAAGAACCAGTCATGGGAGTAGCAGGTAGCATGGTGGTTAAGGGCACCGGACTTCCACATGATTGACTGTGGTTTGAGTCCTGGACCTAGAGGCTTGCTTTCTCACTTTCTCTCTTTCTCCGTCTCTGGTCAAATTAAAATAAATAAATGAATAAAGTTAAATAAAATAATTATTAAAAAAAGAGAATCAATCAGAACTTCTAGAGATGAAGACAGCAATACTGGAAAATAAGACCTCCTTCGAAAGCATTAATAGCAGACTGGACCATGCAGAAGACAGAATCTCTGAGCTGAAAGTTTAGATAAAAGACAGATAAAACCACCAAAAGATAATTTTAAAAAATGAGTACAACATATAGTAAATACTAGACGTAATTAAATGACCAAATATCTAAGTAATAGGTATCCTAGAAGGTGAAGAATAAGACAAGGGCATAGATCTATTCCATGAAATACTTGCAGAAAACTTCCCAAATCTAGAGAAACATTCATACATCCAGACCTAATAAATACAAAGGACCTCAAATAGAATCAACATAAGAAGATCCTCTCCATGGCATATCACAGCCAGTTTGGTAAAAATCACAGATAAAGACAAGATTCTAAAAGTGGCAAGATAGAGAAATGTTAAGTCACTTACAAAGGTTATCTTATTAGGCTAACAGACCTTTCGACCAAAACAATGCAGGCAAGAAAAAAGTGGGAAGACATGTTCAAAATACTAAAAATAAAACCATTTCAACCAAGAATGCTATATCCAGCGAGATTATCCTTCAAATGGGAAGAACAAATAAAATCATTCTCAGGCAATCAAATGCTGAAATAATTCACCAATACTAGACCAGCTCTTTTCAAAGTACTGAAGTACTGTAATAGGAAAACTAAAGAGAGACAGACAGAAATAAAAGAATAACAACAACAACAAAACCCAAGAAAATGGCTAACAAAATGGCAGGGGCAAATTTGCAAATACTGATAATAACATTGTATGCTAATAAATTACATTCTTCGATCAAAACACACAGACTGTCTGAATAAAACCCCCCAACACCATAAAGCAAAACCAAAATAGAAACTCTCTATTTTCTGCCTACAAGAAATGCACCTCATGGATAAAGACATACATAGACTAAAAGTGAAGGGCTGGAAAAGATATTCCATGCAAACGAGATTTTAAAAATGCTGGAGTCATGATACTGATATCAGACAAAATAGGCTTTAAGGGGACCAGCAGTTAGCGTAATGGCTATGTCGCTGGACTCCCACGTAGTCAACCGTGGTTCGAGTCCCGGACCTGGTGGCTTAAATTCATGCTGGGCGCATGTGCGTGCATGCCCAAGATCCCGAGGAGAGAATGGAAGAGAAGGGATTGCGGCATGGCCATCCCCCCTGGGGGGGTGATTTCTCGCTTTCTGTCTCTCTCTGTCTGTCTGGCAAGCGCACGCGCCCTATAGCAAAAATCTCTCCAAAAAAAAAAAAATAGGCTTTAAGGCAAAAACTGTAAGAAGAGACAAAGAAGGACATTATATAGTGCTAAAAGGGCCACTTCACCAAGAAGGTATAACAGTAGATAACAGAATCTCAGTACCACTCTGTCTCCTTTGAACAGATCATCTAGACAAAAAATAAGCAAAGAGATGCATGATCTAAATGACACCATAATGAAATGGACTTCACAGACATCGATAAAACTTTCTACCCAACAAACACAAAATATACATTTTCACTGCTCCCTCCACATTGAACCTTTTTGAAGACTAACAACATGATAGGGCACAAAACAAGCCTTTACAAATTCAAAGGCATAGAAACTATATCCAGCATCTTCTCTGACCATAATGGAATTAAACTGGAATTTAATTCCAGAAAAATTCATTGAAAACACACAAACATCTGGCAACTAAAAAACCTACTCCTGAGTGACTTCACAATCACTGAAGAAATGAAGTTTGAAATCAGAAGATTCATTGAAATCAACAAGAATGAGTTTCATGATCTATGGGACATAGTAAAAGCAGTCATAGGAGAGAAAGACATAGCAATTAGTGCACATAAGAAAAAAATGGAAAGGTGGATAAAAGACAACCTAACAACAAAACAAAAACCTAAAAAATGCCAGGAGAAAGAAATCATAAATATTCATGCAGAAATAAATGAAATAGAGAATAAACTAACTATATGGAAAATAAACAAAACCAAAAGCTGGTATTTGAGAAGGAATGAAACTGATACACCACTAGCTAGACTAGTTAAGAAAAGAGAAAGGAAACAGATAAATCAAATTTGCAACATAACAGGCGATATTACAACAGATATAGCAGAAATATAAAACATCATTAGAGGGTACTATGAGCGACTATACATCAACAAACAAGAAAATCTGTACAAGATGGACAAATTTTGGGCACATATAAGCTACCAAAACTGAATTAGGAAGACAGAAAGTCTAAATAGACCAATAACAAGCAATGAAATTGAATCAGTGATAAATAACCTCCAAACAAAGAAAAGCCCAGATCCCAATGGTTTCACTTCTGAATTCTACAAATTTTTAAAAGTAGAGTGATGCTCCATTCTACTTAAACTATTTCTAAGGATCCAAACCGAAAGAACCTGCCCAAATTTATTTTATGAAGCCTCCATCACCCTCATCCTCAAAACAGACAAGGATATAACAAAAAAAGAAAACTACAGATCAATATCTCTGATGAATATAGATGCAAAAATTTTCAACAAGATACTAGCAAATCGTATACAATGACACATTAAAAATATTATACATCACAACCAGGTAGACTTTACTCCAGGGATGCAAAGATGGTATACCATATGCAAAACTAAAAGAGTAATACACCATAGTAACAGAAAGAAGGATAAAAATCATATGATCATATCAGTTGATGCAGAAAAATCATTTGATAAAATACAACATTCCTTCATGATTAAGATACTCAGAAAAATCAGCATAGAAAGAACATTTCTCAACACAATAAAAGCCATCTATGTAAAACCTATAACTAACATCATACTGCATGGGGAAAAGCTGAAAGCTTTTTTTACTAAAAACTGAAACAAAACAAGGCTGCCCAATTTCTCCTTTTCTTTTCAACATAGTACTGGAAGTCCTAGCCAATGCAATTAGACAAAAGAATAAAATTAAAAGCATTCAAATAAGAAAAAGAAAAAGTGATATTATCTCAATTTGCAGATGACATGATTATATACATAGAAAAACCAAAAGAATCCCCCTACACACACACACACACACACACGTCCTAGAAGTGATAAATGAATACAGTAAAGTGGCAGGATACAAAATCAACATACAAAAATCTATAGCATTTCTATACATCAACAGTGAACAGACTAGGAAGACTGAAGAAAGCAATTCCATTTATGATGTCCACAAAAGAAATAAGATGTCTAGGAACAATCTAGCAATAAAGTTACCCAAAGTAGTCAATGACCTCTACAAGGAAAACTATGAAAAACTAAAAAATGAAATTGAAAATGACATAAAGTGGAAAGACTTCCCATGTTCCTGGACTGGGAAAATTAATATAATCAAAATGTCAATCCTACTTAAATTAATCCACAAATTTAATACAATCCCAATCAAGTTACCACAGATATTTTTCACATGTTTAGGAAAAAGATCATGTAATTCACTTGGAATCATAAAAGACCCAGTATTGCCAAAGTAATACAGCATAAGAAGAGTAGAGTAGAAGGCATCTCACTTCCTGACCCTAAACATATTACAAAGCTGTGCTAATCAAAACAGCATGGTATTGACACAAAAACAGGCATGTGGACCAATGAAACAGAATAAAGACTACAGGAAAAGAACAAAATAAAACATACAGTCAACTAGTTTTTGACAAAGGGCGACAGTCAATCAAGTGGGGATAAAAAAAATCTCTTTAGCAAAAGGTGCTGGGAAAACTGGGTATACACTTACAGAAAGATGAAACAGGACTCTTATCTCTCACCATTAACAAACATCAATTCAAAATGAATCAAAGATTTAAACATAAGACCTCAAACTATAAAACTACTGGGAAAACTCTTGGAAACATCAGAACAGGCAAAGACTTCTTAAATAAGACCCCTAAAGCACAGCCAATGATACCAAAAATAGACAAGTGAGATTACATCAGGTTACAAAGCTGCTGCTCAGCAAAAGAAGCAATAAGTAGGGCAAATTGGCAACCCTTAGAATGGGAGAATATGTTTACAAACTATACCTCAGATAAAAGACTGATAACCAGAATATACAGGGAACTCAAGCAGCTTACTGTATTAAAAAAAAAAAATCAACCCAGTTAAAAGATGGACATGAAGTGGACACAGAACTCTCTAAGGAAGACATACCAACAGCCAAAAAGGATATGAAAAAATGCTCAATACCTCTTACCATAAGGGAGATACAGATCAAAATCACAATGAGATACCACCTAACCCCAGCCAGAATGGCTAAGATTAAAAAAATTAAAAGTGAAGTGCTAGTGAGGCTGTGGTGAAAAGAGAACTTTCCTATACTGTTGGTAGGAATGTAAATTAGTACAGCCACTGTGGAGAACAATATGGAGGTCCTCAAAGACCTACAAATAGAGCTACCATTTGATACAGCAGTTCCATTCCTGGGTATCTACTCAAAGGATAGGAATACACTCAGTTGGAAAAGTACTTTCACATGCATGTTTGTTTGTTTGTTTATTTATTTATTTATTTATTTATTTATTTATCTCTTTAAATTTATTTTTTTTACATTAATTCACTATACATCATTACAGCATACAAATGAATTTTCCATCCAAAATACATGCATGTTTATTGTGGCATTATTTACAATTGCTAAGACATGGAACCAACCCCAAATGTCCAAGAACAGATGAATGAATTGAAAGTGTGGCACATACACACTATGGAATACTATTCAGCCATAGAAAACAATAAGACCTTGGCATTTGATAGAAAGTGGACAATTATGGAAGATTTTACTGTTAAGTGAAGCAAGTCAGACTATGAAAGAGAGGTATTTTATGTCCCAACTTAATATATACCAAATGTTGGCACTCTAATGGAAATGGGAAGATTGAAAGCCATAAAAGATGGAGAACAATTGCAGATATTAAAGACATTGTGGAAGAAGAGTGGGAAATAGGGAAGGGTGAGAGGAAGGGAATGAAGGGGAAAAAGAAAGATGCAAAACATTTAAGGGACACAAAAGTGAAAAATGATCTGTTGATGATAATATGTATGAGAATATCTTTAACTGGACAATTATACAGTGTATTCATGCTGGAGAAATTCATTTTGTAAGCTATCATGATAAACAATAATTGAATGTATGTAAAAAAGTATTAAAAAATAAAATAATTCTTAAAAAAAATAAAAACTAGACCCTAAAACATACCCTCCATGTAAGGACAGATTAGGTACAAGCCCAGGAGAATGCAAGGAAAATTGTGATGCTAGACACCAAATGTATGTATGTAGGTATGGCCAGGGGGGAGGCTGACACTAAGAATTTGCAACTACATAAAGGTACTCACACAGCGGATCTCACTTGGAATTCACATCACCTGGAATTTCACGCTGAGAATTTAATTTAAAGCAATCTTACAAATCATCCTTCAGAAATAAATGCAAATACTCCATGGAGGAACCTGCCTTCATCGAAGTCTCAAAGCATTCCCTCTAAATGCCTAAGAATTGCAGTAAATAAACAACAGACGAATAAAAATAGAAAACATGAGGCGCTGGGAGTGAGTGAGATCCAGGAGAAATCAAGGATATGAAAACAGCTGTTTGATTTCTTAAAAAAATAAAATTATTAGCCAGAGACAATAGTAAATTAAATATGATATGTATAAAGACATAAAATAAAAACTTGAAGATATGTCCAGAGAACAAGAACCTATAATTATAAAATATTTTTAAAAATGAAGGAGCTTCTAGAAATAAAATATATTACTTAAATTGAAAAACTTATGAAGGAGTTTCACATCAGGTTTGACACAGCTTAGGAGAGAATCAATGAATTGATGATGTTCAGAAACTTAAATGGCAAAATAAACTGTGAGCCTTGACTGAAGAAGCTTTGAGGGCTTCAAAGTTAAAACAAACATTTGCTTTCCTTTTTTCCCACAAGCAGGAGGCAAACCTTTAAGGGTGAAGGGGCCTTCTTCTCATGTGGCAAAGTCACTTCTTGAAGGAGTTTACCATAGAGCTGCCTGGCTTGCATTAGACTATATTCACTTCATTAGGTTGACCTACTACGTTTAGAGGATTATTTGTACAACAGCTAGCATTATTTATTATTGAATGGTGTGAAAAATGTGAAAGCAAGATAAAATCAAAGTAGTGTGATAAGTTGGGAAAGGATAACCGGAATGAAAAGTTGACTTAATGGAAAGAAAATGTGTGTGTGTGTGTGTGTGTGTGTGTGTGTGTGTGTGTGTGTGTGTGTTTGGGCGCAATGAAATACTACTTATTCATTCAAAAGAATGAATGAAATCCTGCTATTAGAGGTTAAATGAGTAAGCCAGGAAGACATTATGCTAAATGGAATAAGCAAAGCACAGAATGAGAAATACCTGATATTCTCACTCAATTTCCAAAGTGGAAAAAAAAAATGACCTCAGAGAAGTAGAGAAATGAATGAGTACAAAACTGGGAAGGATGGGAAGGGAAGGGTGGAATAGAAGAATGTTGATTAATAGAAACAATATTATAGATAGTTGAGAGGAACAACTCTTACTGTTATAAAAACACAGTGGGGGGACCAGCAGTTAGCGTAATGGCTATGTCGCTGGATTCCCATGTAGTCGACCGCGGTTCAAGTCCCGGACCCGGCGGCTTAAACTCACGCTGGGTGCATGTGCGTGCTTGTCCAAGATCCCAAGAGGAGAATGGAGGAGAAGGGATTGCTGTGTGACCATCCCCCCTGGGGGGTGATTTCTCGCTGTCTGTCTGTCTCTCTCTGTCTTTCTGACGAGTGCACGCGCCCTATAGCAAAAACCCCCCCCCCCCAAAAAAAAAACCACACACACACACACACACACAGTGGGGTGAATGTAGTTAACAAAAATTTACCATATATCTTAGAGGAACTAAGAAAGAAGATTTGGAATGTTCATAACATAAAGTACTGACAAATGCTGGAGATGATGGATGTACTAATCAGTTGGATTTAATCTCTATGCAATGTATGCTTGTGCTAAAAAATCTCATCATGCCCCACAAATGTGTACAACTATTACATGTTAATAAAAAAATTAAAAAAATAAAGGGTTGGTGAGTTAAAACAATAGCTGCTATGAAGGAGGGTAATAATCTTAGCTATTTTCCCCTTCAAATTAACTACGTATTCTGTAACTGATAAGATAACCACTCAAAGAATAAAAGCAGTATTTAGTTTCCAAACCAGTAAGCGGGAGAAATGACACAAGGAAAAATAAACAACTGAAGATAAAGCAAGGGGCCAGCAGATGTCGTAGCAGTTACGTTGCTGGACTCTCACATGGCTCACACTGGTTTGAGTCCCTGGTGGCTTCAAACTCATGCTAGGTGCGTATGCACTCAAGATACCAGGAGAAGAATGGAGGAAAAGAGATTGCAGCATGGCCATCCCCCCTCTCCCGGGGTGGGGTGGGGACAGTGATTTCTTAATAAAGCAAGGGGCCAGCAGATGTCGTAGCAGTTACGTTGCTGGACTCTCACATGGCTCACACTGGTTTGAGTCCCTGGTGGCTTCAAACTCATGCTAGGTGCGTATGCACTCAAGATACCAGGAGAAGAATGGAGGAAAAGAGATTGCAGCATGGCCATCCCCCCTCTCCCGGGGTGGGGTGGGGACAGTGATTTCTTACTTTTTATCAAGAGATTGCAGCATGGCCATCCCCCCTCTCCTGGGGTGGGGTGGGGACAGTGATTTCTTGCTTTTTATCTCTTTGTCTCTCTCTGTCTCTTTGGCAAGCACATGTTCCGTATAGCAAAAGATTTTTCCAAAAAAAAAAAAAAAAGTAAAAAAAGAAAAGAAAGCAAAAGAAAGAAAAAAGAAAGGGGAAGAGAGAGAGAGAGATGGGAGTGAAAGGTGGGAGTGGGAAGAGAACAGGTAAAACAAATAGAAAGCTCAAAATCCGATGATAGAAATACAGCTCTCCAAGGAAGATACATGAATAGCCAAAATGCATATGAAAAAGTTCAACCTTCCTTATAATAAAAGAAATGCAAATCAAAACTACAGTGAGATACTATTTAACCCTAGTCAGAATGGTTATGATAAAAAAAAAATAAAGACAAAATGCCGGCCAGGATGTGGTAAAAAGAGAGCCCTCCTACACTATTGGTGGGAATGTAAATTAGTACAGACACTGTGGGAAACAACATGGACAGTCTTCAAAAACTTACAAGTAGAATTACCGTATTTAGTAATTACTCAGTGATCCCACTCCTTGGTATTTATTCAAAGGATAGGAAAATAGTCAGAGAGACACCTGCACATCCATGTTTATTGTAGCATTATTCACAATTGCTAAGACAAGGAACCAACCTAAGTGTCCAAGAACTGACGATGGAATTGGAAAACTGTGGCGCATATACACTATGAAATATTCCTCACCTGAAAGGCACAATGAGACCCTATCATTTGACTCGAAGTAGATGACTATAAAAGACTTAATGTTAAGTGAAATAAACCAGACTCTTAAAAGACACACATTGTATGTCCTTCATATCCTTGCTCAATATGCACTGAAAGTCTACTCTCTGGCAGAAATCAAAAGAGCTAAAGATAGGATAGTACTGTAAGACACCAGGACTTTAGGGAGGAGAGTAGATGTAGAGAAGAGGTGGAAGGGGCGAAGGGAAGAGATGTTTAACAGAAAAAAGAATGTAAAGTTCTCTGTTGAGATGATTTATATGCTAATATCCTTGATTTGAGTATCATGTATTAACATGCATATATTGAAAAACCATACTGTACACTATAGGGATGTACAATGAAAGAATCTAAAATTTTAAAAATAAATACACTCAAATATATCAGTATTCACAAAAACAAAATGCTTTGGCTAAAAGTAAAAAAATCAGATTGTTATAACTGAATGAGAATATAAAACCTGACTGTAAGAGATATATACAAACTCTCAGAATACGCAAAGACCGTAAATAAGAGGACAAATAGAAAACATCTGGCAGGGACCAGCAAATGGCACAATGGTTACATAGCTGGACTCCCACGCAGTTGACTGTAGTTCGAGTCCTGGACCCAGTGGCTTGAAACTCACGCCGGGCACTTGTGCATACATGCCCAAAATCCTGAGAGGAGAAAAGAGTAGAAGGGATTGCAGAGTGGCCATCCCTCCTGATTTTTCGGGGTGATTTCTTGCTTTTTGTCTCTCTGTCTCTCTGGTGAGCACATGTTCTGTAAAGCAAAATGGTCTCAAAAAACCAAAACAAAACAAAACAAAACAAAACAAAACCCAAAACACAAACAAATGAAAAAACTGGCAAATTCTAAACCAAATAGAACAGAATAATTTAACCAACGTCAGGTAAAAGATTTTTCTTAAGGCAAGAACATGTCAAAAGATTAAGAAGGTCAGTTTTAATGGTAAATGTTTCGCACTACTGGGAAGATATAACAATTTAAAATATATATGCACTTAATAATATAGCTTCAAGACAGAAACATATGAGAAATAGACCATGCCATAATCATAGTGAGAGATATTTTTATACATCAATCTCTCTCTGTAACTTACTGAACAAGCATAAGACAATAAGTAAAGATATAGACTAGTCATTGGATATAATAAACTTTATCTACCTCGTGGATACATGCAGAGTCTTATGCCCTACAACTGCAAAAGATACATTCAAGTATATAAGGAACATTTTCAATATACTGAACTAAAAAAAAATTATCAATAAATTTCAAAGTATTAAAATCATACAGGATATATTCTCTGACTACAATAAAATTATGTTAGAATTCAATGGCATAAGATAACTAGAAACATCACATATGTTTAAAAATTAAGAACCATGCTCTGATTAACCTTTGAGTCAAAGAACAAATCAAAGTTGGAATTAGAAAATATTTATCTGTTGAAGATATTTTATAGTTTAACCAACTGGACTAGGGAGAAATGTTCACATAGTGAAATATTCACTTTGAAAGCTAAAAAAAGGTAATTGAATTTATAAAACAATGAAATAAAAATAATAATAAAAATACAATAATGATGAAAAAAAGAGAAAATATTTAGGACCAAAGAATAAGGAAAATTATACATCTTAGAGTAGTTCTTAGAAGTCTTAAATGAATATTTTTGAGAATAAAACACACAGAAAATTCTATCCTAAGATGGTAGAAAAAAATATGTAAAATGAAGGATGTAATTAAGATAAGCTACAATATTAATTGAAAATATTTCAGTTAAGACATCAAGGATGTAGAGAGGATCAACAGATTAAAAGTTGTTTCTTTGAAAAAACTAATTGAATTTATGATCTTTGGCAAGACTAATGAAAAATCATGAGAGAAAGCACAAGTCATTATTATTAAGAAAAAAAAAAAAGGAGACATCAGTACAGGTGATATAGGTCCTTAAAAGATAAGAGCACAGTAGATACAACTTTATGCCAATAAACTTGAAAATTTAGATAAGAAGGAAAATTTTTAGAAAAAAAATGTTAACTGTACTTTCCCACTCTGCTCTTCAGTCTCCACATACTGAGTGTCTAGACAGGCCTAGGCGCACAGTAGCCAAGTATCTGAATACTTTTAGAGTCACTGAAATCCTCAATGCCTATTGAACCTTGTGCTTTAAGGAAGAAACTTCTTTTTATTAATTTGAACTCATAATCTCTTTCTGTGGATACCATGTTACAAAACCCAGTAGAGAGAATTTGTCACAGAATGACCAGAAACCACCTCAGAGGCATAAGAAATATGAGAAACCAAGAAAATCTCTCTCCCCTAACTGAAAAGAACAATCCTCATCATCCACAGACAGTACAGTGGCACTTGTGGAAATGTCTGACAGAGAATTCAGAATATTCATAGTGACAAAACTAAATGAGATACAAGAGCTGAGAGACAATGAACTCTAGAAGATGCAGGAGAAGAGAGACAACGAGTTCCAGAGGTGAGGAAGTTCTTGCACTATCTGAAAGCAGAAATACACAACATAAAGAAGAATCAAATGGAGCTGTTAGAGAGGAAGGCTGCAATATAGGAAATAAAAAACTTCTAAAGAAGTATTAAAAGCAGATTACTTCATGCAGAAGATGGAATTTAGGATGTTGAAGGCAAAATATCTGACCTAGAAAAACCAAAAAAAAAAAAAAAAAAAAAACCTGAGAAAATAACTAAACCAAATGAGAATAAAGAAATAATAGATACCATTAAGTGCCCAAACATCTGGATAACTGGTATCCCAGAAGGAGAAAAAGCTAATAAGGTCTTTGATAATCTATTCCATGAAATCCTGAAAGAAAAGTTTCCAAATCTAGAGAGGCATTCAAATATCCAGGCCCAGGAAATACAAGGGACCTCTAATAAAATCAACCCAAAAAGATCTTCTCCAAGGCACATCATAGCCAGATTGGCAACATCCATGGACAAAGACAAGATACTAAAATTGGCAAGAGAGAAATGTTACTTATACAGGTTATCTTATCAGACTAACATCAGACTTCTCATCGGAAACAATCCAAGAGAGGAAATGATGGGAACATA